>NW_024080683.1:2057702-2078107 GCF_003009895.1 Hyaena hyaena | reverse complement strand
CTTTCTTTCTTTCTTTCTTTCCCTTCCTTCCTTTTTTCCTTTCCTTTCCTTTCCTTTCCTTTCCTTTCCTTTCCTTTCCTCCCTCCCTCCCTCCCTCCCTTCCTTCCTTCCTTCCTTCCTTCCTTCCTTCCTTCCTCCCTTCCTTCTTCCCTCCCTCCCTCCTTCATCTATCCCACTGATGGGGTAAGGATAGGAGAAATGTGTCTCACTGATTCAGTCCTAGCCACAAGAATGAGGCCACATTCATGCCCTAGTAACTTATTCTCCAATACTTCGTTTCTCTGATTTCCAGACTTTGGTGAGTTTTCTCAAAAGCTCCTGCTTGAAGTATTTGAGCCAACTGTGAGGTTGCACTAACCTTATTTGTTTGTTTGTTTTTAGTCTCAGTTATCCTTAGGTAATGCTCCTGATTTGCATTATTTCTTCATTATTTTTTCTCTGGTTCCCATGAAAAAGGCAGAGCGGCTAAAATGAGTGAGTCTGGAACTGAGTTGCGTCTTCCCCTGCTCTCCCTTGAGTGCAGTTAGAAGCATTATCACCTCTTTTCTTGGGTCCTTTCCTAATATATGTGATTTATAGGTATTTTAAAATTAGTCTTATGAATATTTATTTTCCCGGATGTATTCAAAAGATGGCATGTGGGGCCAGGCCAACATTTCCGAGTTAACCTCAGTGTCGTTAAAGGGCTAGAGTCACTTGTGCCCTTATAAGGCAGGAGTCTGGAAGACCACGCTTGCAATTCTTCCTTCAGAAGAGCTCTTACAATCCGTTCTCTTCATCCGCTGCTGTCGGCACATCAGGCACCTCAGGGCACTGAAGTGACCATGTTATTCCCGCCGGTGGCCTGTCCAGATCTGCCGTCACTTCTTCCCTGAGCACTGTCCCCCTCCCTGCCAGCAGATGCATCTTTGAGGGTTTCTGCCGATGCTACCAGATGACCCCTCGCTGCCATGTGGAGGCTGAGCCCCAGGGAGCTGCCGCCCTCTCCTCGGGAAGCCTCCCTCAGCCCGGAACTGGCTCATGTGTCTACACCCCAGCTCCTACACCCCTCGGGTGGGAAACTTCTGAGGTGTGTGTTCTACGCTGTCCCCCAGAGTTCCCCAACAAGATTAATCCCTAGATACCCACAACAGGAAATAGCTTCACAATGAACACTTTGTAGGCGGCCTTCTCCCCGCCCCCACCCCACCCCGGTTCCACACAGGTAGTTCTGGCAGTGCCTCCAGAGTCAGTTATTTCCCCTTGAAGTTTTGTTTCAGGGCTGACTTTTGAAGGAATTCATTTCCAAGACGCTGCCTGTCATGTCTATCCCTGCTGGACCATTTTGACACAATCTCGTTGTTCTTCTTTAAAAAGTCCAAAGAGGGGCGCCTGGGTGGCTTCGTCGGTTAAGCATCCGACTTTCGCTTAGGTCATGATCTCGCGGTTCGTGGGTTCGAGCCCCGCGTCGGGCTCTGTGCTGACTGCCAGCTCAGAGCCTGGAGCCTGTTTCAGAGTCTGTGTCTCCCTCTCTCTCTGACCCTCTCATGCTGTCTCTCTCTCTCTCTCTCTCTCTCTCTCTCCTAGAAATAAATAAAAATATTTAAAAAAATAAAAAATAAAAAAATAAAAAGTCCAAAGAGATTTGGGGTGCCTGGGTGGCTTCGTCGGTTGCGCATTTGACTTTTGGTTTCGGCCGGAGTCGTGATCTCATGGTTTTGTGAGTTTGAGGCCCCGCATCAGGCTCTGTGCTGACAGCGTGGAGCCTGCTTGGGATTCTCTCTCTCCCTCCCTCTCTGCCCCTTCTTCGTTTGCGCTGTCTCTGTCTCTCTCAAAATAAATAAATAAACTTACAGAAATAAAGTAAGTTCAAAGAGATTAAAGAAAACAAACTTTGCAAACATCACTGTCTCCACCCAGAAATTATCGTCAGCCTCCAGTGAATAAAGTACACGTGGTTCTTAGTCTGTGACCTGGGACTCCGCATAACACAGCCTTTTTCTGCCTGCAGTGATTGTTTCCTGTAACTCCCACTCCAAATGGAGATTCCAATCCTTTGTGTCTGCTCACCGTTTCCTAGGAGACACTAATGATTGATTTGACCCCAAGCATTTCCTGGGGGCTCTATTCCTACCACCTGAATGCCCCCCACACATTTCAGTATGTCTAAGGGTACCAACCATTACATCCACCATCCCCTTTGTGGACCCTATTTTTTGCTTAACACAACATGACTTTGGCACTTTGCCTCTATTTCTTTATTCTGATATTTACCACTTTTTTTTTTATGCCTATCCTGGCCTCCCACCTGGACGGTAAGCCCTGCCTGGGGAAGAAGAACTTCACATCTTTCAGACCTATGGTGCAGCCCTATAAACAGTCGATTAGGAGAAATAATACAGACTCTACCATTTATTAAGTGAGGCACTATGGACAACTTTTTTTTTTATAGTTTGTTGTCAAGTTGGTTTCCATATAACACCCAAGTGCTCATCCCCACAAGTGCCCTCCTCCATGCCCATCACCCCCTTCCCTCCCCCCCCACCCCCACCAGCCCTCAGTTTGTTCTCAGCATTCAAGAGTCTCTCATGGTTTGCCTCTCTTCAACTATTTGTGGACAACTTATATATCACCTCTCTGAACTCCTGCGTTTCTATTTGTGATATATTTGTAATCTAATACCTACCACACATAGTTGTCGTGATATTTGAGTGACATAATAAATAGTGTAAATGCTCTAGAAACTAACAAGCGGTATCCAGAAGTTAGTGGTGATGGTGCGGTTGGCAAACAGTTCCCCCTGTGGCTGTTGAAAGTGGAAATGATACAGCGCAGAAGATCAGCGCCTCCCTGGGGAGCAAGAATGTGCCTCTCAGGAAAAATCAGAAAAATGCACATCCTTACATGAGTTTGCTAGACCCTGTTCTTGGGTAACAGAATCGGATTATCGTATCTACTTCACATATGCGTTAATTCTACAAAGTTTACTGTTTCTTTTTAATGTTTATTTATTTTGAGAGAGAGAGAGAAACAGAGATGGAGCACAAGTGGGGGAGGGGCAGAGAGAGAGGGAGACAAAGAATCTGAAGCAGGTTCCAGGCTCTGAGCTGTCAACACAGGCTTGAACAGATGAACGTTGAGATCATGACCTGACCTGAAGTTGGGTGCTCAACCGACTGAGCCCTCCAGGCGCCCCAGCGAAGTTTATTGTTTTGAGTCAGATCCTTTTCTCCACTGCTCAGGACACTAAGATGGTTCCTCTTTTCACTCAAAGTCAAGCCCAAAGTCTTTAATATGGCCTACAAATCCATCTGTTCTCTGCCAAGCACTCCCCCTCTCCTCTGACTGTGCATCCTGTTCGTCTTTTCCCTGAGCTGACACCAGGAACCTCAGGGACACCAGTCATGTGTGATGATGTCCCTGTTCTAGTTCTTTCCTCTGCCTGGAAGGCTTCTCCCCCAGAGAGGTTGGGCAGACTCCAAGTCTTCTCTCAAACGTCTCCCTCTCAGCGAAGCCACTCTGACCACCCTGTTTACTACTGTCATCTGTCCGCCCAACCTGGCTCCCCCATGACCCGGCTCTGTTCTTTCACTGTAGTAATCATAACACCTCCTACATCGCACTTAGCTCTTACTTGTTATCGTTGGATGTGCATTGGCCAGGAGTCTTACTTTTGTTGGTTAATATATCCCTGGTGCCTAACACAGTGCCCCAGAGAGAGCAGCCCCTGAATAGATATAGTTGCTGGATTTGTAAGTTCTCACTGTGCCAGTGAAGGAAATGACCATGGTCCCTCCTCCTAGGGATTTCTAGATTAGCGGCGACACTTATTTAACAGATACTATTGACAACCAAATACATGCCAGGCAATCCTCTAGGTCCTGGAAATATTACAGGAAACAAGACCATTCCCCGCCTCTCGTATGGAAAATTTATCAGAAATGGGTCAAGCATCCGACTTTGGCTCAGGTCACGATCTTATGAGTTCGTGAGTTCGAGCCCTGTGTTGGGCTCTGTGCTGACAGCTCAGAGCCTGGAGCCTGTCTCAGATTCTGTTCCCCCGCTCTCTCTGCCCCTTCCCTGTTCATGTGCTCGCTCGCTCTCTCTCTCTCTCGCTCTCTCTGTCTCTCTCTCTCTCAAAAATAAACAAAAATATTTTAAAGAAATGGTACAATGATGTTTTAAAAATAATAGACATTGGGGTGCCTGTGTGGCTTACTTGGTTAAGCGTCTGGCTTTTGGTTTCCACTCAGGTCATGATCTCATGGTTCATGAGTTTGAGCCCCACATTGGGCTCCACTCTAATAGCATGAAGCCTGCTTGGGATTCTTTCTCTTTGCCCTTCCTCTACTCTCTCTCTCTCCCGTTCTCAAAATAAATAAACTTTAAAAATAAAAAACAGATATTAATAGATGTAAAGTTCTTGGCCACCAGATTTAAAATTCTAGATGTTTACTTTAGTGACCCTGTCTTACAGACAGGCACCAAGGGCACCCAGCCTCACATATACTAAATCTCAACAAAGATGTATCAAAACAAACACTGAATTGTGTAGCCCCCAAGACCTAACTTCTACTTTCAATACTAGGATGTATTTTGATTCAATAGTTTGTTGAGGGCCTATTTCTTTGAGTTGCCCGACCCTAGATCATATGTTGAAGAGTGTACGGCCAAAATTGAATCTTGTGCCCCCAAACATAAGAAGGGCAGAGGATTAGTCTTTTATAACCCTAGTGATGATTTTGGTTTTCATCCTGGTCTTGCCACTGAACTAGTCACGTGACTGAGGCAGGCAGAGCCCACGCTCCCATCCTGCCACGGATCAGAACCTGCTGCAAGCGGTGAGAGGTATGGTTGGCTGAGAGCCCCCAGCCCTCACCCCTGCAGGGTCCACCATGGTATTCAAGCCAGGCTGCAGTCTCCCAGGGTTACTGCAAGCCAGGCACAGAGCATGCCAGGGGGCAAGAGCCACATTCCTGTCCCAAATGGGACTCTTCCAGTGACACCCTCCAGCCTGGCCGAAACCTTCTTGGTCTTTCTCTGGGTCTCTTCCCATCAATCCTTCCTTCCCACAATGCAGTTGGAGGCTCTCCCACTTACCCTGTTCCCACTTGCCTTCATATTCTCCGCGTCCCTCTCTTACATTTCTAACTCTGTCTTTGCTTTCCACGTCCCAGAAAACTTGAAATAACACAAAGGGTACCGGAGTGATTCCAGAAAGCTGGCAATCAGATGTGGCTTTCAGACTGGATTATTCACCATGGCTGGCGAGGAGGATCACAATCCAAAGTGCTGTGTGAGGCACTGCTAGTCCGTGGCATGAGATGGTTGCTCAGTTACCAAAAAATAAAAAATAAAAATAAAAGTAAAAAATCACCACGGATGACCAGGGGGGACATCTGGTGGCGAGGAGTTGCCAGCACAGTGGGCCAGGCATTTGAAAGTTAAAGGGGGTCCAGTGTATTTAAGGAGAGTGAAGTTGGAGGTTCCCTGTGGAGTGATAATGAGAAACTGGAAGCAGATGAATAAAGGCTACTCGGGGAGCCAGAGGCCTCTTTGGTAACTTACAAAGGTAGTGCCATGTAGAGCCCACGCCTCCTAATTAAGAGCTAGACTTCCCTTGTGCAGGAAGACACTGCAGACCCCTCTCTCTGCAAGGCAGCACCCGCTCCCCCCTCAGCTGCCCCTCCGGGCTGGCAGGCCGATAACTGTAGTTATATCCCAGCATAACCGAGCCGGGGACAGGCCGGGCCTGATGACAGAGAAAAGAGTTTTCCCCTAAAGACTTGCAGGAATTGGCCAGCATATACGATCAGGGGCAGAGGAGGAGCCAGGGGGTGGATGAGGAGGGTGTTTGACCAAGGAGTGGAAAGGTAAAAGCGAATGGGCAGGGAAATGTTGACTTGGAGTCACTTTCTTGGGACACGGGATTTAACATGGGGAAGGACCCCGGGGATAGGGGCGAACACACCACTATGTGGCCTTCCAAAGCCTGGAGAGCAAAGGTGAGATGCCTGCATTGCCATAGCAGATGGTAAAATAGGATGGGAAAAAAAATAGACGGAAAGTAGGATCAGAAGCAGCTCACATTCGTTGGAATGAACAACAATATTCATTTACACTTCTGTAGCAGGGCTATGTTAGCTCGCCCACCTCCTGTCTTAATATACTCCGAAGAGATCTGGACCATCTGGACAACCTGAAGAATATCACATTGATCCGTCACATCGATAAGATGAAGACATGGCTAGTAGGCTGGAGACCTTGGTAAGAAACACGTGTTCCAGGAGGTAGAAGACAAACTCTATAAAGATTCAGGGACAAGCCACTTCAGTAAAGGCTTTCAAGGAATCCTACAAGGTAGAACTGAAAGGGAGGAGGTACACATTTTTAAGGTCAGGGAGATGTCAGGAAGTCCCCTCCACAGTAAAGACATATTGTTGCATCATGCATCCCCTGTTTTGAAATAAAAAGTACAATGCCATGTATTACACATGTAAGAATCCTGCCCCAGTGCTTACCCCAGAGGACATGGAAGGGGGCAGCTCTAAGTGGTGCCTGGATCAAGAAAGAACTGCACAGCAGGTCCAGGCTGTAGTGAAAGCACATCTCCCACTCAGACCAGAACATCTGGCAGACCCTGTGGTGTGGAGGTGTCAGTGGTGAGAAAAAAAAACAATGCAATGTGGAATTCCTAGGAACCCGATTAGTAAGATCACATCACAGGACCTTGGCGTTCTGGCCCAGGATCATGCCATCTGTAATGGAGAATTAGACACATCTGAAAAAAGAGCGCCTGACATGTTACTGAGCCCTAACAGAGAGAGAATACTTGACTCTAGCGTAGCATTGACCCTCCGTCCGGATCTACTCATTGAGAGCCGGGTTCTGTCTGCCTGTCGATTCGCAAAGCCAGATGGGCCCAAGAACAGAAGTGTTGCATCGGGAATTGAGCCCAGAGGACACAGATTAGCTGCCCGAACAGAGAGCGCAGACCTCTTTATCACCCACATGATTGTACCAGCTCCCGGCCCCAGGCTCTCATCCATGGTCTGTTGTTGGGTGTGGTACAAACAGCTCAAGGAGCGGGAGAAAGCCCAAGTGTGGTTTACAGATGAGTTGGCTCAGTTCGTGGGGAGACATTGAGACTGAACAGCTGCATTACAGTCTCCTACAGGCTGAACAACAGTGGAGAGGGAAGATCTTTTTAAAGGGCAGGCAGTGCTCCTTGTTATCCGCTTTATGGAGAAGGAAAGTTCCCCAAGGTGAGAACCTACAGAGATTCATAATCATTGGCCACTGGCCCAACCAGCTGGTCAGAGCCTGGAGGGAAAAGGACGATGGGAAATAAAAAGGTCCAGGGAAAAGGCATGTGGATGGACATACGGGAATGGACACAAAATGTGAATATGTCACGTTAATACCAGCCAAAAGGCATCCACCCTGAACACTGGACAACGAGGCTGACAAATGACTCAACCAGTTGACATCAGTTTTCAGCACTGGGTACTCTAGAACTGGCATGAGGGGTACATGAATGGAGTGGCTGTAATGTCAGAGATGGAGGCTACACACGGGCCCAACAGCATAACTTCCACTTACCAACACCAACCTAACAACTGCTTCCTCTGAGTATGAATGAGCAGCAACAGAAGCAGTGCTGAGCCCCTGAGATGACATTATTTCCCAAAGAGACCAGTTGCTACCGTCAACCCAAAGTTGACGACAACGGGCTCCTTTCATTCCAGAATGACCAGCAGTTTCTCTTCTTAGGAACATAGTCCTATTCTGAGTAAGGGCTGGCCTTTCCTGCCCACAGAGCCTCTGTCAGCATCAGTATCTAAAAGCTTATGAAGTGCTTGATCCATAGGTACAGAACCCTACGTAACACAGCATGTGAGCAGCGGATGCACCTCAAATCGAAAAAGGACACATGATCCGCAAGTCATATTACACACTGTACCATCCAGAGGCAGTCAGCCTGACAGAGTATTGCAATGGCCTGCTGAAGGCACAGCTGACCCACCACCTTTGAGGCCATCATCTACAAACATTGGGGAGCTCTCTTCCAGAATGCAGAATAAATCCAAATCCAAGATCTCTATACTGTGCTGTGAGAAGAATACATGAGTCTAGGAACTAAGGGGTAAAAGCAATAATGGCCCCACTTACTATCATTCTCAATGAAACTTGGGGGAATTTGTGGTTCCTGCCCCCCCCCCAAGGCTTTGGGCTCTGTAGATTAGAAGCCCTTGTCCCCAGAGAGAATGCATTCTTGCCAGGGGACAGAGCAAGAGTTTCACTGAGTTGTGGATGCCGTCTGGATCTAATGGACTCTGTGTGCCCAGGACCAACAGTGAGAAAAGGAGTCACCATCCTAGGAGGGGCTATTATTTCTGATCATTAGGTGGAGGTAAGACTGCTTTTACACAGTGGGGTTGGAGGGATCAATGTAGCCCTGCTGATCCACAAAGGTGCCTCTCAGTACCCTCAGCCCCCACTATAACTGTCCGTGGACCTATGTAGCAACCTCACCTTAGAAAGGGAAGATTCCCAGGGTCTTAGTCCCCTTGGGTGAGGGCTGACACATGAGCAGGTAAGCCACCAAGACCTGCCAAGGTAGTAGGTGAGGGCGAGATGAAAAAGGAATGGACAGGGAGATGATGGTACATCCGACGCAGCCCCAAGGAGATTATATGTCATCCCAATGCATCTTCTAGCTCTCCACGCTAGAAGAGGACCAAAGGAGTGATGGAGGGACTGATCCCCTCACGTGGATGGAGAAGCGTGTCCATGCTGTGCCAGGGCTGGACCCTGGCAGCTACGGCAGTGGACTGCTCTGATCTCCTTTCCAGAGAGAAGCTGCCGCAAGAGGGGTAGTTAGCTGACAGCCTCCAGAGGCCACAACTTCAGCTTCCACCACAGCATTCATGCTGAGGCCATTCTGTCCCCGGGTTGCCCAAACAATGACTGAGCACAGAGAGGGTAGTAGAGCTGGGCCACTCCTACACACTCAGTCTCCTTCAATGGGCAGTCATGGCTCGGGAGCCCTGTGTTGTTGGCCGGGACTTCCTCAGAGCTGCACTACAGTCCACCACATCTTCTCCCTTCCATGCCTCCCTTCACAGATGGCAGGTCAGCACCGTGGGCTCAGGCTCTTCCCACTCATGGCTGTTCCCTCTCGTCTCACCCCTCGTCGGCTTCTCTGCCAATACATTTCTTGGCCTCCTAATTCTAGCTTGGCGTCTGCTCCCTGGAGAATTCAAGCAGATGCCATGGGGTTGAGGCTAGTTGGTTAATTTTTTCTTTCTCTTGAAGGGAGGAGGGCACTGGGGTGGGTAGAATTAGAGCATCACGGTAACTCCTGACTTGTGCTTCCTATAGTTTATAAAAGTTAAATGGGAATACTCGGAAAATGTAGAATTCTTAATATGCTTGGTTATTAAGTCTGTATTGCTCATAAATCAAGGAAATCAGAGGTTAAAACCGGTCACCACTTACCAAAGGAAATACCTCTTATCAAGTCTATAAAGGAAATTTAAACAAAAACTTAAAAAAGTGTTAAGTGTTCCCATTCTAGCTAAAACCTGAAACGTACCCATTGCTTGAGGAGCTTTGTTTTATAAAACCATAGTGCATTGTAAATATTCCACCTATAAATGGCAACTCGTGGGCCTTATGTGATATTAATCAGTCTTGGTTTTTTATTTCTCCATCACCTGCTGATGGGATCTTTTCATTAAAAGTGATTCTTTATACCACAGTCAGATAAACTTTCGTTTTGGTCACGTCATTTTTCTGCGGCCCCTAAACATGTAACCAAAGAAGGTAAATTAGGACAAAATCGATTTTGTGTTTCTAAGATAGCAACCGGGGCATCATGAATGCACAATGAGTGTTTGGACTATATTAGTGTACTTTTTAGCAAATTTATGGTATTGGGAAACGTAATCCCTACTCAGAAGCAGTCCTTTTTTACTAACGGAAAATATGTTGGCAACTGTTCTGTTTCCATGGATTTGTGATTCTAATAGGCCCTGAAAATAAAACTCGATCTTTGCCAAAATCTCACTTATGCTTTATATCAATAACATGCCCTTTCTCCCTGCTTACACATTTGGGAAACAGAGAAACAACACCAATTAGTTAAAAATCCATTAATTAGAACTCTAAAGAACTGATTTTAGGAAAGGGGTGATGTGTGGGAGCTAACATCTAACACTTTATTTTTATGAAAAAGAGAAAAATTGCACAAAATCATGAGGAACTGGGAAAAAAAAAGCAAACATTTTTCAGAATACATTTAACAAAAGATATTTCAAATTTAAACCATTTTCAACATATAATAATACTAAATAACTAACTGAGACCTCAAGCAGCAAGGAGGGTACAGTTATGTCCAAATTCTACTACTGGAAACAAATCTATTATACATTTAATTCTTTGATTTCTGGTGATGTGAAAGGAAGTACCAGAAGATTAAAGGGTTTAATCCTCAGTTAACGAGAAGATCAACAACTAGAAATCCATTCTTTAAACAAGCAGCTCTTAATTTTAGCTACATAGTAGCCTGATCTGGGGAATTTTCAAAATCCTCAATGCCTAGGTCCTATTTCAGGCTAATTAAATCAGCATTACTGTTTTGTTTTGCTTTGCTTTGCTTTTTGACTCCACAGGTGATTCTGATGTGTGGCCAGGATTGAGATCCACCACCCTGAGTACTACAATTATTTTAATTTTTAGCTTACTACAGCTATTTTAAGTTTTAAATCAGATTAGTTTAAATTGCAGATTAAATCTCTACTGCTGGATGGAAGCGTATTTGCCGAGTGACCTTTAATTTTACTAGAGTACAGGAAAAATAATTAAATCCAAATGTCATGATTAACATTATGTTTGATGGTCTTCCAGTCCTGAAGGTGGCCATGTAACCCAGGTACAGGCTCTGAAATAGAAGGTAAATCCTGTTGGGTTTTTCTTTTTTTCCTTCTAGGATAAAAGGACAGAGTCCTGTTGGGTAGAAAAAGTGGATTTCATCCCTTTCCCCATTCTTCTAGTCCTAAACTCTGATATAAATCCTGAAACTGAGTACATCTGGCCTCAGAAAGCAACGGTGAAATAAGTCAGAGAAAAACAAATACTGTATGTGTTCACTTATGTGTGGAATCTAAAAAATCCAAACTCGTAGAAACAGAGAGCAGATTGGTGGTTGGCAGAGTGAGGGGGGCTTCCAGGGGGTGGTGGGTAAGGGTGAACAAAAAATACAGAGGAGGGTGGAAAGAAACTAAATAAAAGCAACAAGTGAGAACATTAAAAATCAACACACTAAGGGTGGTGGAGCCCAGAAACTGAAAGAGCTTAGACCTTTGGTGACACTGCTGTATCACTGAACTAGAAAACTAACTACCTTTAGACTTTCTGTTGTGAAAAAATTATTGCTTAAGCCACTATTAGCTGAAATTTCCATTACTTGCAGCCAAAAGCATTTCAAGTGATACACCATGGTTCTCTCTGTGCCTTTCTCCTCTCTCAAGCTACCAATAACTCAACATTTAGTACTGTCATGAGGTTGCTACATGACTCAAAAAATAAATCCTACTTTTCCCATTTTATATATGCAGAAACGTAGAGCCCTACAAATTAACTATCTTGTCCATGGCCACTGACCTTGGATTCTAAGCCAGATTCATTTGATTCCAGTGCCAATCCTCTTAATTACAGTGCTATAAAACCTCTTAGAGGTGTTCAAGTCTAATTGCTATGATTAAGTTATATGCTCTATCATTTAAGAAGAGCATTCTGGGGTGCTTGGGTGGCTCATTGGGTTAAACGGTCAACTTTGGCTCAGGTCATGATCTCGCGGTCTGTGCATTTGAGCCCTGAGACAGGCTCTGTGCTGACAGCCTGGAGCCTACTTCAGATTTTGTCTCCCCCTCTCTCTGCACTTCTCCCACTCTCTCTTTCTCTCTCTCCTTCTCTCTCTCTCAAAAATAAATAAACATTTAAAATTTTTTAATTAAAAAAGGGCATTTTATGCTTATAGGAAAACAGATATTCCTAATGCTTGACATTTAGATCATTAGGTATTTGAAGAGTTAATAGGCTTAACTTGGTTAATTCCAAAGTTACAACATAAGCTATTTTTGTTGCTGTTCTGCAAAACCAGGAGACACTTTCAACTCACTTCAAACAAAAACACTCAAGTCCATTCATTTTTTGGTAGCACAAAGAGCTTGGCAAATAACATTATTAATAATAATCTAGGACTTGGGTGTGTGATCATTTTTCTCCTAATCGAAAGACAAATGAATAGTAAGTAGGATTTTGATGTCTAAACTTAAGATATTTACCTGGATTTGTTTGAGAGGCTATGGGGTGCTGCTATCTGTGGCCTTACAAAGAAAAATGTATCTCTTCCAGGTATTGTGTGGGAGGGTGTATCTCTGCTCTTGTGCATTTACTTGAGAACCAGTGGATTAGGGAAAGCAGTCCAGAGGCAGCCCTTTGAGTTTGGAGTCAGACTTAACCCGATCAACTCTACTGTTTCCCCTTGTTTCCATAGAATGGAGAGAAGCCCTACTTCAATTGTTCTTAAGAGACTTAAGTGAGCTGAAGTGCAAACATCCTTATAATACTTAAGACAAACAATAAGTACTTAATAAACAGCTATGCACCGAGTAGTGGGATGTGTGCCTGAATAATGACAGCTCCTGCCCTCAGGAAGTCTAGTAAATCACCCGTCTCAAGCCTAACGCCTTAAGGGACAAGAGATGGTGTCTTGGACAGTAAAATCTGACGCTTGACACACTTGGGATCGTGTCTCAATCCCTCAACTCTCCGGGTCGTCAAAAGGTGTGTTATATCCCAACCCCCAGAACCTGTTAAAGGGACTTTATTTGGGAAAAGAAGATCTTTGCCAGGGTCACTTCCTGTATTATCTCAATGGGCCTTAAATCCAACGACGACTATCATCCAAGTGTGTGCTGTTTGTTTCTTCATGGGAAAAGCGGGGATAATATCCTAACTAGAGTCTCATTTCCTGGAGTGCAAAATGGGTAATAATGCAGCCTGGAGAAATGAGCAGACGTTAAAAATGACATTTACCGAGGGCTTGCGAAGATCATTCACTGTGCTAAGCGCTATGTATGATTTAGCGATCTCTAGTTTAGCGACCTGGTAACCAACATTCAGAGAAATACAGTAATTTGCCAAACCACACAGCTAGCAAGCGAAAAAAAAAAACCAGGGATTAAAATTCAAACAGACGTCCGAGAAATCCCCTTTATCCTTCAGGCTAGACTACCTGAGAGGGTGCAAATCAACGCACGCTAAAAAAAAAAAAGAAAAAAATCAATTATTTTGGTATTAGCTCAGGCGCCACCCCAAGACTCAGCTTCAACAGACTCGTGAGCGAGAAGCTGCTTTCCTTTCCCCGGCCTGGGAGCGACAGGGTTAAGGACGTCACTCTCGGGGGCCTGTGATGCGTGATCGCCCTACGGAGCCCGTCAAGGGCCAAAATCCGTGCACTGCGCAGCCGCGACGCCTCTGGATGAAGTGCTGGAAGCGGACCAATAGAAACGCCGGATTTCCGTTTTCCCTGCTGATGCCCTTCCTTTAGCCCCACCTCCGTCGCGCAAGAAGGAAAAGGCGGGCTGGGGGCGGGGCAAGTCGAGGAAGCGGAAGCGGCGCCGCGGAGCGAGGCCCCCGCCTGCTTCGGCCCCACGTGTGCGGTGAGTGCGGCGGCCTCGGCGGACGCCCCTCCGGGGGTTCCTTCGCCCCCTGCTCCGCGCTGCGGGGTGAGGGTCTGTCCGAGCCGCCAGCGTGTAGAGGTGCTCGCGCCTGTCCCCGCTGGATAGTCTTCGGAGGCCTGTTCTGTTCTGGGAGACGCGGGAGACGGGCGACGCGGGCGGGTCGCGGCCCCTCTGCCTACCCCTTGGCCCTGAGCGGGCTGCTGGGTTGTCCTGAGCTGCCTCCGCTCTGAAATCCCGGCCGGTGCGGGTTGCCGTCCGCCGCTCTGCTGTGTGTGTGGCAAACATCCCCTCCACCCTGTGCACCCAGTTTGCATCCTGAATGTACAGTTAGTTGCACGTTATCAGCGCTGGGGAGGACACGAGCTGGGTGCCCAGCTGGAAGATCGGGGAGAATGAAGTAGACTTTAAGCTGATGCTTGTAACTCTGAAGTCTGGAAGCCCGGGGAAAACTACCTTAAGCAGAGACAGACTGCGTCGCTGCGGGGGCACCTCGGGAAAGGGGATACCAGAGGGGTAGGGTGGCCGCGGTTCTGTGAGGCTTTAAAGGCCACGTTCAGTGGTCAAGATTCGATTTCCATTCAATGGGGAAACATTCCCGTTTCTGTTCTCATTTGCAGAAAACTTTGGAGGCTTGTAAGGAAGAAGCATGATAGACCCAGGTTCTCTTGAGGAGTTGTATATAATTTTGATTATTATTGAGTACATAATTGAAAAGTAATGATGGTTTGGATTAGGGTGGTGGTAGTGGAGGTGGAAGTTGACCAGTTAGAAGTATTTTTAAAGGAGGTTCAGAAGAATTTATGAAAAGATTGAACATAGCAAACCAGGGAGAGGAAAATGTCAAGGGTAAATCTTAGATTCTCATAAGATGGTGTGCCCCTGGCTAAGATGACAAAAATAGGGTGGGGTGTCATCGATGAGGACGTTATTGTTTGGGGGTGTGATAACGATTACAGAATTTCATTTTGGATTTGATAAGGGTGACTTGCGTGTAAGACACGAAACAGACGTATCAGGGAGACAGACCCACAGGTCTAGAACCCAAGAAGAAGTTCCGAATGGGAAATAATTTGGGAGTCCTCTGCATAGAGAGCCATGGGAGTGGATGAGATCACTTAGAGAAAAATGTGGAGAGAGGGGAAGATTTGAGAAATGCCACTACTTAGAGGTTGGGTATTGAAGATTTACCTCTCATAGTTCAGTGCTAAGCTTGTTGAGAAGGTGGGATCAGGCCCCTGCCCTTCTGTGTCTGGAAAAGCTTTGCAAATTCATTCAAAAATTGGCCTCTCAGCTTTGGCTTTTGAACACTTCATATGTAATTGATTATAACAATTATGTTGTGTTTTATTTTTTTAATTAAAAAAAATGTTAATGTTTTAATTTTGAGACAGAGAGACAGAGTGTGAGCAGGGGAGGGGCAGAGAGAGAGAGAGAGAGAGAGAGAGGAAGGCACGGAGCCTGCTCCAGGCTCTGAGCTGTCAGCAGAGAGCCTGACGTGGGGCTCGAACCCACGAACCATGAGATCATGACCTGAGCTGAAGATCGACGTTTAACTAACTGAGCCACCAAAGCGTACCAGTTATGTTGTGGTTTTTTTGTTTGCTTCTAGTCCACCACTTTGAATTTCTTCTTCATAAATTTTTTTCAATCCGATAGCTTTCTAGCACATAGTGTGTAGGTATGCAGGATGTTTCAAGTCCAAGGTGTGAAGTTGTAAATGTGCCAAAAAGGATCAAGGAGAATCATTTGGGAAAGAAGGAAGGCATGTGGAGGAGAAATAATAAATTCATTTAAGGGCATATGGGTGGTTCAGTTGGTTAAGCGTCCAACTCTTAATTTTGGCTCAGGTCCGAAGTTTGAGACCCATATTGGACTCTGTGCTGACTGCACAGATCATCCATGGAATTTTCCTCTCCCCCTTTCTCTGTCCCTCCCTTGCTTGCTCTTTCTTTGTGCACGTGCGTACTCTCTCTCTCAAAAATGAGTAGACTTTAAAAAAAAAAGTTGCCATTTAAGCTGGATTTGAAGGGTGGGTAGGATTAATATCTGATAGAATGGCTTTAGAGTTTGGATCCTGAAAAAGAATCATGGAAGAAATCTGGCTTCTTTGTGTTGTTTGTGATGAGAGTTTGTTAGGGCTGAATTTTGGGTGACGCTTTGGTTGGACATTTTTCGTGTAGGCAGTTGGAAACTTGAAGATGTTGGAGGCAGGAGATGGTACGAAATTGGTGCCTTTGTAGAAGATTTATCAGGCAGCAGAGAGGGGATCACAGCAGATCAGATCCAACAGCAAAAACCAAGCTGAGGGAGAGATAAGGGGCCTGCATGGGGAAGAGCGGAAAGGGAAAAAGAGGAGACCAGTTCCGAGAACCAAGGAAAGGCGATGGTTCGATGTGATGGTGCAGCCTCCCCAAGCAAATGCATTTGGCCAAGTGAAAGAACTAAGGCCCAGAAGGCTGTCTATATGCAGCTTGACTTCATTTATATGACCTGTTTGGAAAGAGGCGAAACTAGAGGGACGGAAAACAGATCAGTGTTGCCGAGAGCCAGGAGGAGAAGCTAGCAGAGGGGCTCCCCTGGGGACTTTCTGGAGCTCTCACAGGACCCCAGGCACTGTGGTGGAGGAGACAGGACTCTGCGTTCGTCTGAATCCGCACCGTACACCAAAGAGTGAGCTCCACCGCGGGTGAAAAAAAATCAGCCATCATGTCTGGAAATGGAGTGCAGACTGCGAAAAATAAATCTAACTTGTTTGTACAAACCTATAAAATAACCTTGCTGATTGGAGTGGTGGGGGGAGTTGACCTAAGGAATTTTGAGAAACCGTACTGTAATGGAGGCTGTGAGGGGAAAGAAAAAAGGCTGTCAATAAACGTCATGGTAGAGTTGGTTGGTAAGTATCTTTCCCATGGGTGTACCGTGTGGCATTCTGGAACTACGTGTGTGCTACGCAGATCAGTGGATCGGTGGTGGATGCGAGGAGGCAAGTTTCTCCTTGTTGGGAGGAAAAAGGTTACAGACAGCAAGACGGGAAGACCATAGTGGACCCTGTGGCACTTGATTAGAGTTGGAGACATTAGTACGAACTCACGGGATAGACAAAGAAATACAGGCTTCTGTGTCCATGTACGTTAGTATGCAGACCTGGGTATCCCCAGCCCCGTCGGGTGAAAAGCCCTAGAAGCAGTGACATGAAGCACACTCAGCACTCAGAGCCTACCATTCTCCATACAAGGAACCAGGGTTCCTTGGAGAAATGGCTGGTTTCAGGGCTCCTGCAGGGAAGATGCAGCATGAACTTGGAGCAAGTGCCAGGAAGTGAGGGCGAGGGAAACAGACCTGATGGGCCACGTCACAAAGCCACAAAGTCAGAAGCAGCCCGGGAGGTTTCCCGTTGTCCAAAGCTAGCACAGGTTAAGCAACAAAATAACACAGGATTAGCTTTGAACCCAAGTAGTGAAGTATGTGTGAGGCCATCCTGATGTAAATATGTAAATACTACATCCTGATGACATAAATGGAGAAGGAACAAACTCCCTACAGAATCAAAAATATCAGAGGTAGATGTAATGGGGGAGGTAGAAAATCACCAGGAATACACTTCAGGAGCTGCTGCAGGCAGGAGCCGCTGGGGTTGCTAAAATCAGAGGGAGAAACAGGAGATTTGCATAATCTCTAAATATATCGCCCCAAATACTTAATCTTTGCTGTGGTGATTTTTAACAGACCGACTTTAGCCAAGTTTACTCCTTAGCCTAGGGTAGAGCTTAACTCCCCTCCCCTTGCGCATGCCGAACTTAGTAACTTGCTTCTCGTCCGTAGAGTCTGGAAAGGGAGAAATAGACTTGATAGTGGAGAAGTCTGGCGAGCACTACCTTAACCAAGTGATCAAGGTTAGTATCTGCAGTCAGTACTACTATGACCTGATGAGAAGGGCACCGCAGCTCTGTGATACTCTTTAGGAATATACACACCACTCTAGTCACCAGCAAATCTCAGGCAAACCCCGAATGAGAATATTTTATGAAGTGCCTGACCGGCTCTCTTCAGTGGCATCTCGGTCATGAGAAGGAAGACCAAGACACTGTCACTGTTATGCCCAGATCGCGATCTTCTCAAAGTCCCAAGACCACCAAGGAGTCCGAGTCACGTATGCAAAGGCAACGGGCTTTATTACGGGCTTAAGCTCGGGCTCCCAGACCTCACCAGCGCCGTGGATCCATGCTGAGAGCCCCGAACAAGGGCAGAGTAGGGTCTTTGTGGGGTTTGAGATGGGGGAGTTACAGAAGTTGTGACATGGGAACAGTGATCCAGTCATAATTATACAACATCATTGACAGCGGATTTGACCATACACATTGTCTAGAGTATTCGTTACTTTTGGCGGGATCCAGTTACAACATTTAGAGTACCTTTAAATTTAACCAATCACAGAGTGAGCCTAGGGTCTTACTCAGTGACTAACGGGTTAACTTTAACATTAGGTAACAGGCTCCTATCTATAGTTTCTATCTCCAGGCCTCTCCCTTAGTAATGTGGAGGGTGGTCGCTGGCCTTTCCTGATTGGGTGCTGCAAGGGTGGTTTCTCCGGCCTTGGGCAGTGTGTGTCTGCCTGATAGTTTCGGGGAAGCTGAAACTCAGGCCTTCTAGTTTAGAGGGGAAACTTAAAGCCTGTCATGGAGTCAGTTTGGTTTAGACTTGTGGCCTTACATCACAGCTCGATGGAAACTAAGGAGCCCCGATGACTAACTGCAGTGGGTCCTGGAACAGATGAAGGACGGGCGACTCCGGAGTTAATCGTATTGTACTAACGGCACTGCCGTAAGATGTTAGCGTCAGAGGAAGCTGAGTGAGGCGTGTGCTAGAACTTTCAGTTTATCTTTCCAAACTCTTGTGTGAAACAAAAATCATTTCAAAATGAACAGTTAAATGTAAAGAAAAAATACATAAGTGCCTGGATTTTTAGACTAATAAAGCACAGAAGAATGAAGAGATGCAAGTGTGGTTATGATAAAGCAGCGAAGTGATGAAATGTCCGTACAGTTAACCAGTGAGTGACTTAAGGAAACGGAGTAATTCAGGGGCCTTCATTTTAAGAATCATAATAGGAAAGCCTAAATTAAGCTGCACTTTGCAGAGAGCTCTTTGCAACCTTACTGGTCCCTTGAGATGTTTCAAGAAAAAGGGACTCTTCTATTAGGGTTGGAAAATCTTGCGTCCTTTATTTAGGCTGTGCTTGGTGACTGATGGCTGAAATTAGCAAATGAAAAGAATCTCAACAGCCTTTCTTAAAAAGCCTAATTATTTTCATTTAATTCACTGTTTCTCAAATACGTGCCTCTCTGAACCTTCTCTTTTTCTTACAGTCACTAATCATCTTGCAGAATTAATCTCTTGAGTAGAAAATTATCATTTTAGAAATACCTGGTTTTGTCTAGGAACTTGTAACATCTACTCTAGAGGGTCAGCCTCAGAGCTTTAGAAATGAATGTACAACTTTGTAAGGTAGAAATATAGCCAGGTGACATTTGCTGTTGATAAAGTCTCTGCTTTGAGGAGCCTCAGGTAATTAAGGGGTTTTCTGTTATGTGTCCTGTGCTCTCTGGACCCAGACGTGCCCTGTTAGAGGTCTTCCAAATGAAGTATTAAGTATACCAACATAACCTCACTGAAGATCTTTGGAGATCACTGAAAATGACTGGTTACCTCTAAAAGAATAGCAGATTAAGCATTTGAAGTTAGTCTTTGTTTCAGCTACAGTGGTATATACATAGGGGTCTTGGAGGTAACTTTTGATTTTCTTGCATTAAATTTGAATACACGCTTAAGTGCAACCTTTTGTTTCTTCTGGACTTTTGAGGATGGAAACCAAGAAATCAAATGGTGATATTGTCAGTTATTTTTAATGTTTATTTATTTAAATTTTTAAAGAATGTGTATTTATCTTTGAGAGAGAGAGAGAGAGAGGCAGAGCATGAGCCGGGGAGGGGCAGGAAGAGAGGGAGACACAGAATGGGAAGCCGGTTCCAGGCTCTGAGCTGTCAGCACAGAGCCTGATGCAGGGCTCGAACCCACACATCATGAGATGGTGACCTGAGCTGGAGTTGGACGTTTAACCAGCTGAGCCACACAGGCGCCCCTGTCAGTTTCTCATCACAAAGTCATCCTAAGTTATGAGAACCGCAAACACTGACCCTTGAGTGACGCTTGTATCATATTGAATGTAATGGTCTGTGTTTACCCAGAATTATTGCTAAAGTGTTGCCTCCACATACATCGCACACTAGGTGTGCCTGTTCTTCCTTTCTGTGTTGGTATTTCGTTTATTTCCACTTTTAAAATCTTAGAAGCAGTGACTTTGTGAGTCCATGGTATACCCAGGTGGTTAGGTGGTTTGTCCTGCATCCATGAAGCCCAAGGACTAAAGGTGGCCCTGACTGATGACTCCTGCTTGGGTGAGAGCAGTCCAGTGATCCCTTTCGGGTTTTGTTTTTGTCTTCCAGAACCGCTACGATGGAAGTTAAAGGGGGAAAGAAAATCACAGGAAAAGGTGCGAAGACACCACAAGAAAAAAACAAATTTCATAAGAACAGCGGTAAGATAGTCACACCAAACCATGTGGTAGAGTCCCTTGTAACCGGGGGGGGGGGGGGGGGGGGGGGGGGGGGGGGGGGG
>NW_024080683.1:2054577-2057663 GCF_003009895.1 Hyaena hyaena | reverse complement strand
TGCTGGGGTGGAGGGGCCTTGAGCAGATGCCATCTGTATTCCTGGGTTGGGATTAGGGAGAAGGACGAATTCTTGTGTCTGACTTTGCGTGTTCCCCTTGGAACTAAGACATTTAAGAAACTGCCAGCGAAATGTGGTGGTGCTCTACTCACGGAAACCCCCTGATCTTAGCTGTGGATGCTGCTGCCTCACTGTCGTCATTAATTTACCGCAGCATTTCATGTTACGTTCCAGAAATTGTGCCTGAGTAATGCCTACCGCTGGTCAACTGTCTTCCGAATTTCTGGCTGTGAAGTCTGTATTACGCCATCAGGTGTCAGTATTGCAGAACGGAAAAGTCAGGGGCTCTGTAAATGCCTGATTCATCTCCTTTGTGAGGTGCTTGGTTTGCAAGCTTAGTTAGCGAAAGATTTTTATCAAGTCCCCATATCGTGCGCTTTGAAAGAAATGTTGGGTTGGGTTGTTGTTGGTTTTTTTTTTAATTTTTTTAAATGTTTTATTTATTTCTGAGAGAGACAGAGTGAGCAGGGGAGGGTCAGAGAGAGAGGGAGACACAGAATCTGAAGCAGGCACCAGGCTCTGAGCTGTCAGCACAGAGCCCGACGCGGGCTCAAACCCACGAACTGTGAGATCTTGACCTGAGCCGAAGTCAGACGCCCAACCAACTGAGCCACCCAGGCTCCCCGGAAGAAATGTTTTCAAAATTAGAAATTTGGAAAAATTAACATCTTTCATTCAATATCATATTTAATAAAATAATAATATCCTTAAGTTTTAAAGAAAACCCTTTAATTTTAATTTGATATGTAATGTAATATATACTTTCTCCTTTTTTTGAAGTTTATTTTGAGGAAGAGAAAGAATCCCAAGCAGGGGATTCTGCACCATGCCTGGTGCAGAGCCCAACGCAGGGTTGTGTCTTACCATGTGAGATCATAATGTGAACTAAATTCAAAAGTCAGACCCTTTACCAACTGAGGACTGAACTACCCAGGCACCTGTAACATATATACTTTCAAAATTTTAAGTGTTTGTTTTATTCTTAGATCTCTGTTATGTTATTGAACCACTGAAAATTCTGCACGAAGACTTGAATGACAAGGAGTCACTAAAGTAGATTACAAGACACATCAATAATATTTTATATTATCAAATTATATTTTTTTTTTAATTTTTTTTAATGTTTTATTTATTTCTAGGAGAGAGAGAGAGACAGCGTGAGCAGGGGAGCGTCAGAGAGAGAGGGAGTCACAGACTGAAACAGGCTCCAGGCTCCGAGCTGGCAGTCAGCACAGAGCCCGACGCGGGGCTCGAACCCACGAACCGCGAGATCATGACCTAAGCGAAAGTCGGACGCTCAACCGACCAAGCCACCCAGGCGCCCCTATCAAATTATATTCTTACAGTAGAAACACACTTGACTCAGAACTGTAGTTATCTGTAGGATTTGTGTATTATTTGTATTACGCATTTCTCTGCTTTGTCGATTTTCTGTAGTGAATGTGTATTCCGGTTTTACAAGTCAGAGAAAGCTTTAAAGTTCTGTTTTGGGGGCGCCTGGGTGGCTCAGTCAGTTAAGTGTCCGACTTCGGCTCAGGTCATGATCTCACGGTTCGTGGGTTCGAGTCCCGCGTCGGGCTCTGTGCTGACAACTAGTTCAGAGACTAGAGCCTGTTTCAGATTCTGTGTCTCCCTCTCTTTCTCTGCCCCTCCCCTGCTCACGCTGTCTGTCTGTCTCTCTCTCTCGGAAATAAATAAAACATTAAAAAAATTTTTAAAAAAATAAAAATTTTGTTTTGATTTTTTAAAAACTTCTCCGTATTTGAGAGGAAGACAGTGTGTGTTTCTCTAAGGAACGTGCTATTTTGTGTAACAGACGCAGCCCAGTGAATAAAAGACATCTAGGCTCAGGGTCACTGAACTCTAAAAATTATTCATTATTGTCCCTAGATTCTGGTTCGTCAAAGACTTTTCCAAGAAAAGCTGTCAAGGAAGGTGGACCTAAAATCACACCTAAGAACTTCGAGAAATGCGCCACAAAACCCGGGAAAAAGGGTGTAAAGCAGTTCCGAAATAAGCAGCAAGGGCCTAAGATACCCAAGAACAAATTGCAGCCGGCAGACAAATTCGGCAGGAAGAGGAGATCCCAGGCGGACGCTGGAAGTGGTGGTGAGCACTGGTGCCCCAGCCCCGTGGCCGTGGCCGTGGCCATGGCCGTGGGCGGAGCCCGCCCCGCCTGCGGTGCTGCCCGCAGCCATGCGCGCTGGCTCTGCAGGTCCGGGAGGGGCCTTGCGTTCTTGCTCCCTGACCGGCGGCGTCGGGGCGGGGGTGGGGGGGTGCACGGGCTGGGAGACGCCCCCAGGCACCTGCTCTGGGCGCGGCTGTCCCCGTGCTTGGCGTGCCTTCGCTCCCAGCCCCCGCCCGGGGTCCGGCTGCGGGGCTCAGCCAGGCCGAAGGGCGCCCCCCGCAGGCCCCCGGTGAAACGGCCCTCTCTGTGCGCCGCTGTAGCGACCGGTGGAGTCGGTGAGCCGGCAGATGGGGGAGTCTGCCGTGCACGTTGCCAGGAGGTGGGAGCGAGGCTCTGGCCAGCGGCGCCCCCGCGGAGCAGCGTGGAGCCGGCCTTCCGCGCCGTGTGTGCCGGCTCCGGGGGCCCCCAGGCGCGGGCCTGCCGTCAGGGAGGCGGCTGCACCGGCGCCCGGGACCGCGGGGCGGGCGGGGCTCCCGTGTGCCCCCGAAACACAGGGCTCTGCTCTTGGTCAGGATGTTCGAGGGGTGGTTCCCCACCCAGGGCTTTGCAGCCCCCCCTCCTCCCCCCGCAACGTTCGGCCCTGGGCTCAGACGAGCAGGTCCCGGATGTCCCGCGCCGACGCACGCGCACCTCGTCTGCAGCGTCACGAGGCTCTCAGGTCCTCTTCTCTCCAACCGGGGGGGACACCGGTGTGGCCCCTTGCTGCCCGCTGAGGCCAGTCCCCTGCCCTGGTCCCTGCGCTGCCCTGTGCGGGACCGCTCAGGGGGGGCGGGGAGGGGGGAGGACCGCTCACGGGGGTGGGACGGGGAGGGGGGAGGACCGCTCAGGTCGGAAGGGG
>NW_024080683.1:1984463-2053908 GCF_003009895.1 Hyaena hyaena | reverse complement strand
GGGAGGGACGGGGAGGGGGGAGGGAGGACCGCTCACGGGGGGGCGGAGGGGGGGAGGACCGTTCACGGGGGGGAGGGAGGACCACTCACGGGGGGGCGGGGAGGGGGGACGACCGTTGGGGGGGACGGGGAGGGGGGGAGGACCGCTCACGCGGAGGGGGGAGGGGGGAGGATCGCTCACGGGGGGGGGACGGAGAGGGGGGAGGACCGTTCACGGGGGGGATGGGGAGGGGGGGAGGACTGGTCGCGGGGGGTGACGGGGAGGTGTGGACAGAGGAAGGGAAGATCCCATTGTTACTCCTTGGGCTGGCAGGATCCTTTTATGCTCCAGCACCTGTGTTCCTCTCTATCCCTGTCTCTTCATCCTCTTCCACCTCCCCCGTCCCACCCCCAGTTGCTCTTTCTCGGAGCTTCTCTAATGAGAGTCTCGTTTCCCTGTGAGATGTCTCGCCACTGTGTGTTAAACACGGTGCCTTCCCACGTGAGCACCTGTCCGGCCGTAGCCCTGGTTACTCGTGCTGTGGGACGTCCCCTCCTGACCCTGATTTGATTTTCTCATGCTTTCATGTCAGCACAGGCGGGGCCCTGGGTACTAGAGATCCCCAAGTTGTCTCCTACCGCAGCCTAGCGTGGCAGATGTCAAGGGCACCCCGAGGTTTCTGGACTTAACATGCGCTCTGGGTCAATCCTTGCCTCCTCCCGTGTAGTGCATGAAGCCCTAATGTGAATAGGAAATGTGTCCTCTCTTTCTGGTAATCTCTGATTCCCAGCCAGGGAACAAGGAAGTAAACAGTAAAGGAAATAATTAAATACACTGTAGTGAATTGTACCGCAGTTGGGCTGTTAAAAATTATGTTGTTGGGAAATAATTTTGTTTCATGGAAGAATACTTACAGTGTAATGTTTAAGCGAAGCAGTAAGATCCTGAGTTTTTAAAGATGAATATAAAACAGGCATAGGGAAATGGCAAGAAGATAAAAAGTTACTAGTTACAGTAGGTTTTGTGGGGATAGAATGTTGCTGCGTTTTCCAGGTGTTCTGTAATGAATGCACTTTCTAATACGAGAAGGGGAGAGGTTTAGAAGTCAGTAATTCTCCAGAGGGTTCTTTACAAGACACTCCCGTAAATAATTCCCATTTTATTAAGTTGTTCTTTGTTAGGCCTCATTGGGTTTTTTGAGTCAGTTGATAATGTCCTTAGATTTTGAAGGGGAAAAAAAATACTAGTAGTAAGATACAAGACTTCCAGAGCATTATTGCAGGGAAGACAGACATTTTGGTCATGCCTAGCCGTGGAGGTGTGAGAAGGGCCGCTCGGCTTCAGCATGGCTCTACACTTGGGATTCGCCTCAGCTTGGACAAGGAGTGGACCTACTTAGCGCCGTGTTTCCCTGATGTGAAAAAGGACCTGTGAATAGTACCCACCTCACAGGGTCTTTGTAAAAGTTAAAGGATCTGTAACAAGCCTCGGAGTACTGACAGTGTTCATACTTTCCCCCCCGTTTTAGATTGGACTACATTTTGTTTCCATTAAGAACTGATTATACCTGAAGTCCAATGGCTGATTTTTAAAAAATTTTTTAAATGTTTATTTAGTTTTGGGAGACAGAGAGACAGAGTGCAAGCAGGGGAGGAGCAGAGAGAGAGAGAGAGGGAGACAGAATCCGAAGCAGCTCCAGGCTCTGAGCTGTCAGCACAGAGGCCGACGCGGGGCTCGAACCCACGAAGCTTGGGATCATGACCTGGGCCAAAGTTGGACGCTTTAACCGACTGAGCTACCCAGGCACCCCTGTGACGTCTTAAAGTAGAATTTGTATTTTACAATTGAAAAAGATGCTTAACACTTTTCAGTTGCTTTTACAATCCTTTTAATTTTGTTTTTTCCTGACTGAGTGGTTGGTTGATTCTAACCAAATTTGAAATGTATAAACTGCTCAGAAAATGAAAGAAAGTGTAAGTTTACAGTGAACGATGTTTATCCCTTTTTAGTTTTTACAAGGAGTGTTGATCCTGGTAAGTGATTGCCCTGTGTACCCAGTTTGTTCTGGTTTGTGGCCCTCAGAACGTTACATATAATTGACAGTCATTTCTGTTCTGACTAGAATCAGCAGCCAAGAAACCCAAGTGGGATGACTTCAAAAGGAAGAAGAAAGAACTGAAACAAAGCAGACAGCTCAGCGATAAAACCAACTATGATGTCGTCGTTCGCGCAAAGCAGATTTGGGAGGTCTTACGAAGGTAATGCTCCCTGATGGCATCTTCGTTAGCGCCTCGGAGAGGTTGGAGGGGTGTGGGCGCCCCTCATCCGTAGCGAGATGTCCTGAGGCGGACTGCACGCACTTGGGTGATGCAGGGAGGACCCAGCACTCCAGTAGAGGCATCGGTATCGGAGGTCATCCCACACTCGACGTGTGTGGGGCCCATAGGGTGGTGTCAGATATGTTTATGAAAATACATGAGCATTAAAATGGGTTGGAAATTTCTTCCTGGGAGAGTTCTGAGAAAATGAAGGACAATTTCTTATGGGCTGCGTTTTGAGATACTTAAGTCTTTGGTCTCTCAAACTTGTTTTATTATTTCCTTGACATTTGAGGTTTGGGCTGTGAAGATTTAAATTGATGCATAAAATGATACCTTGTGAGATGAGTTCTTGTCTTTGAGAAAATTACTTTTCTCCGGCTGCTGGAATAGTAATTTGACGTTGGAGGCTCGCTGCCTCCGAAGAGAAAATCCCTCTAGCCGGGCAAACATACTCTGGTATGGTTTTTGCTTTCTTGTGTTGGAAATAACGTCTTTGCTTAAGCTATGTTTCCTCCTTCTTTATTCTCATTTATAGAAAAGACTGTGACAAAGAAAAGAGAGTCAAGTTGATGGGTGATTTGCAGAAGCTGATCCAAGGGAAAATTAAAACAGTAAGTAGGCAGCCTCGTAGTGGCATCTGTAACAACTGAGGCCTGCCCGCTGTCAGTAAAAGCTGGCTGACCATTCACGACAGGCACAGTTGTGGTTGTAAATGTATTTGGCTCCAAATTTCAAATACCTTTTATAGTACCGACTAAATAAAACCTTTCGTAGTGAGGGACCTTACTCCTGGGGAGTTATCAAAATATCAATGATCTGTCCATGTCATTCTTTAAAAATTTACTTGTAAGTCAGTGCTCTTCAAAGTTACCTGAGGAGTATATATGATGTGTTAGAATAGCCTGCTCCGAACTCTCTATGATCTCATATATTCTAAATTCCTGACTCTTGAATACATGATATAATCAGATGAGCACTTGCTTGCTGTTAGAAGCATCATACAGGGATCTTTAAAATATAGAAGTAGGGGTGTTCTAACCTAATTCTTGTTGTTGCCGTTTCACTGCGTTTTATAATTAGTGTCTGCCGACGCTAAGACATCTGACTCCAGGGCTCTGGGGACCCCAGGGGGACAATCTTTTTTTCTTTTTTCCTTAAATAGTTTATTGTCAAGTTGGTTTCCATATAACACCCAGTGCTCATCCCAACAAGTGCCCTCCTCCATGCCCATCACCCCCCTCCCCCATCTGCCCTCAGTTTGTTCTCGGCATTCAAGAGTCTCTCATGGTTTGCCTCCCTCCCTCTCCCCCACTATTTCCCCCCTTCTTCTTCCATGGTCCTCTGTTAAGTTCCTCCTAATCCTCCTATACGTGCAAACATATGATATTTGTCCTTCTCTGCCTGACCTATTTCGCTCAGCATAACACCCTCAAGGTCCATCCATGTTGCTACACGTGGCCAGATGTCATTCTTTCTCATTGCCATGTAGTATTCCATCGTATAGATAAACCACATCTTTTTGATCCATTCGTCCGTTGATGGACACTTAGGCTCTTTCCGTGTTTTGGCTATTATTGAGAGTGCTGCTGTGAACATTGGGGCACATGTGCTCCTATGCATCAGCACCCCTGTGCCCCTTGGGTAAATTCCTAGCAGTGCTATTGCTGGGTCATAGGGGAGTTCTAGTGTTAAGTTTTTGAAGAACCTCCACACTGTTTTCCAGAGGGGGTGCACCAGTTTACAGACCCACCAACAGTGTAGGAGGGTGCCCGTGTCTCCACATCCTCGCCAGCATCTGGAGTCCTCTGATTTGCTCATTTTAGCCACTCTGACTGGCGTGAGGTGGTATCTCAGTGTGGTTTTGATTTGTCTTTCTCTGATGATGAGGGACGCTGAGCATCGTTTCATGTGTCTGTTGGCCATCTGGATGTCCTCTTTGGAGAAGTGTCTGTTCATATCTTCTGCCCATTTCTTTACCGGGTTGTTTGTTTTTCCGGCATGGAGTTTGGGGAGTTCCTTATAGATTTTGGATACTAGCCTTTTATCTGATACGTCATTTGCAACTATCTTTTCCCATTCCGTTGGTTGCCTATTCGTTTTATGGATTGTTTCTTTTGCTGTGCAGAAGCTTTATATCTTGATGAGGTCCCAATAGTTCATTTTTGCTCTTGATTCCCCTGGGAATGTGTCAAGTAAGAAATTGCTGTGGTGGAGGTCAAGGAGGTTTTTTCCTGCTTTCTCTTCTAGGGTGTTGATGGTTTCCTGTCTCATATTCAGGTTCTTTATCCATTTTGAGTTTATTTTTGTGAATGGTGTGAGAAAATGATGTAGTTTCATTCTTCTGCATGTTGCCGTCCAGTTCTCCCAGCACCATCTGTTAAAGAGGCTGTCTTTTTTCCATTGGACACTCTTTCCTGCTTTGTCAAAGATTAGTTGGCTGTATACTTTTGGGTCCACTTCTGAGTTCTCTATTCTAGTCCATTGGTCTATGTGTCTGTTTCTATGCCAATACCGTACTGTCTTGATGATGACAGCTTTGTAGTAGAGGCTAAAGTCTGAGATGGTGATGCCTCCCGATTTGGTTTTCTTCTTCAATGTTACTTTGGCTATTCGGGGTCTTTTGTGGTTCCATACAAATTTTAGGATAGTTTGTTCTAGCTTTGAGAATGCTGGTGCAATTTTGATTGGGATTGAATTGAATGTGTAGATTGCTTTGGGTAGTAATGACATTTTAGCAATATTTATTCTTCCCACCCATGAGCATGGAATGTTTTTCCATTTCTTTGTGTCTTCTTCAATTTCCTTCATAAGTTCTCTATAGTTTTCAGCATACAGATCCCGGGACGGATAGTCTTTGCCACACTGCAGACGTAGGGCTAAGCAGAGGCTGTCATGTGGTGTGGAGGAATGTCTCAAAATGAGTAACTTCCTGGCCGCTGCTTTCTTACAAATGCAGCAAGAAAGATCCTTTTAGGATAAAACTTATCCTCAGCTCCAGGAGTAATCTCTTGTCCTGGATTTATAAGTATTTTACACTCAGGATCCTTCCCCAGCCGCCCTCGTGCTAATACTGCACAGCCTTGGCTGTAAGTGTGGTGTTCATACCCTCACTCTGCTGCTTAAAGTGTGTGTGCCTTTCGGAGGGATGCAACTATGCGTTGCTGATGACTGTGTGCTGAGGGCGATGCTCGCAATTGCGTGCTTAGTCTCCTTTAATGTCTTCATCCGTGATGGATATTTCTGCCTCTGGGATTCGAAGAGGTTCAGTTTTGTCCCCAGGATCACAGGGGTGGGTAGGACATTCCTTAACTTTTCATAAACTTGCCTCTCTCACCTATAAAGTGGAAATCACAGCACACTCTTGGGGTTGCTTCAGGGTCTCAATGGGAAAAATAAACTTAGAGCATCAGTATTGCTTGTAGAGTAAGTAATCCATATGTGCACAAAATTTTTTTAAACTTTAAAAATTTTGTTTTTAGTTTTATTAAAAATCTCTACAAATCTCCATTAAGGAAATTCTTCTGAAATGCAGAGCTTTGATGGAGGTCTACTTTCATCTTCTGACTTGTTGGAACTAAAGAATTTTACAGCCAGAATGAGCAACAAATAATAAGCACTGTTGGGGCGTCTGGGTGGCTTAGTCGGTTAAGCGTCCGACTTTCGCTTACGTCATGATCTCGCGGTTCGTGGGTTCGAGCCCCGCGTCGGGCTCTGTGCTGACTGCCAGCTCAGAGCCTGGAGCCTGTTTCAGTCTGTGACTCCTTCTCTCTCTGACCTTCCCCTGCTCACGCTGTCTCTCTCTCTCTCCTAGAAATAAATAAAACATTTAAAAAAAAAAAGCACTATTAAAGTGTTTATTATTCGCGGGGCGCCTGGGTAGCTCAGTTGGTTAAGCGTCTGACTTCAGCTCAGGTCATGATCTCGTGGTTCGTGAGTTTGAGCCCCGCATCAGGTTCTGTGCTGACAGCTCAGAGCCTGGAACCTGCTTCGGATTCTGTGTCTCCCTCTCTCTCTGCCCCTCCCCTGCTTGTATGTGCTTTCTCTCTCATTCATTCTCTCTCTCTCTCTCTCTCTCTCTCTCTCTCAAAAACAAACATTAAAATAAATAAATAAGATTAAAGTAGGCTTGTAACATGGCCTAGTAAAGAATAATTTTGCATAAGTCATTATTTATGGTTACTGCTGTAGAAAATTGATCAACGAGTCCTACGGCGAGGATCTGATTTATCCACAAGTTGTGAGGTGGGAGGGGTGGTGGTATTTGAAATACAGCAACTTCTTAGGGCACCTGGGTGGCTCAGCCAGTTAAGTGTCTGACTCTTGTTTTGGGTCAGGTCATGATCTCACGGTTTGTGAGTTCGAGACTTGTGTTGGGCTCTGTGCTGACAGTGCAGAGCCTGCTTGGCATTCTCTCTCCTCTCTCTGCTTTGTCTGCCCTCTCTCAAAATAAATAAATAAACAAAATGAAATGCAACAACTTTTCTAGAAATAAAATAGATAAACGGTCAGGGATTATAATAAAAATAATAAAGGGATATTAATTAATTAATTAATTAATAAAAAAAATAAAGGGATTAGCTATTAATTGCCAAAGCGTGAATGTCTGTATAGTTATATTTACTCGTGTAGCAAGGCTTTCAGGTCTTCTCCCTATACGTTAGGGCACCAAGGCCAAACTTTCTTGGGTTGCTTATATGAACAAACAAACAGAATTAGAGAATAATAAAATTTTTGAATTGGAAAATTTCCCTTAGGCAAAGTAACTTTCAGAGCAATGAGAAATAACAGTATGTATAACCATTACAGAGGTTTGGTTAGGTTTGCTTTGTTTTTAATTCTCATGATAGGAATCTTGCAAGATGTTAGAGCTGTCCCAGTGTCGCACGGTAAGCGGCAGAACCAAAGAATGGCATTTTGTACAGTTAAGGCCAGCATTTCTACTCCCGAGTAACATAGGCTTGATTTTATCCGTGAAGACCCTCCCTCTTTCGGGGCACGGAATTCTCAAAGAAGTAGCAACGAAACAAGCGCCGTGATAGAACTAGAACTCTTCAGAGAGGATCTGACAGCCCAAACTGTCTTCACTGCAGATGGCGTTTGCTCACGATTCAACTCGTGTGATCCAGTGTTACATCCAGTTTGGTAACGACGAGCAGCGCAAACAGGCTTTTGAGGAGCTGCGAGGTACGTCTCCCCGGTGGTAGACTCACCGTGACCCTTTATAATGAGTCACTTTTTCTCTTGACCTACCTCGGACTGCCCTGGAAAGTCCTCGTTGCCAAGGGAGAGCAGTGTGTTCTCTGCAGGGCCTTTTTTTGTTTTTATGGGTTCTTTACGCGGGCCGAGTAGGAGAGTTGCGCTCCCAGGACTGTGTGTGTACACGGCTCTCTGTTACTGGAGGGCCGAAGCGAGCGTGTCGCATCATGGTAATATATTTTGTTTTGCAGATGATTTCGTCCAGTTGAGTAAAGCTAAATATTCCAGAAATATAGTTAAGAAATTTCTCATGTATGGGTAAGTTTTTATTTATAATATATTGTTGTTAGTTAAAAAAAAAGTTTTTTTTTTAATGTTTATTTTTGAGAGAGAGACAGACAGAGTGTAAGCAGGGGAGGAGTGGAGTGAAAGGGAAGACACAGAATCCGAAGCAGCTCCAGGCTCTGAGCTGTCAGCACAGAGCCTGACGCCGGGCTCGAACCCACAGACCTTGAGATCATGACCTGAGCTGAAGTCAGACACTCAGCCAACTGAGCCACCCAAGTGCCCCATCATTACTTTTTTAAAGATCTGGATGGCACCTGGGCACTTGGTCTGGGTCATAGTCACTAGCCCTGGGCAGATACTCGTTGAGTTGCTGGGGAGTTTGGTCTGAGAACAATGATCCTGGTCACGTAAATGAGGATACTGCCTTCACCACTCTTAGATTTTGACGTCCTGGAAGAAGAGAAGTAGAATGATCAATTTACCACTCGTTACCCTTATGTAGAAGGTGCAGGGCTGGGAGGAGCAGGTGCGGAGGCCCGGCAGGCGTAGGTGAGGGAACGTTCGGGTGGAAAGGTGTCCTGCACCAGCTGGAATTGCTTCTTGACTGGACTTGTCCATTTGAACGAAATGTGCCCCGATGTGTGAACCGTAGAAAAGTTCAGTTTGCAGAATTTTCAAAAAACGGGTTTCTGACTGTAATTGTCAGCTACCCGAGTATGTTAGGATGTAATGTAAAGACTTGTTAAGAAGTCCTTTCTTTTTTTTTTTTTAAGTTTATTTATTTATTTTGAGAGAGACAACATAGTGGGGAGGGGCAGAGAACGAGAGGGAGGGAATCCCAAGCAGGCTTGAACCCACGAAGCCATGAGATCATGACCTGAATCAAAACTTAAGAGTCCGATGCTTAACTGACTCAGCCACCCAGGCGCCCCAAAGTCCTGTTTCCCTTCTTTCACCTTCCCTTTCTGTCTGTCTCCCCTGCTTGTTCACGCTGAACAGTTTAATACGGGGTCCTGGCGCTGGGAACACAGAGCTGGCCACCGTTCTCTGCGCATTTAAGTCATTCAGGTCTCCCCTCAGCCGTGTCCTCTCGGTGACGTGACCGAAGAAGCCGAGTCACAGAATTCAGGAGCTCGCTCAGGAGCTCTCAGCTGCTCGGCAGTCAGGCCTCGGGCGCCTGTTGCAGGCTGGCTCCTGAGTGAGCTGGCGGGCGGTGGGGGGACGGGGGGGGGGGTGCTGACTCTCCCCGCCAGGTCTCCCCCTCCTGGTGGGCCACCGCGCACAGTGATGGGCCGGTTTCAGGAGAAGTTGGGTTTTGTGACCGCCCTGCTCTCACTGCTGCTGTCTCGCCTCCTTGGGGCCAGGAGCAAGCCGCAGACCGCGGAGATCATGAGAAGCTTCAGAGGGCACGTGCGGAAGCTGCTGCGGCACGCGGAGGCGTCCGCCGTCGTGGAGTACGCCTACAACGACAGGGCCGTCCTGGAGCAGAGGAACATGCTGACCGAGGAGCTCTACGGGAACACCTTCCAGCTCTACAAGGTGGCGTTCCAGAACGTTCCTGCTGACGCTGTTACTTCTCCGTGGGCTCTTCCCGACCTTCCAGCGCCCTGTTCTCAGAATGTATTTTTGCTTTGTCTGGTCCGCTAAGAGGTCTTTATTCCCTTGGATTATTTTCTCTCTGGCGTGATGAGCGACTGATCAGACTTACATTTCCCTTTCTCCTGGGGCACAATGTCTAAATCCCCTTTAAATTATACTGTGGTGTTCCTCTCTCCCGAGCGCTCCTTGTGATGCTTCAGTACAGCCGCTTCCAAGGGACTGAGGTAGAGAGAGGGCTCTTCGCAGCTGGCACCCCCAGCCGGCTCAGGCCCAGGGCCTCGGGCTCCCTGGAGCTGCCTTCTTGGTTTCTTTCTGCGTGCGGACTGTTCTTCTCCAGGTTATTTCTAGGGAGGAGGGGAGGAGAGAGAACCAGCCTTGGGCCCAGTACAGGGTCCAGTCAGATAGAGGCCAGTAAGGGGACTGAGACAATGCAGGGATCTGTTTCAGACCTTGGGACATAAATGTGCACATCTGTCTCCGGAGATTGCTTCCCCACCGTGAGGTTCAGCTTCTGGCTAGTTTCTGCTGTAGCCGGCACTGGAGGACTATCCATGGTGGCAAGAATCTGGGAGCTGACTACTTGATGCTTGTTGAAGTAGGTGCCAGGTGCCCGTTGGCTGGTTGAGCCTGCCTCTTGAAGTACATTGATGGTATAGAGTGTGAGCCAGAGAGCCAGCTTACTCCGCGAGTGTAATTACAGCGGGGCTTTCCTTACGTGACTATGGGAAATCTGAAATTTATATTGAGTTTATTTAAAATAACTATAAATGATTTTCTTTGCTGTGATGATGAAGAAACATTAAAATTACAGGGTTTGATTTTTTTTTTTTTCTTTTCCTCTTTACAGTCTGCAGACCACCCAACTCTGGACAAAGTATTACAGGTACAGCCAGAAAAACTAGAGCTTATCATGGATGAAATGAAGCAGATTCTAACTCCAATGGCCCAAAAGTAAGAAGCCAGCTCTTTTTGTGTTTTGTTAACAGATGGCATTCTGACTGATGGCATCTGAAATTTTTGCATCACCCTTACAGAGGGAGGGAAGATAGTTTCCCAAAGAGATCGTATTGTTTGAATCGGATCGGAAAACTCAGTTGCTCGGGCATGTGGCATCCTGGGAGTTGGTTCCGTAGTGTAGTGGTTAAGGCGTAGCCTTTGCGACCCACGCTGCCAGGGTGTGAAGCCTGGTGCGCCCCCACTCCCCCTCCCCGGGTCAGTTATTAAGTGTGCGGCATTGAATAACTCAACCTCTCTGTGCCTCAGTTTCCACATCTACAAGATTGGGATAATAGTAGTACATATTCCAAGGAGGGTTATGAAGGTTGAAGGGGTTAATGTTTCTAAAACACTCAGAAGCAGTGCTTTGCCCATGAAGGCAGCGTGTGCTTCCCAGCTGCGTAGACACTTGTCAGCTTGAGGTCTCTGGTGCCTTGATCATGAGCCTCCACCGTACGTGTGAATTCAGCAAGTGTCAAGCTAAGAAGCCTGATCAGTCAGGTGGCGTTGTGATCACTGATACCGTTTTGTTCTTGTCATGTTTTAATTGCACTAAAATTATTTTATGAAACTAAGCCTTGTGAAGGGTGCTTGACAGAAAGAAAATAGCTGTAAACATGGTTGCACGTAAGGATTTCTAATCACGTGTCCATTATTGGGTAAAGAAACGTAGATGTCCTTATTGCACGTGGTGGAGAGTTTTCAGAGGACGATTTCACCTTTGCTGTAGATACTAGAACTTTGTACTCTGGTTTTGGTTCTAGTGGAAGACACTAAAAGATTTTTACCATCTGAAAGTTTGTTGTTGTTTTTAATTCTGTTTATATTACTGAAAAGATGCACTCTGCCTTAGGACAGACTACATTTGGCTAAAACCATTTTGCTTGCTTTGGTTATTTAAAATTTTTTTTTTAATGTTTTATTTATTTTTGAGAGAGAGATAGAGACAGCGTGAGCAGAGGAGGGTCAGAGAGAGTGAGGGAGACACAGAATTAGAAGCAGGCTCCAGGCTCTGAGCTAGATGTCAGCACAGAGCCCGACGTGGGGCCCGAACCCACAAACCGTGAGATCATGACCTGAGCTGAAGTCACATGCTTAACCGACTGAGCCACCCAGGCGCCCTGCTTTGGTTATTTTAGCACAGCTGAGGTTACCTCTGTCTCTATTATTTCGGAGGCCAGCCTGACATAAGCTCTTTTCGTTTCCTGTCTTTTCAGGGAAGCTGTGATTAAGCACTCATTGGTGCATAAAGTATTCTTGGACTTTTTCACCTATGCACCCGCAAAGCTAAGATCAGTAAGTTCTTGCCTTTAGTTTTTAAGCCAAACGTAGAGGAAGAGCCACGTTAAAATGTAAAAACACTGCTTTAACATACATTGTCTTTTGGAAATTTTAAACAGAGTTGTTTCCTTATGTAGAGAAGATAAGGCACTATGCTCCCTTTGAGCAAGTTTCCTAATTCCCTTTAGATATCTGCCAGAAGACCGTTGAACTGACTGTAGTTTTATGGATTTTGTTGGGTTTTTATATTTTAATTATAAGCCAGCTACTGTCCTCCTGCTAACCACACTGAAAACTAACAGGTACTTGGCATTCAAGTACTTTGAAGCGCACCTGTGCTGATACAAAAATCATGTCGACGTTAAAAGGCTAGGGGGGTCCTCAGTAAAACTAAATGGACTGTGAGAAACTGGACCTTATATGATAGAAGGGAAGGAATAGAGAGGGAAGGTAATTCGTACTGCCCTTCAGGTCAGAAATGGGAATACAAATGAGAATTCATCATTTGCTCTCCTGAACTTTGCTTGCCTCATCACACTGTGAACTCATTGCCCGTCTGTCCTCATTTTATTAGTAAGAGGTAACTAAAATAATGACCCTGACTGCTTTTTAACAAATGTGCCGGATTAAGCATTCGTAGGAATTTTGACCCTCTCACCACTGGCATTGAGCAGAGAATTTTCCAAGAGTAAGCTGCTCACCTCAGTTTGTGGTTCAGCAATTACAGCAGGTGCCATTGCCCTTCTGGGGATTTCTCTCTCTTTTCTGCAGAGCACCGTATCTCACAGTCCTGGATTTCTTAAGGTGGAACTGTACTTTGAGAAATGAGAATATGAGCCCTGGAATATATTCAGTGGTGGGAAGTCTTTGTTATTACTATTAACTTCAGTGTTGACTGTATTGATAACAACACCAGTGGGAACGTAGTGTGAATGTACTGTAATGAGATGTATCTTCCCTGGCCTTGGCGTTCACTCTCCAGCTGGGTAGCTTTGATAGCTTTGAATAGATTCCTGAGTTTAGATCTGTAAGCTGAGCGCTGTATTTCCGAGACCCAGCCTGGGATAAGATTACAAAATCGGGAGGGGGGGGGGGGTCTCTTTCTTGGCCAGAGACTTTGTCTATATTTTATTTATTTAGTATACATTTTTAAGTCGGGAATGGACTAACGTGGAGCCTAGCAGAACTGTCAGATCTGGTTTACACCTATGTGTTAGACTTCCCGGATGTAGTTAAGAGCTTATGTACATTGACCATGCAGAAAGATTAAAAATAAGCTAAGTCACCTTGTAAGAAATCAATGATTGGGATTTTCCTAAAGGGGGTCGTTGATAAATGAGGACCTAGTCTAACAGGCTAATTATTCTTAGGGAAATGTTAGTTAAGTGTTTTTACAGTGAATTATTAAAATGATTTCTAGAAGTAATCAATCCAGTGACAGACTGAAAAAGAGAAACTTTTGCAGCCAAAATTATCGTTTTATTTTCTGCTCGTTACACACATGGCTGTTTTAGGGAAGAATATTGTATTTAGCTTAGCTGGCTTTACTCTTAAGAACTCCCTTCTCCATCTACAGCCACTTGGTAGCTTCATTCTTCTTGAAAAGTCTTTTAAAATATACTACACACATACGTACTTTTCTCAGTAGATATTGGCAAAACTCCTCGGGTATCTTAATAGAAATTGCAGACTACCAGTATTCGCTGCTCTCAGGGGGCAAAAAAGATGGGTAGGAAAAGATTGTGTGTCTGCATGCATCTCTCCAAAATTAAAACTTAAATTGTTGGCTACCTCTACTCTGTTTGGTTCTCTGTGTTTAACTGGTCCTCAGTGGAAGATTTTAAAAAGGCAGGCGGAAACAATGAAATAAAGCCATGGTGGCGTTTGTTCCCCAGGAAATGATCGAAGCCATCCGCGAGGCGGTGATATACCTGGCGCACACACACGATGGCGCCAGAGTGGCCATGCACTGCCTGTGGCACGGCACGCCCAAGGTGAGTGTGCGCTTGGGGCTTGACCTGCCTTCCTTCCCCCCCCCCCCCCCCCCCGCCCATGTGTATAAACAACAGTATCTTTGCAAAGTTGTGCCTCAGGGCCTCCCTGGAATTGGATTTTTCTTAGGGCTTAAGTGTTTCTCTGTTCGAGTTTTCATTAAAGTACAGAAGGCTTGAGTTGTCTTTATTTGGGACGGGACCTGTCAAGTAAGTAAAAACAATATTCATACCAGGCTTACATCTGTGGAAGTTATGGTACCTGTCAGGTTCTCGGATTCTCATTCAGTGACCTTAGTAGGGGAGGGAGAGGCAGGAGGAGATCATGGGCACGTGAGATGATGCTCCTGTGAGTGGTCAGTACCTTAAAGATCCGTGTTAATTGCAGGAGTTTAACACGAAATGATCCACATTTCCTTAATCAGTAGAATTTTGTCTTTAAAGAGTTATACCTTGCCCGCCATTTAAATGAATACAGGTTGAGTTTCTGTTGAAAAATAAGTGAAGGCCGTCTGTATGCTCCCTCTTACGCATCGCCCGTCAGTTCAGACGCTGAAAGAGATCTCTCCGTTCTCACTGTAAACGAAGGTAGTTCCACCAGGCGTGCCTTGCAGCTCATAATTTTATGGTTCCAGATTGACGTCTCGATGGATTGTCACGTACAGGTGTAATAGGATTGGAACAGCTCTGGAAGGACTTAACGTGTATTGCGGTTCTTTTGGTTCTGGCCGCTTACCTGTTTTCACTCGTGAGAAGAGTGTGCCAGACCGGTGGACATGGAATATTATACATGTAGCTCTTAATCTATAACTAAAGGCTGTACGACAAGTTAACTTTTCTCTTTTAAGGACAGGAAAGTGATTGTGAAAACTATGAAGACATACGTTGAGAAGGTGGCTAATGTAAGTATAAGAAAGTACGGCCTCGGTTATTTTTTTGTTTGTTTTTTTTTCTTTTTGTTAGTTTCAATAAAATGAAATCACGTCTATTGTAGAAAATTTGAAAACTTCAGAAAATTGCCAAGGGGAAAACTATTCATTGAGTACAATCTTTTTCTGTGCATCTGCCTGTATTTTTAGGGTATTAAATTTATACTAAATGAGATTTTTCCTTTTTTTCACTTAATTTCATACTATGATAATTTTCCATTTTTATTAGATATTTTTGAAGGCCTGACATTTATTAGCTTCTTTAATGCATCTGTCCAATTATGTTATTAAACATGGAAATTACTGTCTAGAATAAATTTGTAAAGTCAGCAGAGAAAATTCCAGTTGTTAAGTTTTATAGCTCTTCGGAATCCTTTGGAGATGTTATAACAGCCCTCTTGATTAAATCATAGAGGATGCGAAAAGTTTTTTCGGAGAGATTAATTGCCTCAAACAATGGTATTCCTGTGTATTTAAATACTTAATAGTTTTCATAGTATTTCTGGAATATACATAGTAGTAAACATTATATGTTAACTTCTGATTTACTGGTGAACTAAAATTGGCCGTAACAACTATATCCTATGAAAAATGCAATGAGAACTGCTAGCAGCTGGTGACTACTTGCTGCAGTAACTGCTACTTCAGATGCCGGTAAATTAGTGCTCTGTGACTATGGAAGTACAGGGCTAGAGACGGGGGACGGAGTGTAAGGCCACGGAAGGCAGCTAACTTTTCTGTAAAAAATGAAAGAAAAGATTGTCTAGTGAGTTGTTTCCAAAGTATGAGAAAATTTTGTTATTCATCTTTCACCATTAAGTAAATCTTCAAACGTTTTAATTTGAATATTTTAAATTAATAGTGAGTAAAAATAGAATGTTACTAGAAAATTCTAAAGGCATTAATAGTAAAAGACTTTTTTCTTTTTTTTTAGTTTATTTATTTTTGAGAGAGAGGGAGGGGAGGGAGGAGCAGAGAGAGAATCCCAAGCAGGTTCTGTACTGTCAGCATGGGGCCTGTCACAGGGCTCGAACACACAAACCATCAGATCATGACCTAAGCTGAAATCTGGAGTCTGATGCTTAACTGATTGAGCCACCCAGACGCTCCAAAAGTAAAACACATTCTTAAATAATAAAATTGGATTGTTTTAATTTTACTGTGTAGTTGTATAAACAGTTTTAGGTGTTTTGTTTTGTTGTGTTTTGGAGAATCTGATCCCAGCAAGGTATTTTGATGGTAACAAGAAATTTATATCTCTACATATAGAGATATATGTAATAAATAAATATATATATATAATATGTATAGGTATCTATATATCTTTATGTATAAATGTATATAAATAGATAATCCATATGTAATAAGTAATCTCTATGTATAGAATACATATATCATATGTAGATATCTTTCCATGTAGATAGATGTATCTATCCATATAGATATACCCACAGTTTACCTGTCATTCTTTTTAATGACTAGTGTTTCATTATATGAATTCCTTAATTCATTTAACAGACCCTTGGGTAGTTTCCAGTCTTTTGTTATTTCAGGTAGTACTCAAGAACGTACCCTTTGTGCCTTTGCAGAGGCATGTCTGTAAGATTAATGCCTAGAAATAGAATGGCTAGATCAGAAAGTACATGCAGTTTAAATTTTTCTGAATGTTGTCACTTGCTCTTCAAAGAAGTTGAACGACTGTACATTCTCATCAGTGACATGCACACCTGCTTTTCCCCCAAAGCTCTGCCAAATTTGTATATTCGCAACTTTTGCCTATGGGATAGGTGGAAAGTGGTATTTCATTGTTTCATTGTCCTTAATTAGTAAGTATTATTTCCTGTGCTTAAAGCCACCTGTCCCATTTTTCTCTGTGAACTGACTCTATGTTCTTTCCCCATTTTTAGTAGTGTTGAACTTTGTATGGTAAAGGTGTTAGACTGTTGGTTTTCTCCAGTTGTGTTTTTCTTTTTTAATGTTTATTTATTTAGAGAGAGAGTGTGTCTGTGAGGAGGGGAGAGGGGCAGAGAAGGGGAAAGAATCTTAAGCAAGCTCCGTGCTCAGCGTGGAGTCTGATGTGGGGCTCAATCTCATGACTCTGAGATCATGACCCCTGAGCTGAAATTAAGAGTTTGACGCTACGGGCGCCTGGGTGGCTCAGTCGGTTAAACGTACAACTTCGGCTCAGGTTGTGATCTCACGTTTCATGGGTTTGAGCCCCACGTCGGGCTGTGTGCTGACAGCTCAGAGCCTGGAGCTGCTTCAGATTCTCTGTCTCCCTCTCTCTCTGACCCTCCCCTGTTCATGCTGCCTCTTTCTCTCTTAGAAATAAATAAAACATTTTTAAAAATTAAAAAAACAAGAAAGAGTCTGAAGCTGAACCCACTGGGTCACCCAAGCACCACTCTCTGGTTAGTTCTGCCATGTTTTTCAAACGTGTCTGTGAATGAATGTTATCAGAGGTCAGATACCCTCTCAAAGTAAAAAAAAAGATTGATATTGTTACCTAGGATACAGAAAGAATATGCCACAAGCTCCGAAAACACTTTTTTTCATAAAGTAGAAGCTCTTAAACTTTGGAGAATGGTCAGCATCACAAAAGTCATTCTGTCCTTTCAAGACGTAAACCATTAAGTCACCTAATGGTGACTCTGTTAAAAGTGGTTATTTTTACCTAATTCTCTTATTCATTATATAAATGTATTTTTTAGTTTATTTTTTTAGTATTTCTATTCTAATTAAATAGGATTGTTTTAAAGAAATTAGGCAACATACACAAGAAAATGCAATAATTACAGCATCCTTCCGGAGGGTTTTCTGTGTGCACATCTGTGTATTTTGCATCTTACATGTGATTATATCTGCGTTTATGTACTTTCTTTTTCATGATTGAAATTATATATATGTAGTTTTGTGTTCTTGGGGTTTTTTTTCTACTTTCACTTGAACTTTTTGAGTTTAATTTCAAGTAGTTACTTATTAACAGGGTACTTATTTTGGAGAGGTGTTATATCCTGGTTAAAAAACAAATTGAGTCTCGCCTATTTGATTCTGAACAATGTGCTTCTGCTTTTTTTTGTTTCTTGTAATCAACCTAGAATATCATTAACTAGGACCTGATAAGAGAGGAAGTTCCCTTGAATGGCTTTTATCTGTCTTGTTTCTATTACTTTAGACAGTCCGTTGATAATTTTATAAAGTGACTCTGTGGGTATGAGAAAGGGGAGAAGCTGTACATTTTTCTAACCTTCCCGGGCTTCCTGTCCCTACAGGGCCAGTACTCCCATTTGGTTCTACTGGCGGCATTTGATTGTATCGATGATACTAAGCTTGTGAAGCAGATAATCATATCAGTAAGTAATTAATTCTGATGATCTTGAATAGAAGTTAAGTTGATGCATCGTTTGAGGCTGTGTCCGTTTGATTTCACACCCATCTATGTAAAGACGTTGAAGTGTGCTTTCCGCCAGTATTTTGTGATTTTTATTTATTTATTTTTTTAGTTGACTCCAGTCTGTTTTGGGACATTTGCTTTTTTCCTGTATCAAACAAGAATATTATAACTTGATACGAATATCATTTTTTTTTTTATAATGTTTTTTATTTATTTCTAGGAGAGAGAGAGAGACAGCGTGAGCAGGGGAGGGTCAGAGAGAGAGGGAGTCACAGACTGAAACAGGCTCCAGGCTCTGAGCTAGCAGTCAGCACAGAGCCCGACGCGGGGCTCGAACCCACGAACCGCGAGATCATGACCTAAGTGAAAGTCGGACGCTTAACCGACTAAGCCACCCAGGCGCCCCTATACGAATATCATTTTAAGTTTGCAAAAGACTGGTTAAATTAGGAGAACATGGCTGTGAGGCCACAGGACCTGCTAAATGAAAAGTTAGCAACGCAGTGCTCCGGTTTGCTGAGAAATTCATTGCCATAGTGATTCTGCAGTTAGTCAGGGACCCACAGGGGAGGACACCCATGACCTTTCTCTCTGTCCTTTGGAGAAACGACCTCTGCACAGTTACCCAATTTATCAGTGCGCCTTCCTGGATGGAGCTGATAAAACTCGCTCAGTTGTGCTACTTCTTAGAGCCTCCACGCAAGTTTTGTCAGAGTGCTATTAAAAATTCTCAGAGAATTCCTTTCTTCATTTCAGCAGTTCCTCGTAGTCTGGTCCAGTGACCACGAGGTGATAGTAACGAAATGCAGTTCATCTAACCCGGAGTTTGCCCTCAGGAAAACTAAGTTGTCCTTTTGGGAAAAGTCCTTCAACGTGAAAAACCGCATTCTGCAATGCCTGCCTCTTTTTCTGGCTTTTGACTGCGAGCCTTTCTTCCCTTCCCTTCCCTTTTTCTCGTGTGCAAGTGGCGTGGGGTACGACATAGAGGTCGCAGGGCTAGGGATAAGCGGTGGCAACACTGGTCGCAGTGACCAGTAGAGGCATTCTTAACACCGTATGATCTGTGTAGACCGAGATCACACGAACCTTTGTTTCAGACATGCAGGTGGGGCCCTTGGAGAAATTTAGCATCAAAAGCTGGTTTCACGGCGTCCGCAGGGAGAAGCCGTGTGGACGTTCAGAAACAGACTTTACCTGTGGGCACGGAGTGTTGCCGGGGCCTCTCTCTGCAGCCGAGCTGGACCGGTAGAGTTGGGAGTAGGAGGAAAAAGGGGCCAGCGGTCGAGGGTTGGATGCCAGCTGTCGCTCCCAGTGGGTGTGAATTTCTCATGCCCTCGCTGTCATGTTGCGACTTTGCCCTTGACTGTTTTAAGATGGCGATGACTTTCTTTGGGGTAGGATTGTGGGAAGAAACAAGTTGGCAAGACTTTCGTGTCACAAACTGAGTATTTTGGCATGTTCCTTGTGACTCTATTACCCTTTTGACTCCAATCAATAATGATTGTTTTTCATTCCGGTGACAAGAGATGTGAGGCCATAAACTGGCAAAATGAATAAAGTGGTTTCATGAAAATGGAAGCAGGCTGGGCTATTGAAAGTTCGCTTTTGTTTAATATTTTCACGACAACTGAAATTTGCATAAGGGTTCCACATGGATTTCAAGAGAGGCCAGACGCCCTTCAGGACTCGCCTCTGCTGTCTGAGGGATTAATTTTTGACCGAGCATTCGTCTCACTTAGAAGTTGCTTGTGAAGCAGTTGTAATTCCTTGTGCTTATCGGTTTGATTCCCACAGCTATTTAAGCTACATTCCTAACGACTTGCTCATACTTGGGACAGCTTTCCCTGAGAGCGGCCTCACGCGCTGAACTCCTGACTCTGACAAAAACGCCCGACAGGTTCTGTGTATCGTGACGCTCTAGTCTTATAGCTGGTGACACAGTTCGGGAATGCCGATCGCTCTGGCGTGTTCCCCACCGCCAGGAAACCTGGTGCGGCATTCAGTGCTTTTCGGAAACACCCGAGAAAGCGTTAGCGTTGCCACGGAGCATTCTGTTCAAGGGTACCCAGACTTCTGAGTCAAGTTGAAATCACAGCCCGGTCAGCTGAGCCCTCCTCTTTTCCCACCCACTTCACTTTCCAAAATAAACATGCTTCTAAAATGGACCCATTTTACCCTAGAATCGTGGCGATGGTGTGACAGCATGTTCCTCTGAAAAGGACGTAAGCACACTAGCCAGTTGCTGTTTGAAAGTGAAGAAGGGTTGATGCATCCTTTAAAATGTACTCTCTTCTCGGGGCGCCTGGGTGGCTTAGTCGGTTAAGCGTCCGACTTTCACTTAGGTCACGATCTCGCGGTTCGTGGGTTCGAGCCCCGCGTCGGGCTCTGTGCTGACTGCCAGCTCAGAGCCTGGAGCCTGTTTCAGAGTCTGTGTCTCCCTCTCTCTCTGACCCTCCCCTGCTCACGCTGTCTCTCTCTCTCTCTCTCCTAGAAATAAATAAAACATTAAAAAAAAAAATGTATTCTCTTCTAAATGTACCGAGGGTACCGAGGGTGACACAGCAGACACCCAGCCTCCCACCGTCTGACCGGAAGTAAAACCAAGTAAAACCGACAGATACACGTAAAGTTCAAGCCTTTTGTGGACCCGCCCTGATTGCGCGTCCCCCCCTCCCCCGTGCCTATGGGGATGAACACTGGTTTGTTGTCTGTGAGCGTGGCCCACCTTTTCACTGTAGTAAATGTACGTGGTGCTGTCTGCGTGTTTATAGACTCCAAACGAGGACGTGCACGTTTTGTTCTGCACCTTGCTTTTTCCTTTTGCCGTTGGGCCTGTGATTCATCAGGGGTTGGCACTTATTTTTTATAAAGGGCTGGATTGTGATTATTTTAGGTTTTGTGAGCCATTTTATGATCTGTGTTCCCTATTCTTGCTTTTATTTTTTCCCTTTTTTTTTTCTTCTGTCTTTGTTTTTAACAACCCTTCGAAATATGAAAACCATTCTTCTCTCCTCGGATATGTGAAACCAAGGTGCAGGTTGGATTTGGCCCGCGGGCCATGGTTTGCCTGCCCTGTCCTAAATCCCCGATTTTCAGTACCAAATGGTATTGTACTGTGAGTGGGATTATCTTTCCAGCTTTCTGTTGTTGGAGACTTAGGTTGTTTATAGTTTTAAAAATATTTCAGTTCTCGTTAGGTTTTGCTCTCCCAAATAACTCCCTGATCATTCTTGTCTGCCTCTGTGTTTTTCTAAGGCATTTACTTAGCAGGACGGATGGCTTGCCCTTTACCCTGCACGTACGTTTACGTAGAGCCACGCGTCACAGTTGCCACCCAGCCACTACAAAACCTGTTACATTATGCAGAGCTTTTAAAAATAGCGAAGACAGCTCAGTGTTGCTAAGCATTCTGGTTCGGGGTAACCGGGTTTCCTGAAATGTCAGGTGCACGTCATGGCCTAATAAATGCTCCTTTTCCTTTTTCTTTTTTTTTAATTTTTTTTTTTTTTTACCGTTTTATTTATTTCTGAGAGAGAGAGAGGCAGCATGAGAAGGGGAAGGGCAGAGAGAGAGGGAGACACAGAATTCAAAGCAGGCTCCAGGCTCTGAGCTGTCCGCACAGAACCCGATGTGGGGCTCAAACCACCAACCGTGCGGCCACCCAACCGACTGAGCCACCCAGGCGCCCCCTCCTTTTCCCTTTTAAGACCAAGCCCCAGTTCAGTCTCGAGCCAGTGCTCTCTGATGTCCCAGCCAGACCTGCTCTCTGCACCCTTGCAGCTCCTGCAGTTTGTCTCTGTGCCCTCCCTTTAGCTTAATTTAGCGCCTAATCATAATGTGACCCAGAGCTCACAAAGTCAGACGCGGTCATGGACCGGAAGGGGAGGAGGGGCTGTGGGGAAGGAGAAGGCGGAAGCCCTTGTCCAGGGTGGCTGCTGCCAGCTTCTAGGAACTTGAGCTCCATGGGGATAGAGTCTCCTGGTTTTGTGTTCTGTTTTGTTTTTTTCTCTCTTTTTTTTTTTTTTTGCATGTAACTGTGATACAGTACACCTAATATAAAACTTACCATCGTAACCTTTCCCTGCTTTTTCACATACTGTTTTTTATTGAAGTAAAGTCGACACACGATATTATATTAGTTTCAGGTGTACAGCATAACGATCCCACAGTTATTTACATTCCTCAGCGCCCCTCGTGGTGATGGGTCCCCATTGGGCACCATACAAGGTCATTACAGTATCGTCCTCTGTTCCCTGGGCCGTACGTAACAGCCCTGTGACTTAGCTGTTATAAAACACAAAATAAACATCAGAAATAGACCCATAAATACAAAGAACAAACTGGTGCCGAGTGACCTTTACACGTCTACTGCAAGTCACTTTATAAACCTTGGGCTGCTTCTGAGCAGAACGGAAGTAGCCGTAGGCCCTCTGTCGAGGTGTGAGGTGCATGGAAGACGGCGGGTGCCCTGTGCCCAGCACTGCTCTGCTGCCAGGTGAGCACCAAGTGTCAGCTGCTGTCAGTGGTCGCAGGGGGCACCGTGTGCTTTTGTGTAGACGATGAGGGAAGCTTGGGGTTTTAAGAAGAGAGCCGTGGTTCTCGGGTGGAGCCTGGAGTTGCCACCGCCAACGTCGCCGTCACAGATTTTGTAGCACCTTGATCTTGATGACCATCTCCAGCTTTAGCTTGGTTCCTTGCACTGAATTGCGAATCTCATTGTAATCAGGCATTCCTTAAGAGGTCAGCACCGCTGAGCCTATGTTATCTCACCGAGAATTCCTTCCCTTGGAGTTAGAGCTCTGCCACTGTCGCCGGCACGTCACCTGCCCCGTTTATGGGTTCGTCATGTGTAAACCTCAAGCGCTGGACGGAATTCTCTCTGTGGGCCTAGCCAGTTCTGCAGAAATGTCTGCTGCTCAAACACGCATGGCTTTGAATATCTATTAGGGCTTGTTGCAAGAAATAGGAATGTTGGGGTGTGGGGGAAGCGATTTTTTTCTGTTGGAGATTCTCTGTTAAGAGTAAAGGAATTTTTAAACATTGACTTTTCTGTCTGAAAACATCACATTTACACAGGAGTGGGGATGACATTGCCTTTGTTACTTAAGTTCAGACAACTAGAAAAGATTATTGTTCTGGGTTAGTTGATTGGAAATGTCATAGACTGTAATTATTTGCAACTGCTCCATGGAGTCTTTCTGCATTTACTTCCCTCCCCTCCCCATTTTTGTTTTCAATGCAATACTTAAACAGCCTTCATTTGCCATGAATAAGCAACTAACTTTAAAAGCCTTTATTCACTTGTTCGATTTAACAGAGTTCCTTTATCTCTCTTCACATACATCTCAGTGGGGAAATTCTAATAAGAATGTTCTTCATCGATGCTGATGCTGCATTTAAAGCAGCTGCAAATTGACTGTATCTGCTCAGTGACCCCAGCAAGCAGTGTCCCTAGTAATAGTGGACTGAGAACTATTGGTCATAGTGAATGAGGAGAACTTGAAATACTTTTTAAGTCCTTGAGCTCGGTCAGTTATATAAACGGATTGTTCAGTAATGCTAGTCACAGCAGAGACTCCAGTCTGTGTTCTGAGTGTAAATCCTTGTGTTTTAGTGACATGATTTCAAAATTAGCTCCACATTTTCTTTTATGGACGTTGGGAAAAATAGTTAACAGTTCTGTAGTGCTCATATTTCAAGTGCACATTATTTTAAGCACCTCAATTCATTTTTTGTTTCTGTGATTTCACAGGAAATTATTAGTTCCTTGCCCAACATCATAAATGACAAATATGGAAGGAAGGTCCTCTTGTATTTACTGAGGCCCAGAGATCCTGCACACACAGTGCGGGAAATTATTGAGGTTCTGCAGAAAGGAGATGGGAACGCACACAGGTAAGAATCATAATACAGTGGCTTAAGCCCTTTGTTTTCTGGTGTGGTTGCTTATTTTGAGTAGCTTACGTTTCCAGGAGTCTGCTTATGCGTGTATACCCTCTATCGGGCTTCTTTTCTAAAACTTGGAAGGTGAATCCCATTTTTAAGCCTGTAATTTTGGCAGATTCTTTAAAGTTTTTATCTTGAAAAGGAGATAAACGTATCTCGCCAAAAGAATGCCTCTGAGAGCCTGGCACAGAGTAGCCATTCAATGTGTGGTCCGTTTTGGTTTTGCTGCATTTATTTAAACTATAGCAATATTTTTAGGGATTTTTTTGTTGTTGTTCTTGTTTTGTTGTTTTTTGTTTTTAGCTCTGCTCTGGCTAGCCTCCAGTGTTATTTTAGCTTCAGGTGTACTGTGTAGTGATTCAGCATTTCTTTACATTCCTCAGTGCTTCTCATCGCAAGTGTGTTCTTCATCTATTTCATCCACTCCCCTCCCCACCTCCCCTCTGGTAACCATCAGTTTGTTCCCTATAGGTGAGAGTCTGTTTTTTGGTTTGTCTTTTTTTTTTTTTCTTTGTTGATTTGGTTTGTTGGTTAAATTCCGCATATGAGTGAAATTGTATGGTATTTTATTTGTCTTTCTCTGACTTATTTCACTTAGCATTATACTCTGTGACTCCATCCATGTTGTTGCAAACGGCAAGATTTCATTCCTTTCGTGGCTAGGTAATATTCCCTTGTTTATATACACCACATCTTTTTTATCCATTCATCTCTTGATGGACACTTGGGCTGCTTCCATAGTTTGGCTATTACACATAATGCTGCAGTAAACATAGGGGTGCATTTATCATTTCAAATTAGTGTTTTTGTATTCTTTGGGTGTATACTCACGAGTGGAGTCACTGGATCTTATGGTAATTCTGTTTGTAATTATTTGAGGAGCCTCTATCCTCTCCTCCACAGTGCGTGCACCAGTTTGCACTCCCACCAACAGGGTCCCTTTTTCTCGACATCCTCACCAGCACTTACTGTTTTTTGTGTTACTGATTTTAGCCATTCTGATAGGTGTAAGGTGCTATCTCATTGTGGTTTTGATTTGCATCTCCCTAATAATTAGTTGATGTTGAGTATCTTTTCATGTGCATGTTGGCCTTCTGTATGTCTTCTCTGGGGGAAATGTCTCTTCATGTCTTTTGCCCATTTTTTAATTGGATTCTTCGTTTTTCCAGTGTTGAGTTGTATAAGTTCTTCATATGTTTTTTTTTTTTTAATTTTTTAAAAACGTTTATTCATTTTTGAGAGAAAGAGAGACAGAGCGTGAGCAGGGGAGGAGCAGAGAGAGAGGGAGACACAGAATCTGATGCAGGCTTCAGGCTCTGGGCTGTCAGCACAGAGCCTGACGCGGGGCTCAAACCCACAAACTGTGAGATCATGACCGAAGCCAGAGTCGAAGGCTCAACTGACTGAGCCACCCAGGTGCCCCTCTTCATATGTTTTGAGTACTAACCCCTTACCAGATATATCATTGGCAAATATCTCCTCCCATTCCATAGACTGCCTTTTAGTTCCATTGATTATTTCCTTTGCTGTGCAGAAGCATTTATTTTCATGTAACCCCAGTAGTTTATTTTTGTTTGCATTTCCCTTGCCTCAGGAGACACATCTAGAAAAATGTTGCTGTGGCCAGTGTCAGAGAACCTACTGCTTGTGCTCTCTTCTAGGATTTTTATGGTTTCAGGTGTCACATTTAGGCTCTTAATCTGTTTTCAGTTTAGTTTTGTGTATGGTATAAGAAGGTGGTCCAGTTCCATTCTTTTGCATATAGCTGTCCGTTTTTCCCAATACCTTTGTTGAAGAGACTGTCGTTTTCCCATTGCGTATTCTTGCCTTGCAATCCTTTGTTGAAGATTAATTGACCATATAATTGTGGGTTTATTTCTAGGCTCTCTATCCTGTTCCATTGATGTATGTGTCTGTTTTTGTGCCTGCACCATACTGTTTTGATTACTACCACTTTGTAGTATATCTTGCAATCTGGGATTGTGATTACCTCCAGCTGTGTTCTATTTCAAGATTGCTTTGGCTATTCAGGGTCTTTCGTAGTTCCATACAAATTTTAGGATTATTTATTCAAATTCTGGGGGAAATGCTATCAGTATTTTGATGGGGATTACTTAAATCTGCAGATTGATTTGGGTAGCATGGACATCTTAACAATTTTTGTTCTAATCCATGAGCACGAAATGTTTTTTCTTTCTTTTTTTTTTTTTTTAAGATTTTTAAAATTTATTTCTAGGAGAGAGAGAGAGAGCGTGAGCAGGGGAGGGTCAGAGAGAGAGGGAGATACAGACTCCGAAATAGGCTCCAGGCTCTGAGCTGGCAGTCAGCACAGAGCCCCACACGGGGCTCGAACCCACGAACCGCGAGATCATGACCTAAGCGAAAGTCGGACGCTTAACCGACTAAGCCACCCAGGCGCCCCGCACGAAGTGTTTTTTCATTTATTTGTGTCTTCAGTTTTTTCAGCAGTGTTATATAGTTTTCAGAGTATAGGTCTTTCACCTCCTTAATGGAGTTTATTCCTAGGTATTCTTTTTGGTGCAATTGTAAATGGAATTGTTTTCTTAACTTCTCTTTTTGCTACTTTATTGTTAGTGTATAGAAATGCAGGGGCGCTTGGGTGGCTCAGTCGGTTAAGCGTCTGACTTTGGCTCAGGTCATAATCTCACCGCTCATGGGTTTGACTCTGTGCTGACAGCTCAGAGCCTGGAGCCTGCTTTGGATTCTGTGTCTCCCTCTCTCTCTGACCCTCCCCTACTCGCGCTCCATTTCTCTCAAAAATGAATAAATGTTTTTTTTAAAAAAAAGAAATACAATGGATTTCTGATTATTGATTTTGCATCCTGTGACCTTAATTCATTTATCAGTTCTGGTAGTTTTTTGCTAGAGTCTTTAGGGTTTACTCCATATAGTATCATATCCTCTGAAGTTAGTGCTAGTTATACTCTTTCCTTACCAATTTGGATTCCTTTTATTTCTTTATTGTTGTCTCATGGCTGTGGCGAGGACTTCCCAGTACTCTGTTGAATAAAAGTGGTGAGGGTGGACATCATTGTCTTGTTCCTGATCTTCGGGAAGATCGGTTTTTCATCATTGATGATGAGGTTAGCCTTGGGTTTTTCCTATGTGGCCTTTATTATCTTGAGATAAGTTCCCTCTAAACCTGCCTTGTTGAGAGTTTCTGTCATGAAAGGCTATTGTATTTTGTCAGCTGTTTTTCTGCATTTATTGAAATGATTGTATAGTTTTTATCTTTTCTCTTGTTGATGTATTATTTTGATTGATTTGTGAATATTGAGCCACCCTTGCATCCTAAGAATACATCGCACTTGATTGTGGGGAATGATTTTTTTAATGCATTATTGGGTTTGGTTTGTTGTTTTGTTGAGGGTTTTTGCATCTGTGTTTATCAGAGATAATTGGCCTGTGATGCTCTTTCTTTTTTTGTCGTGCCTTTATCTGATTTGCTGTCGAGTAATGCTGGCCTCATAAAATGAATTTAGAAGCGTTCCTTCTTCTATTTTTTGGAGTAGTTTGAAAAGAATAAGTATTAACTCTTCATTAAATATTTGGTAGAATTCACCTGTGAAGAATTCATCTTGGACTTTGTTGGAAGTTTTTTGATCACTGCTTCAATTTCAAATTGCTGGTAATCCTCCTGTTCAAATTTTCCATTTCTTCCAGATTTGGTTTTGGAAGGTTATATGTTTCTAGGAATTTATCCATTTCTTCTAGGTTGTCTAATTTGTGGGCATAGAATTTTTTATATTATTCTCTTGTAACCCTCTGTATTTCTGTGGTGTCAGTTGTTATGTCTCCTTTTTCATTTCTGATTTTGTTTGAGTCTGCCTAAAGGTTTATCATTTTTGTTCATCTTTTCAAAGAACAAGCTCCTGGTTTTATTGGGTTTTTTTAGTTTCTATTTTGTTTATTTCTGCTTTCATGTTTATTATTTCCTTCTTGCTACTGGTTTTGGGTTTTGTTTATTGTTCTTTTATAGCTCCTTTAGGTGTAAAGTTAGATTATTTGAGATTTTTCTTGCTTCTTGGGGTATGCCTGTATTGCTGTATATTTCCCTCTTGGAACCACTTTTGCTGATTCTTGAAGATTTTGGATTGTTGTGTCTTCATTTTCATTTGTCTGCATGAATTTTTTAATTTCCTCCTTGATTTCTTGGTTGACTCATTCATTCTTTGTAGCATGTTATTTATTCTGCATCTATTTGTGTTCTTTACTGCCTTTTCTTGTGGTTGATTCCTAATTTCATAGCATTGTGGTCAGAAAAGATACTCAGTATGTGACATCAGTCTTTTTGAATTTGTTGAGACTTGTTTTATGGCTTAATACGCTATATTCTGGAGAATAGATCATATAAACTTGAATAGAATGTGTAGTCTATTGTTTCAGGATGGAATGTTCTAAATATATATGTTAAAGCCATCTGGTCCAATGTGTTATTCAAAGACATTGTTTTCTTGATTTTCTGTTTAGATGATCTGTCTGTTAACATAAATGGGTTGTTAAAGTCCCCTGTTATTAATGTATTATTACTGATTACTTTCTCTATGTCTGTCATTAACTGCTCTCTGTATTTGAGTACTTCCACATTGGGTGTGTGGATATTTACAGTTGTTATCTCTTCTGGTTGGATTGTCCCTTTAATTATATAGTATCCTTACGTGTCTTTGTTACAGTCTTGTAAGTTTTAAAGTCTGTTTCATCCAATATAAGTATTGCTTTCCTAGCTATATTTTTACTTCAATTTCATTGATAAATCATGCTTCTCCATCCCTTCATTTTCATTGTGCATGTGTCTTTAGGTCTGAAATGAGTCTTGTAGGCAGCATATAGATGAATCTTTTTTTATCCATTCTGTCACCTTATGTCTTTGATTGCAGTGTTTAATCCATTAGCATTCATAGTAAATATTGATTGGTATGTACTTATTGCCATTTTGTTTTATGATTGTTTTGCAGTTCTCTGTTCCTTCTCTTGCTCTTTTCTCTCACGGTTTGCTGGCTTCCTGTAGTGTGATGTACTTGGATCTGTTTTTTCTTTATTTTATTCATATCTATTACCAGTGTTTGAATTGTGGTTGTCATTAGGTTTATGTATGACATCTTATGCATATAGCAGTCTGTTAAGTTGATGGTTACTTAAGGTTAAACCCATTCTAAAAGCACTTAATTTTTACTTTTCTCCTCCCTCCCTTTTTTGTTTTTAGATATAGGGTGTCATACTTTATATCCTTTTATTTTGTGACTCCCTCAACTGGTTTTTATAAATATACTTAATTTTACTGCCTTTATGTTTCTTCCTTTTCTTATTCCTTGCTTATGGTCTTTCCTTTCCACTCATATTCTGTCTCTTTTAGCATTTCTTGCAGGGCTGGTTTAGTGGTGATGAATTCCTTTAAGTTTTGTTTGTCTGGGAAACTCTATTCTGAATGATATCCTTGCTGGATAGAGTATGTTGGCTACAGGTTTTTTTATTTCCAAACTTTGAATATATCATGCCATTCCCTTCTGGCCTGCAAAGTTTCTGATGAAAAATCAGCTGAGAGCCTGATGGGGCTTCCTTGTATGTACATGTTTTCTTTTCTCTTGTTTCTTTGAAAATTCTCTGACACCACATTTTGCCATTGTAACTCTTGTGTGTCTTGGTGCAGACCTACTTGGGTCGATTTTGTTGGGAGCTCTCTGTACCTCCTGGATCTGGGTATCCGTGTCCTTTCCTGGATTTGGAAAGTTTTCAGCTGTTAGTTCTTCAAGTAAGTTTTCTGCCCCTTTTTCTCTCTCTTTCTGGACTCTTTATAATGCAGTTATTATTACACTTGGTGATGTCACGGCTTCTCTTAATCTATTTTCATTTCTTCTTATTGCTTTTTTCTCTCCTGTTCAGCTTGTTTGCTTTCCATTCCTGTGTCCTCCAGGTTGCTGATACCTTCTGCTTCCTCTAGTCTGTTTCCTCTAGTGTATTTTTTAATTTCAGTTATTGAATCCTTCCTCTCTGATTGGTTCTGTTTTACGTTTTCTATCTCTTTGTTGGGGGTCTTACTTATATCCTCCACTCTGTTCTCAGTTCGGTATCTTTATGACCATTACTTGAAATTCTCTATCAGACCCCATTAGTAGGTCTCTTGCTGATTTTGTCTTGTTCTCTCATTTGGGACATATTCTTCTGTCTCCTTATTTTCTCTAACTCCCTGTGCCTGTTTCTTGGTGTTAAGAAAGTCCACTACATCTGCTGCTCCTGGAGGCAGTGCATTGGGAAGAGGTCCGGCAGTGCAGTGCCCGCCGGTTACCAGAACCTGGCACTTCCGGGGTGCCCTGTGTTGTGTTGCGCGCACCCTGCTGCTGTGGCTTAGCCAGTGTGCCCTTCATCCCAGTGTGTGCAGCGGCTCCCTTCGTGTGTTTGCTCCCTGCGATGGTGGGCCAGCGTGGGGCCGCCTTGGGCTTGATTGGTGTTGGCCCAGGTATCTGCCGCCATGCAGTAGCACCGACCTGCGGTGGTGCTGTCCCCGCGTTGTCCCCTGAGAAGCTTTCGTTGGGCGGGCCCGCCGCCACACCGAGGTCTTCCCCGGAGCCTGCTGGAGCTGCCCGGGCCTGTGTGTGGCTAAGCTCCCCTCTCCCCAGGGCGCCAATCGCTGCGCAGCGGTGCGGGCCCGTCAGGGCTGCTCGCACGTGGCCGCAGCTCGAGGCACTGCTTCGGATGGTCTCTCGGCCAAGAGCTTATGGGAGGAGGGAGGTCTGCAGGAGAACACGCCGGAGCCTGTGGTGTTAGCAAGGGTCACGCAGGTCTCTTGGGGGTGGGGGGGAGGGGGCGTGTCCACAGAAGTGCGGGGGCGGGGCGCTGTTAGCAAGTCAGGTGGACGCGTGCTGTGGGTGCCCTTCCCGCAGGTGTCCCGGTGTCTTGGCCAGGGGACAGGAAAGGCAAGGGACGCCCTCCCGCGTCTTCCGTACTGTAGAAGCCTCCCAAAGATCCCTGCCCCTCCGTCACAGGCCGTGAGAGGAGTAAGCAGGTTCCCCCCGCGGACCCCGGGCTTCGCAGGCTGCTGCTTCTGTGCCCCCCGCCTCCACAGGCCTGTGTCACCCGTCTCCTTAAGGCAGGGACTCCGGTTTCTGTCACCCTCCCAGCGCTCCCAGAGCCAAGCACGCTGATATTTTTAAGGTCCCAGGAGTTAAGCCCCACTGATTATAAGGACTCCTGAGACTATGCCCCGCTGAGACGTGTTACAGGGATTCGTCTCCCCCTGCGGACACCCTGTACAGGGGGTGCCCGCGGGACGGGCTGTTTCTCTCCCTTCTCCACACCCACTGCAAATCCCTCCCTCCCGCGGACAGTCCTGGGGTCCTTTCAGCTCCCAAACCACGTCTTCACCCTTCCTGACCTCGTCATTACAGCTTCTTTATATTTAGCGGTTTAGACTCTGTTCTGCCAGTCCTCTGGTCGTTCTCTGGGTTACCCACCCTGCTGTGCGTGTTATCTAGGTGTATCCATGGGACATGGGGGCTCAGGGTCCTTTCCGCCATCCTCCCCATCCTCAGTTCTACTTCATTTTATTGTAGTTTTTTTTTTTTTAATGTTTTATTTATTCCTGAGAGGGAGAGAGACAGAGCATGAGCCAGGGAGAGGCAGAGCGAGAGAGGGACAGAGAATCGAAGCAGCTCCAGGCTCTGAGCTGTCAGCACGGAGCCTGATGTGGGACTCAAACCCACAGACTGTGAGATCATGACCTGAGCCAAAGTCAGATGCTCAGTCAACTGAGCCACCCAGGTGCCCCAGTTTTGCTTTATTTTTAAAGCAATTGGTATCACATAATTAAATATTCTGGAGAGTGGAGTCCGTACAGTAGTCTGATCCTCTCTTCTAATTTGTTGTTGTTTGGGTTCTGGATTGGTTTGGGCTGTTCTGATATTATATCAGGCGAGGTTCACTTCCTCAGTGCTGGTTCTGTGACTGGCTCTGTCCACATCCTGGAGGCACAAAGATGGAGGACAGGTGTCCCACCCATAAATTGCTTACTGCCTGCACGCACAACAGACACACGATTATATTAAGTTTGACAAAGACTGTTTTTAAAAAAATTTTTTTAAGGTTTATTTATTTTTGAGAGAGTCTGTGTGTATGAGTGAGTGCAGAGGGGCAGAGAGAGACACACACGGAATCTGAAGCCGGCTCCAGGCTCCGAGCTGTCAGCACAGAGCCCAGCTCAGGGCTCAGACCCACAAATTGTGAGATCATGACCTGAGCCGAAGTCGGACGCTTCACCGACTTAGCGCCCCTGACGAAGACTGTTTGAAGCCCGTCGAGGTTTTTGTGATCATCAGATCACTGTACTTCCTTGGCCGTCTGTGTCACCTGAGTGCCTCTTTCCCCACATTCCTTCCTACAGTAAGAAGGACCCCGCGATCCGCCGGCGCGAGCTCCTGGAGTCTGTGTCTCCGGCTCTGCTCAGCTACCTGCAAGGACACGCCGGCGAGCTGGTGCTGGAGAAGTCTGCGTGCGTGCTGGTGCCCGGCATCCTGGGAGCGGCCGTCGGGGACGCCCAGCCCGCCATGCACGCCATCGCCAGCCTGGCGGCGGCCGAGCTACACCCAGGCGGCCAGGATGGAGAGGTAACTTGCGCTCAGGGGACAGGTGGAGAGACCCCGGGCACCGAGGACGCGGCCGAGAAGACCGCTCTCGGGCTAACCGCCTCTCCTCAGCCCAGACCCGCAGCGCATCTGATCGCTGTGCGCTCAGAATAGGGCGTCCTTACAGCGCTGCGTTTCTCAGAACTTGCGGGCCCACCTGTCTCCTGCAGTCAGAACAGCCTTTGTAGTGCGGCTCCCCGCTGTCCGTGACCCTCCCCAGGCCACCTGCCTCGCGTCTTCTGTGCTCCTAAATCTGTTCTGAATTTACTGTGGAGTTTTGCACCTCTCTGCGTGTGTACTGCCTCTGCCCTCAGCCCGGATGCCACCCGTGTCCCCACTCTGCTGTGCTGGCCCTGTAGCAAGCCTCACTCACCCTACGGCTCCCCAGAGTCCCGCTCTTGGAAAGAGGCTGCTCCTTCTGCGAGCTCCTGCCCGCGTGGCCCTGGGCAGATTCTGCCTTGCTTACACCTCGGGGCCTCCATCTGCGGCCCCCATCTGTGCTGGGCAGTGCGCAGCACTGTCCCCCCACCCCCAAAGCTTGCTGTTTTGCCGAACACACCATTAGACGAATATGCGAGGGACATGTAGGGGCTCTCTGGGGCCGCCCCGAGGCCGGAGGCGCGCGGCTCTGTGTGGCGTGGTGGGGAGTCGAGCATGGGCTGCAGAGGGAAGGAGGGAAGGGCTCGGCTTGTGGGGGACAGAGGGCTCAGGGGAGATGAGCCAGCAGAGGGAAGGGGAGGCGGAAGTCCGAGTGTGCAGGGCCCTCGTGCGGGGGAGCCTGCTACTTCCTGACGCGGGTCCCGGGCCAGAGCGGAGGCCGTAGGCACAGGGAGTTTCCTCTGGGAGCGATCGAGCCCGTTGTCCCCCGTGCTCGGTAAGGAGAGACCCTCGGTTGGTACTGAAGCCTCACTCGCGCCAGCCCTCGGTGTTGCTGCTGCCACACTTGGCGCCACAGGCTCGCGGGCCCCTCCAAACTGCGTCCTGCAGCCCGAGCAGAGGCCGGCCCGCTCCTGGGGTGAGCCCCGCGCGGGTGCTGCTCAGGTGGGAACCCATGAGGCCGAGCCCTGGGTGCTTTTTAGTGGCTCTGCTAGCGGCATCCACCTTCCTCTCGGCCTGGGGGCTGGGCTGCGTTTCTGGTCCCACCCGGTGTTCGGTGTTCGTGGTCACTCTCGATGATGACCTCCCTCCTGAGCACTGTTGACTTTGAGCTTAGCTGAGTGTGTGGTGGGGGAGCCTGGACTGCAGGCCAGGGCGTGGCTGAAGCCCGAGGGCTCAGTCCTGCCTCCCCCCCCCCCCCCCACAGCTGCACGTCGCCGAGCATCCTGCCGGACACCTTGTTCTGAAGTGGCTGATAGAACAAGATAAAGAGATGAAGGAAAGTGGAAGAGAAGGTAGGCTGTGAAGCGTGACCTTTGCTCATACCTCCTGTGGAATTACAGTAATTCCTCACCTGCCTCGACTCTGTGCCGGCCATTTATGCTCGGGTTAAGTTTGCTGAGTGTTTACACGTGATGTCCATGAGCCAGAGCGAATTTAGTGGTTGCAAACAATACTGTAGTAAATGCTGGAACTTTATGTCCCAGGATCCTTTCATTTCCTTTTTCACTCCCACCCTCCCTCACTGCCTTCCCTCCCTTGCCGCTTCAGACTTTGAACCTGGCTTGGCCAGTGTCCTCAAATGCCATTCCGTTCTTTGGGGGGATGAGGGTGGGAAGGGGGAAGATTGTGAGTCTCACTACCCCACTTGGAAAGCATATTTATCCCTCGCTTGGAGGGAAAGATAAGCAGAAGAAAACCACCCTCATCAGAATTTTGAGCTGATGCCTGTTTGGCATGGGAAATACACGTGACCACAGAGCAAGCCCGGGCTCGGCCGTTGCTCTGCAGAAGGTCAGCGTTCCGGAGGACAGCGGTTTCTGTCTCTAAAGACCGCCTTCCCTTCCGGTCTCGGGCCTGTCCTGGACCAGACCTTCTGTTACTACATTCGAGCTCCATCCGGTGTCGTAGCCACTACAGAGCTCTCCCCGCACTGAGAACAGTCCGGGCTTTCTATCCTTGTATCTGGACGGAGTGACAGACCGTGAATTTCCATCCTGAGGCAAGTTGGCAGTTCAGTGGCTGGCGGGGCCGTCAGTACAGTAGTAGAGCTGTCGCTTTGCACTCTCCCTTTGAGATTATAGACGGGGCTGTTTTGCACTGCAAACTTTGGTAAAGGAGACAGCTTGTCACACACTTTGAAGGAAAAAATGTACTGCATCATCTTTTTCATTATTAAGAATTTGGTGCGCTGTTGAAATTAGTTTATGTAAGGAAAGTTGTCTGACTTCCTGTTAAAACCCAAAGACTTCTCAGGTGACGTTTGTCCCTGATTCGGTGACATAGCCTTGTAACGCGGCTGTGTGGACCTGCCGTGTTGCTCATGGTTGTGGATCTCTGAACGAGCATGGCAGGCTGACTGGGTCACCTGTCACCATGTAGCAGCCCGCCCCAAAACTCGGTGGTTCTCAAACAGCATCTGGTCGGGGTTTGGGTTTGCCCTCCTCACGGTCATCTGTGGCAGCGCGGCTTGGGGTCGGAGGAGTGTCTGTCCCCTTGGATGATGGCTGGCGGCTGACAAGTCCGGGCTGCTCACGCTTCCTCACAGTGGTGCTTGGGCCTCAAGAGAAGAAAGCAGGTGTGCGTTGCTTTTGTGATTTAGCCTCAGAAGTTACTTCACATCACTTTCCATTCTCTCTTGGTTAAGTCAGACACAGAGGCCACCAGAGTTCACAGGAAGACATGGATCCCACCTCTGGGTGGTGGTGGGCAGGCAGCATTCTAGAAGAGCACACAGGACAGGGATGCTGTCGTGGTTGGTCGCCTTTGGAGAACACCATCTGCCTCACTGGCTGATGGCTGTCCTTTGACGTGTGCTATAAAGAGCTAAATAACCCTAGGCCTCTTGGCTTTTAAAGTCCCTCACATTCGAGTGTCTTCTTAGGAAATTATACATGCAACTACCCAAGATACTTACCTTCAAGACAGGTTTGCCCATACTTCCATCTGTACTGAATCCTAGCTTCCAGAATTTTTACTTTGCCCAAGAATTAGTTCCATACACTTAGATGGCACAGTGAAGAAGGTATACCAGGAACGTGGGAACCTGATGATTATGAACAGAATCCTAACACAAGATGAAGAATACTTCTGGTGGGCGAATGGCCAGCCTTGTAGACAGAAGTCCCCAGGCGTCGGCCACAGTAGTCATGGACCACTGGGGTATTCATGGCACCTCCTGAGTGAGCATTTTTCATAAGGGAGAACCAGATTTCATCCAAGCATGAGGGGCTGCTGTCAAACATTTACTTCCTGAATACCTTTCAGGTCAGGGTTAAATCCTTAAATTGTACAGAGAGATGCAGGCATGACCAAGTACGCATTTTAGAAGAATTCATTGTTTGTCTTGAGTAATTACTTCCAAACATAGTCTAAGACCTGGACCAAAGTTGAAAGAAATGGCTGTGTTAGAAACACATTAAATAGGTGCACCCACGTGGCTCATTCGGTTAAGCACCTGACTTCGACTCAGGTCATGATCTCACAGCTCATGAGTTCGAGTCCCAGAGTCAGGCTCTATGCTGACAGCTCAGAGTCTGGAGCCTGGAGCGCGCTTCAGATTCTGTGTCTCCATCTCACTCCACCCTTTCAGCACTCATGCACTTTCGCTCTCTCTCTCTCTCTCTCTTTCTCTTTCTCCCTCTCACCCCCCCTCTTTCCCTCTCCCTCTCTCCCTCTGGCTTTCTTTCAAAAATAAACATTAAAAAAAATTAAAGAACACGTTAAATAAATCAGAGCTGGAACTTTTAGTGTTAAGGGAGACTGAGTCACTTTTTTCTTAGAATATTTGCAGATTTAAGGGCAGTAGAGAAGGAGATTGGGAGTTGAAATCTTGGTATGATGTTCACTAAGTTTCAGTATGTTTTTCAACTTTTCAGGTTGTTTTGCAAAAACACTTGTAGAGAGTGTTGGTATGAAGAACCTGAGGTCCTGGGCTGGTGTGAATCGAGGTGCCATCATTCTTTCTAGGTACGTACCTTGGGAGCCTTCATCCCTACAGGCTCCTCCTCCTGATGCCTGTTCATGCAGAAGCCCCTCCCATGGTATTCCTAGCGGGCCATCGCTCCCCTCACTCAGGGTGGGATTAATTGGTGTATTAATTACCTATCTCAAAAAAAAAAAAAAAAGGATCTATAGCAACTGGTTCACCTATTGGCATTTCACATTTGTTGGGCTTAAACTATATGCTCTGAAGTAATGAGCCCTTAGTCCAGCTAACGTCACATCTCCTCACCCGGTCCTTTTCCCTGTAAGGCTGTCGCATCCCATTTACGCCGTCCCTAAGAGACCATCGCGCTTTCTGTTGTTTTGTTTTTTCCTCTTCTTAAAGTTTTGTTTTCTTTATCTTCTTCTTCTTATTTTGCTTTTTGATCCCTCTCCCCCCTCATACGTACACCGTTCCTGCCTCTGGCAGCCACCGATCTGTTCTCTGTATTTATGAGCTTGGCTTGGTTTTGTTTTGTTTTTGTTTTTATTGTAAATTAGACTCTGCATATAAATAAGAGGTCATACAGTGCTTGTATCTTTTGATCGTTTCACCACATTTATGGTTTTGACCAAAATTGTAACTGCATTCTTATTAACGAATGAGTCTTTTCCCTATGAAAACTGGCTAAGTTGCTTTTTAAATCATGACTGACTGCACATGTAATTTTTTCTTTCATTATTTTCAAGTACTCTTAAAAGGATTCTGGGAGCATTTGCTCCTGAAGTCTGCATGCTAATTGTTTGTGTCTAATTAAAAGGACAGAATACTGATTGATGATTTGTGAATTGAGGCGTGTGCTCAACTTGTCTGTTGTTCTCCAGACTGACGTCGAGTTTATAATTCACAGGTCATTGAAACTTACATCCTTTCTGTTCCTGGATCTGAAACCCTTCTTTTAACAGCATTCATTTAAAATAGGTTTGTTTGCCGTTGTGAGGCAGTCACTGCTGATTTTTTTTCTCCTGCTGTGTTACCGAGGTTTGGAGAAGGGGATACCAGTCTTAGTTGGAATTTCCCACCATATCTCACACGCAACACACAGTGCAACTTTATCTGTATTTTTCGTAAAAGTGAGAACTCTTTATTCTGTCTGCAAGTTGATTGTGGTACACGTACACTCCTAAACACGGTCCATGTAGACATTCGTTACTTCAGGTGCATCAGGATCTCCAAATAGATGGGTGGTGCAGACCGATTCGTTCATTTCTCATAAAAATTAATTTTCCAGTTGAAGTTGAACAGCCAGAACCCATTAGCTGAAACATGAGCTTTTTAAGTATGAGTTTCTTTACCAGACGTTTGGAGTGTTAACACCTACTGACATACTCTGTCATTAACACTCAATTAACTAAAAATTTCCACCCTGCCATGAAATTGATTTGTAAAGAGTTCTCATCCACAAGGCTCCACTTGGGCAGACTTCAGACATTAGAAGGAAGAACACCAGCATGTAAGATATTTGAGGTTCTGAAGGGAAGTTGAACTACAGATAACCTAACAATTAATACAATAATCAGTTTTAGTGGTTTCAGAACATTGTCATGCACTTGACTTGTTTGGTAAAATTCTCTGCTTGTATATTTTACTTAAGACTTGTGCGGTATTTCCCCCACACACATACTTTTTTTTTTTTTTTTTTTTTTACAATAAGTGAAAAGGCATCCTGGGTGAGAAAAGTGTATCAGCTGTGGATGCTGTCTGAAAAATGACTCCGGGAAGCAGAATTCTCTAGCATTTAGATCATCACCGGCTCTAGACGCGCCGCCTGGGCTCCGATCCCAGCTCGCTGCGTAGTCTTGGGCACATCACTCAGCTACTCTGAACCTTCATTTTCTTGGTTGTAAAATTGGGTTAGTAATTATCATAGGTTGTTATGCAGACCGTATGAGATGGTGTATGTAAACTGCTTAGCTTTATGCCCAGTGCATGTGCTCAGTAAACACTGTTACGTCTGTGCATTATGTGAGTGTGTGCTTAACCACAAACTACCCGGTGAGTCTCAAATCTTTTAAAAGGGTACTTTACTGTGCAGCTTTGCAAGTGCAAGCTGTGCCTTGTCCCCCGCCGACAGCTGGATGCTGCGTGGTGCTGCTGCCTTCCCTTCCTCTTTATGGGCATGTTGGAAGTGGTTGGGACCGGGGACATCGGGAAATGCTGTGAGGTTTGTTTCTTGGATTTGCTTCTGAGGTCAGCATTACGTGTGATCGTGAAGAAGCGGGGAGCAGGGAACTCAGCCCTGGTGTCCTGCAGTCGGGGGCCTGTGCCCCAGCCCCTGTGTAAAGAGAAAGGGGTCTCGTAACGAGCCTCCAGGACCCCATTCCCTTGTGGGGGTGGCGCGCTCCAGCAGTGTTCTGGGAAGCCAAGTAGACTGGGGTGTCTGTTTTAAGGGCTCACGTTTAGGAAGTGCTTCCTACGGAGCACCTGCCCTGGCCTGGGGCCTCGGGTACGAAATCATTGGAGCCTTGAGAAATCTCTCTGGTAGGAGATGGCTTGTGTTGTTGACCCCATTTGTAGGTCAGGAAACGGTCTTAGAGATTTTAAATAGCACGCTCTTGGATGCACAGTTACCGAGTGGCCGAGGCAGATTTCAAATCTAGGCCGTTAAGCTCCTCGTCCGATGTTTTCACTACAGAGTTTAGTCAAAAGGCTGTCCGCTGCTTTCCTTTCAGGCCCTCCCCCCCTTTCTCCGTGGGCCCCATTCACTAGTGCTAACGGGCCCCTCAGGGACATTCTCGGCCGTGCGCGGTGCCCCGTGGAACCGTGAACTAGAGAAATAGAGCATAAGGTGTCTGTTCTGGAGTTTCCGCTGGGTAGGGAACAGGAGACGGAGTGCATGCACTGAACACGTTTTCCGAGCGGGTGTTAGTCCTGAGATAATCCGTGAATGTAGGACCAGCTCTGTACAGAACGGAGTCCTGTGGATCTGCCAGCAGGAGTATAAAGCATTCTCTATTTATGTGGTTTCAGAATGTAGGCTCCCAGCCGCCATCATTCATCTGGTGAGTTAAAAAGAAGTATCTCCCATTATCAGACTTGTCTCACACATCTCTGGATGGTTTTCGACCTTGGGTGGAGATAGTGTTGGCAGACAATTAGGGGGTTTTGCGAAATGTAATTTTTTTGTTGGTTAATCGTTGTTTTCTCTCCTCAGCCTTCTCCAGAGCTCTGATCAGGAAGTTGCAAACCAAGTCAAGGCCGGACTGAAAGGCCTGATTCCCGCATTGCAGAAAAACAAAAATACCAGCAAAGGAATTGAAACACTGCTTGAAAAACTGGCCGCATAGTGGAAACCACTCAGAATGAGATGAAATCATTTTTCCTGTTCTCTTTTCCCAGAGCGGGAAAGAAGGGCTAGGGCCCGCCTCCCCGGGAATCTGGGTGCTCTGTATATGTGCTTCTTCTTTGTACAAGGGTCTGTTTATAAAACAGTTTCTAAAAATGGTCTTTTTTTTTTTTAATCCCAGCCATGTCTTTTGTCTTCTTGAGTGCTGAGCAAATCAGATGTGAGGCCGTAACATGAAAGGTTTAACTTTCATATACAGCAGGACCAACCAAATACATTCAAAGGAGAAGCATTCAGGGGAGAAGGTATCTTCTTGAGCAGTAGTCTGAGAGGGCTTCAGGGAGGAGGTGGGACTTGGAGACCTTGTAGGAAGACAGGGCAGAGGAAAAGGAGCCCAGGGGAGTCTTGGGAGCAGTGAGGTGAAAATGAATCATGTTGCTGAAGTTAAGATCAGGCTCCTGAGGGGAAATGTGCTGCAAGAATGAGGGGGTCACAGTGGCGGCCGTGTGAAGGTCAAGGTCACCGGGAAAGTGTCCCTATTTTGGGAGCCTAGCCTTCCCAGTAAATAGCTCCCTGTGATCAGACTTTGTTCCTTAGGACTTTCCCTTGAGTAGTTGAAGACTTGACAGAGCTTGAGTTAGAAGAAAGGAGATGTAAATTTGTTAGTGCAGAAATTTAAATTGAAGTGCAGGTAGGATGTTGGAATTTTAAAACTGTGCTTGGCTGTTCAACAATGAGGAACGGTTGGCTGACTCATTGCAAGACCCCCCCCCCCCCCCCCCCGACATACTGGAACAGGGAGCCCTGGCCCAGAAGCAGAGGAGCCCATGCCTGTAACTCGGGGATCCTTCTCCGCAACCCCGCCGGGTCTCAGGGTGGCGGGGGGATGAGGTGAGGAGGTCAGTGCAGAAAAGCCAACACCACAGCCAGACGAACACATTGGGAACTTGTGTTTTCCGTATAAAGGGCATGTTCACCACAAGGAGGAAAACACCCTATTTCTTCCATCCACCAGACTAAACAAAAATACATCATTTTAAAATTAGAATAGAGTGGAGCCAAGGCAGCCAGTGTTCCTCTGCGCACCCCTCCACATCCCTGCTTCGCCCTGCTGGGAAGGAACTACTTCCCCTTTTTTCAGCTTCACTGCCTTTTTAAATACTGATTGGGGTTTCTATTGTGGGTTTTATTTGTTCCCTTTCATCTCTTAGTTGTAGGCATTGCAGATGGGGGGGACTTGTCTGCACCCCTGGTCCCTGTCTTCTCTCCCTGTAGAAGTACATCGTCTTTTGAGAAGTCCATGTTCAGGGCTTCCGTGGTGAGGCTGACCCGGGGGGTTAAACACACAAGTACGCAGCGGACTTGTCCTTAGGTTGCCCGTTCTATTTCATCTTTCCCAGCATCATCCATTGCTTCACTCATCTTCATTCGCTGATTGTTCTACATTCTTCCTAATTTTCCCCAAACTCTTCCATCGGAATTGCCTCAACTTCTCTAGCAGGTACCGTTTTCCTCTTTTCTTCAGCCTGACAGGGCGCCATGTTACTCGGGTGTCCACGCCTTTCCCTGTGGCTCCCGTGTCCTCACTGGTGCGCTTCAGGGCCACTGTGTCAGACGGGGGTCACAGGCTGACCACGGCTGAGCCAAAGATAGAAAGTTGAGCTGCGGGACACAACCCCTTGCAGCCACCCGCCTACTGGACTCCGGTTACGGGTGGCAGCAAGCCCGCCCATCAGACCATTTTGAACTAGATCCTTAGAAACTTACCACCAAAAGTGTGCTAACCTGACTGTCTCTGAATATTCATTTATCTCCACACTGCCTAATGCAGTGAGTCACCTAGCGTTCCCAGTTTCCATTGGAGACACCCCTCCTGGAGCCGGCTGGCTTTGTGGATGCCCCGAGGACCTGCCATATGACCACCGCCATCATCCTGGGCCTTCCCTTCATGTCTCCTACAGAAAGCCCATTTCCAGGATCCTGTGCATTTTTTTCTTGATTACTCCTGTCTTGAATGGGGCACAATCTCTAGTGACTTCCTGTGAAAAAATGGAAGTGAGAGAGACTGTGTTCATTACACACCCTTCCTTTCACACCTGGGTGCCTAGTTTAGCTGGATATAGAATTCCGGTTGGAAATGAATTTTGCCTCAGAATTTTAAAGACGTTGGTCAACAGTTTTTTGATTTAGGGTTGCTATGGAAACCCAAACATCATCCTTGTTCCCAATCTTTTTTATATGTGGCCTTTTGCAGGGGCAGTGCTTCTCCAAAAGGTGACAGGACATCTTTTAATCCCCAGGTGTCTTCTCTTGCAGGAAATCGTGCCTTAGTGTATGCGGTGTGTCTGTTTTCCATGCTGCATGCTGGACACTTGGAAATGTTTTAGAAAATTTCAGTTCTTCCCTTCTGGGAGTTGTAGTTGCATCATTTCTCTTTCTCTTTATTCTTTGAAACTCCTCTTAACTACTGTTTTGAATGTTGGCTTGATCATCTTGTTTTCTGTTTTTCTTTGGCTTTTTGTTTTGCCCAGAAACGAGAAGCCTCTTTCCTCTCCTCCTTCTGCCAGCTTTGCACTGAGTGTCCTTCTTTTGTGCCTTGGATGAACTCTTTCTTATGTCTCGGGATGTTATATTTTATGTTTGTTTTGCTTTCTTTTGTTTTCCTTTGCTCTCTTTTCTATCATCTGCTCTTTGGTTTACTTCGGTCTCTTACATTTGAGGCTTTGCTGGAGAGATCTTTGGCTCTCTGTATATTCAAGACCCTGAAAACTGATCAGAAACGGGCAGGCCTCGCCTGTCTTCTGCTGTGGAGGGTTTATTGCACAGGTGTGGGGGTTGCTGTTTCACCGAAGTCCCCCAGGCCTCAGGAGGTGCAGGCCCCGTGTCTGGGGCCCTTCCCTGCCTCTGGAGAGAAATGCACCCGCCTGCCAGTACTCTAGTTGCTTAGCATCCAGGGTGCAGATCTGAATTAACCCCAACACTGAGAGCAGGGACAGTGCCTCTCCCTCGTGCTGTCTTGTCCCCAGGGCCCTAGCCTGGTGGGACTGAACCAGTGCAAATCCAGACAATAAACTGTCGGCCTCCCGCCGTGGGTTGGAGTGGTAGTGAGCCAGTTAGAGGCAGTCGCCCTGTTTTCCATTCCAGGCCTCTCCCCACCGAGAGCCTCTCACTGTGGACATGCCTGTACCATGGGGAGAACTCACCTGCTCCTCTGCGTGTACTTGGCCTTCACCTTTCTTGGTCCCGCTGCTCGCTTCACCTCTTCTGTTCTTCCAGATACTTGGATGCAAGTGCCCGCTTCCCCGTGGCTCCCGTCTCGGGTACTTTGTCCTAGTGAGTGTGTACCACTTTTGTTCTTAGCAGAAATCTACGCGTGCTTTCAACCAAACTGAAAACAACCTGGCTGGACAGTTTCTTTTCCACGGAAGAGCTTGATGTGAGAATGTCCTTCATTGCACAATTCAGCTTTTTGCAGTTTTCAGATTGCGCCAACTGCATGCCTTCCCCAGGGATCGGACTGCCTACAGGAAGGAAGAACCGTTTTCCTTTTAAGCCAGGGTGCCATGCGTTTGCATAAAAGAATAAGGACCCTCACGGGAAATGGCTTCCTGTGTGCTTGATCTCCGGGCCTTGGCTCTTATAGGACCTGGCACCTCTGTTACTATGTGCAAAGAAGTTTTGAAGCGCTTACATCTTAATTATCGCAGGCTAGTCACTCTGAAGTCTGAGAAAGACGAGGGTGTGTGTGTATTTTTAGAATAAGAGCACAGGGTCTCAAAAACACCAGTTAATACTGAGCCACTAACCGTAACTTTCTACCCCAGAACTAATGAGCTAAACAGACATAAAAATCTGCTGTAAGCTCTCTCCTCACTTCTGATCTTGCTTAACCTAAGGAAGCTAAGTTCATAATAACCTCTGCCTGATGCATGCTTACTTAAGCCCCTTTGAGTAGCTGTGCTGAAATCCTCACCCCCCTGTACCTCAAAAGGTGCTGTATTTGGAGACTGAGCCTTTAAAGAGGTAACGTAGGTAAAATGAAGTCACATGGGTAAATCCCAATCCACTACGGCTGTTGTCCCTATAAGGAGATCAGAACCCACTTAAATAAGACCGCGTGAAGACGGAAAGGATGGTACCTACCAGCCAGGAAGGGAAGGCGCTCAGTGAAACCAACCTTGCTGACCCCTTGACCTTGAACTCTGGCCTCCAGTCCTGGGAGGAGAGAAATCTCTATTGTTTAAGGCAGCCAATCTGTGGTGGTTGTTACCGCCGCCCTAGCAAACTAATACATCTTTCCTTACTTTTTTGTGTAAAAAATTTTTTTACCTTCTATTCTTGAGAAAGAGACAGAGTGGGAGCAGGGGAGGGGCAGAGAGAGAGAGACACAGAATTAGAAATCTGAGCTGCCGGCACAGAGCCCAGCATGGGGCTCAAACCCACGAACTGTGAGATCATGACCTGAGCTGAAGTTGGACGCTCAGCCGACTGAGCCACCCAGGTGCCCCTCCCTGGAGAATTAAGTCTTTTCAGTGAACGATCTCAAGCAGGAGCTCCAGCATGCTACTTGGACCCCGTGACACTCACGCAAGGTAACTCAATGGCTGCTCTAGTGTGCGTTTCCCAGTGTGCGAACAGGCTGCTGGCCGTGCCCACACGTGTGCCCCAGAGAGCGCCTTGCACAACCTGCTGCCGTGTCCGCTCCCATCCCTATAAATGAATGTTTGGAATCTTTTATCAAAACGTGTTAACCCATTTTTAAACATGGGTTCGTGCCCGCTGCTGACTCTTTTAAGTGGACAAAGGTGCAAAAATGTGATGAGGAATTTTGGTCCGCGCGCTCCTCTTCTGAGGGGAATCAATTATGTCTTGAGGGAAAATAATTAGTGCTTATTTGTGCCTCTTATGCGATGACCACTTGAATGGAAGCTGATGGGAACCCGGTAAGGTTATGAGAATCCTCTGACTGTGCTCTTGAGGACTGTAATTAAGCATAATGAATAATTCAGATATTTTAAATGACTTCCAGATGTTTGAAAACAGACTTTCCTTTTAGAGAGAAATATGCCTGCATTTAGAGCTCATATTTTTATTGATAAACATATCAGTAAAGACGTGTGCTTGACTTGCTATTACATTCAGCCGTTTGCAGTGGAGGAAAAAAAGACCGTGCCTTTTTTTTTTTTTTTGAGAGAGAGACAGAATGAACACAAGCGGGGTAGGGGTGGGGGGCAGAGAGAGAGACACAGAATCCTAAGCAGGCTCCGTGCTGTCAGTGCAGAGCCTGACGCAGGGCTCCAACTCATGACACGGGAGATCATGACCTGAGCTAAAATCCAGAGTCAGACGCTTAACAGACAGCCACCCAGGCGCCCCGAGAAGACCATGTTTCTTAAAGGTGTGTGTGTGTGTGTGTGTGTGTGTGTGTGTGTGTGTGTGTGTGTGTGTGTGTGTGTAACAGCGAGGAGCCACAAGGGGGAAGGATAGTTCAGGGCTCATTTCTCTTGCCAAATTGACATTTGTTCCATCTTTATTACTTAATTCGACTTCTTTGTTCCATCTCTATTGCTTAATACCTAAGTCTGGTTCCAAATATAGAACTGTTGTGTCTGCTTGTGTTAATAATCCAGCTGACATAGGGTTCCCCTCCCACACTGCACAGTCACCCTCTTTGGGGAGGGTGAACCCAACGTGACCTGCCTCCGCCAGGCACAGGTGACCCAGGTGTCGCAAATCACACTACCTTTCTCTTGGCCACAGTGATTAGTTGGTGGGTGTTGATACTCTTCTGAACAAGCATCTGTTAGAAGCTGGTGTGGAAAGAAAGCCAGGACGCAGAGCATGGCGGGCCTCTTCGGGAGAGGCTGTGGAAGCTTCCACCCCCTCCCCTGGGTCTCAAGCTCCTTCATCTGCTGTCTGCAGATGCCTCAAAAAGCTGCCTCCTTGGGTCTTACTCTGTTTCATCAGTGCTAAAAACGCACATCTTTTTGGGGTGCCTGGGTGGCTCAGTTTGTTAAGCATCCAACTTCGGCTCAGGTCATGATCTCACGGTTCGTGGGTTTGAGCCCCAGATCGGGCTCTGTGCTGACAGCCTGGAGCCTGTTTCAGATTCTGTGTCTCCCTCTCTCTCTGCCCCTCCCCTGCTCACACTCTCTTTCTGTCTCTCAAAAATAAGCATTAAAAAGTGTACATCTTGTTTTCCTAGTCTAACAAATCTGAAAGGCTGCATCTTAGAATTGATGGCACCTTGGCCTGGTCCTTTTTGCCAGGCAGCTGTGTTTCTTAGTGACAAAGAAAATGATGGGTCTTAGAGACATGGCCGATTATGGATGGGAAGATACAGTGTTCCGTCTTTTCCTCTCTATATAAGCCTGCTTTGCTTCTCCATAGTAACTTTTCACTTCCTGCAAAACTTATTTATTGCTGGACTCCTAAAGGTGAACAGGGTTAGGGTAAGTAATCTTCTATATATTTGCACATGAAACATCCGTTTGGAAAAGGAAAATCCAGTAAAGTTAGAGGCAGTATAGCACAGTGGCTGGGAGCACCTGCCCAGAACCCCACTGTGATAAGAAGCCTGGCTCCCGCAGCTTCGAAAAGTTACATAACCTCTCTGCTTAGCCTCTTCATCTCTAAAAACACCTGTCATTGTCACTGTGAGAATTACATGAGCTTATATATGTGGGTTTGGGGTTTTTTTTCCTTAAAACATTTTTTTAAAATCTTAAACAGATCGGGGCGCCTGGGTGGCTTAGTCGGTTAAGCGTCCGACTTTCGCTTAGGTCATGATCTCGCCGTTCGTGGGTTTGAGCCCCGCGTCGGGCTCTGTGCTGACTGCCAGCTCAGAGCCTGGAGCCTATTTCAGAATCTGTATCTCCCTCTCTCTCTGACCCTCCCCTGCTCATGCGGTCTCTCTCTCTCTCTCCTAGAAATAAATAAAAATATTTTTTTAAAAAATCTTAAACAGATCTGACACATAACATTGTATAAGTTTAAGGTGTAAACACGTTGATTGATAACTCTGTATATTGCAATGTGAGTGCCGTTGTAACATTAGCTAACACCTCCATCAGTCACACAATTACTATTTTTTGTGGTGAGAAATCCCAAGATCTAGTCTCTTTGCAAGGTTGATGCTTGTAACACGGGGTTGTTGCCCATAATCACTGTACTGTATTTCAGTTCATTGCAGGATTATTTACAAGAGCCAAGACCGAAACCAACTAAGTGTCTGTCAGTGGAAGAATATATAAGGAAAATCTGGTAGGTGTATATATAGACACACATGCCAGAGCAGTATTCAGCCATGAGGAGGAAAATCCTGCCATTTCCAACAACATGGATGGATCTTGAAGGCATTCATGCCAAATGAGAGAGGTCAGACAGCAAAGAACAAAGAGTGTTATGCTGTCACACGTAAAATCTCACAAAGCCCAACTTGTAAAAACAGAGCATAGAATAGTGGTTACCAGGCTGGGGGAGGGGGAAATAGGTCAGATGCTGTTTAAATATCAAGCTTGAAACCAGTGGCTAAGTCCTGAAAATGATCTCGTGTGTAAATGACCTAGCGCTGGACCTGACAGCTGGGGCTCCCTCAGGGCTAGGCTTCCATGCCGGCAGCTAGGATCAGGGCGTTGGGACTGGCCAGAAACGCCCCTGTGATGCCTCTGGAGAGTTCTATCAACATCAAACATTTCAGGGGGCACCTGGGTGGCTCAGTCCGTTAAGTGTCCGACTTCGGCTCAGGTCATGATCTCGTGGTTTGTGGGTTCGAGCCCCGCGTCGGGCTGTGTGCTGACAGCTCAGAGCCTGGAGACTTTTTTGGATACTGTGTCTCCCTCTCTCTGCCCCTCCCCTGTTTGCACGCTGTCTCTCTCCCTCTCTCTCCCTCTGTCTCTCTTTCCCTCTCTCTCTCTTTCCCTCTCTCTGTCTCAAACATTAAATTTATTTTTTTAAATCAAACATTTCAGCAATCCTTGCCCTAAAATGCAAAACATACTTGTCCTTTTGAGTATATATTGGCTAAGAAAGCACCTAGAAACTTCCATGAATTCATTACTACTTTCAGCTATGTATTTTACAATTGGAAACAGCAGGGATGTTCCTTAGGAAAGTAGTCAAAGGTGCAAGTCATTGTTCTATTTGCAGCTGGTTTGCAGGCCCTTTAGTTAATCTCTTCTACCCACTGGGTAGGTTGAGGGGGAAACTCAGCTCCTTTTAAAATGCAGATAACCTTGATGGGAACAGTACCTTTAGCTGTGGCCAGTGACCCACACCTTCCTTCTGAGTCTCAGCCGGCTCTGGCTCCATAGGAGGCGAAGAGGTAGAAGGTTGGAAAGGGCGTTTGTTTGCTTTAGGGTCGGCCTGGGGTAGAGCAAAGAAGTGGCGGGATTTCAGCTAGTATGGTAGCCTTGACCTCCGGGGATGGAGTGTGGGTCTGGCCCGGAGACTGCATGGCTGACTCCGGGGCACGTAGGCCCTGTGTGGGTCCTGCCTTCCTCGGCTGGTGATCTCACTTCTCACTACTACACGAGCCACCTGCCTCCTATTCCCTCAATTTACAGAGACTTTTTAAAACAAGATTCCCTACACACAGGAGGGGATGTGAAGCGTAGTATCGCAGAGGCAGGAGCTTGGAAGATCTGGCTTTGAGGCTGCGCCCTGGCTCTGACCAAACATGTAAGTAAGTCACAATCTTTGTGAACCTTTGTTCGCTTATGTGTAAGAATAAAGATGATGTCTGAAAATATCAGAGGGTGGGGGGGCGGGTCATAAGCCCGTGAGATTTGCATGTAAATGGAGCCTGTAGAAGTGTAGGTGATTCCCCTTGATACCACCTCGCCTTGTTGGGTTATCCAGTCCCAGAGCTGCAGGACACAAAAAACTGCATTAAGTAAGGTTATCAAAAGCCCAGAAATAGGGTAAAAAGATTGGCCACATTTAAAGACCCAGTAGAGCATTGTCTACAAAACCACAAGATTTTTTTACTTTTCCAGGGGGGATGTAATTTTGTTTGACACACTGTTAATTAGAGCTCAGCTTCTGGAAAGGTGGGTCGTAAAATGTCAAAATCAACATGCCACAAACAATCTCTGTCCGAAGTGGAGACAACTTTTCCTGCCCTGATAGTGTCGAGGTAACTTTGCAATCCTATTCTAGTAGGCGCTTATTGCATACATAATGCTTGTGTGTGTGGATGCCTTAGAGGAGGAAAAAGTATTTTTTTTCTGTATCCTTCTGAGTTCTAGGCTACCTCTCCGAGCTGGAGCTCCAGTAGCAAAAGAGAGTAACAGGAGAGAAGCACACAAATGGATTGAGCCTTGACAGGGAAATGACTCAAAGAAGCAGTAAACCTCTGCATTTTTATGCTGGATTTGATGAAGAGACGACAGTCATGGGAAGGTAGACTAGAGCAAAAAGGAGAGGAGTTGAGTCATTTGGGGGAAACAGCAAGTCCTACTCACTAGGATTTCTCTTGGCGTCCCTCCACTTGGGGGATGAGGCTGATCTTTTCCTGCGGGTGTAAGGAGGGACCCTCTCCCTTGCGGGGCTGAGGACTTGTTTCTGGAGAAGGTCAGAAAGCCCTGCACCTGCCGCTCCCTAGATTCCACAGCTCGCCCATCCTGCTTTTTGCCTCGTTCTTCAATGCACTCCATGTTTGTAGGAGAACCATGTTTTTCCTGTTCTGAAAGTACTTCTGATATTACACCCTAGCTTCTCGTTTCTGCTTTGCACCTCAGATGCAATTCTCTATTTTTCTGCAACCTTCCAGGACAAAAAAACCCCAAAAAACCTAAGAGAGGTATTTACTTTTTGTAGAGGGAGTCGTCAGTTGATGCCCATTTCCAAATAAGAGAAGCGAACTACAGATTTCCCCACTCTCAAAGTAATGGGATCCTGTGAACGCTTCGGGAAGCCCAAGTGGGATAACGTGGAGAAAGCAATTACCATTAATCTATACAGGTTTTTTGAGTGTTCCCAGATCCCCAAAAATAACCTCTCTGAGGCTTTTCTATTACTGTAGGGCTTATCTTGCTAATGGGTGCACTGAATAAATGGAGATGCAGCACACAAGGTCACGGACACAGTTGAATCCTAGGCGGCCCGCCCCTGAGCAAGGCGGGGTGCAGCTCCCGGGACGGAGCGCGGTGGGGTCGGTGCCCGCTGCCTCCCCAGAGGCCCAGCACGAAACAGACCCTGAACGCTATCACTTTCCGCCCTGCCTTTCCCCCTAAAAGGGAAATTCCGTTTTGTATTTCTTTCAGCTAGCGAGAACAGGTACTAATGTAGGTCTGTGAAAGCAAAGCGGCCTAGGAAACTGGAGAAAGGCCGAGATCCCTGCATTTCCACTGAAATCTTGTCCACTGCAGTTAGGGTATGACCAGTCTGTAGAAAACTGTTAGAATCAGTCTGCACTTTATTTTTTTTTTATTTTTTAAAATTTAAAAAATTTATTTTTGAAAGCGTGCATGTGCAAGAGCTGGGGAGGGGCAGAGAGGGGAGGTGCACAGATGACCTGAAGGGGGCTTCTGAGCTGACAGCACTGGGGCTGGAACTCACGAACCATGAGATCATGACCTGAATGGAAGTCGGATGCTCAAGCGACAGAACCACCCAGGCGCCCCTCCGATTGCATTTTGAATGTAATTTGTTTTAAAGAAAGCTGTAGAGATTTACAATTGGGGTTAAGAATACTATTGGGTTTCTGAACAGCTTGAGATTATTTTAAGACAGAGATAGAGCCCGCATGCAAGTGGGGGAGGGGCAGAGAGCGAGAGAATCCCAGTCAGGCTGTGCACTGTCCGCAAACTGTGAGATCATGACCTTAGTCGTCCGAAACTTAACTGACTGAGCCACCGAGGTGTCCACCAGCTTGACATTTTTAAGGGAGATTTAATCATTGAGAAAAGAAGGGCCCGAAAAGAGAATTTCCCCTTTGTGATGAGAAGACCGAAGTCGGGCAGTCATACCCCCATAGAACTGAAGAAGTGTATGAACCAAGAAAAGTGAGAGAGAGCAGGGCGCTTGATGGGAAGGTTGTTCCCCCGAGACCAAAGTGGGCAAAATGTACAGCAGTCCTTGAATGGGAAGGAGCTTCTTGTAGTGTCGAGAGAAGTTTCTCGAAGTTCCGCCCAGACTCGAAGCGCAGTCAAAAAGACTTGAAATCCCAACAAGTGGGAGTCATCCGTGTGCAGTGTATTCAGTCCGTCAGCAGTGAAAATCAAAGGAACAGTCTCTGTGGCGCCTACATGCGCTGGGTCTCTAAGTCTTGTCTATTTTCATTGTATTCTGACAGCTTCTATTTCTGCTCAATGTATAAACGCGTTTGATGTTCTGTGGCCCCAGGGGCTCCTACTCCTCTTTGCCCCTGACTGGTAAGGACGCCCACGAATGCCACTGCCTGCCTCTGGCCTTCCCCTGGGTGTGCCCCGGGGGTGGAGGCTCAGCAGTGGGGGGAACAGCCTCCTGGACTGGAGCAGAGGTACCCCGCCCCCACCCAGGACTGTGGGGGAGGGGCAGGCTGTTGTGCGGAGCAACAGATCCTGCATTTGGGACGAGGAGCAACACGGCTCGGGGCACAGTTACCGAGGGGTCGGCCTAGGAAGGGAAGAATGACTGGGGTAGAGGACAGACTGTGTGCGCAGGAATGAGGGCCACTTCCCAACCTGCCAACAGCCAGGCGGTGTGGCCCAAGCTGAGCTCTGGGTCTTCACTCTGTCCCCCTGTAAGAAGAGGGGCTTGGGAAATCTCTGTGTGGGGGTGTGTCTGCCTCTGTGTCTCTCTGCCTCTGTGTGGGGGTGTGTCTGTCGCTCTCTTGTCTCTTTGTTTCTGAGTCTCTCTGGTTGTGTCTGTGTGTTTCTCTCTCTCGGTGTCTCTCTCTGTGTCTCTGTGCATGTGTCTATGTGTCTTTCACACTGTGTGTTTCACTCGCACTTTGTGTCTCTGTGTCTGGGTGTCTCTGTGTCTGGGTGTCTCTGTGTCTGGGTGTCTCTGTGTCTGGGTGTCTCTGTGTCTGGGTGTCTCTGTGTCTGGGTGTCTCTGTGTGTGTCTGTGTCTCTGTGTGTGTCTGTGTCTCTGTGTGTGTCTGTGTCTCTGTGTGTGTCTGTGTCTCTGTGTGTGTCTGTGTCTCTGTGTGTGTCTGTGTCTCTGTGTGTATGTCTCTGAAAAATGAACATTAAAGAGGAAATGTGCAGGGTGCCCTGAGATGCCTTGGGAGCTGGAATGAGGCAGGAGAGACGGAGCACGTGGGCTTCCTGGTCGCCCGCCTGGGCCCCGGTCAGCGCGGCAGCACTTGGATCTGGGTCACGTGTTCGGGTTTGGCGCACGATTGCCGCTCTGAACCAGGGTTAGCTGTTAAAACGATGACTTAGAAAACGGTCAGTGTCCTTCCCAGCGTCCCTTCTAAGTGAAACACTTGGTGACGGCCTGCTGGCCACCCCTGCCATGTGTCCTCCGTGCCCCCCCCCCGCCCCCCCCCTGCCGTGGTCAGCCAGCAGTGCCAGAAGGGAAGCGTTCGGCTGGAAGCCGGTTTCTTGTGAAGCCCTTGGGGCTTAAGTATCAGAGCCCCTTGATCCTTGGATATTCCCAAGCCTGCTTCCTCGATTTGTATTCATAATCGTAGGGGAGATCCTACACTTGACAGGCTTCCGACCCCCCCAAAACGTGGATCCTCCTTCATCTTAGGCCTGAGCTCCTTTTTTTTTCATTAAAACTTTTTAAAGTTTATTTTTGAGAGAGTGTGAGCAGGGGAGGGACAGAGAGGGAGGTAGACACAGAATCCGAAGCAGGCTCCAGGCTCTGAGCTGTCAGCACAGAGCCCGACACGGGGCTCAAACTCACGAACTGTGAGACAATGACCTGAGCCGAAATCGGAAGCTTAAGCGACTGAGCCACCCAGGCACCCCTGCCTTGAGCATCTTCATGTGCATGCACCCTGTACACCTGTCTTGGTGAACTGAAAATTCACCAAGAATTTTCTCAAAAAGAACAAACCAGCCATTGGGAGTAGGGGGAAGGGGTGCTCTGCAAGTTCAACCTCCTTAAGTAATGGCAACACCAATGCTAGGTTATTCCTGCCAATGAGGAATGGATGGGAGAGACGTTACTACTCCTCTCCTCCAACACTTGTATCCGAGCAGCACGGCTTTGGGGCCAAGAACACACACTCTGCAGATGCACTGCCCCGTTTGAAATCTCCACCACTTCGTTGCTCTGTGACATTGGGGGCAGGGACCTGCCCCTTCAAATCCCTCTTCCTGCATCTGCAAAAAGAATAGCAAGGCCTCATGGAATTAGGATTGTTAAACAAGATCGTGTCCTAGGATCCATCTAACGCAGTGCCTAGATACGTGGAGAGCACGCTGTAGTTTTGGTTTTCCTAAGTAGCACTGTTGAGTGCGTAATCAAGGCAGAAACAACTACTTAATACCTCAGAAGCAGAACCCAAGTCGTAGGTGGATGGTCTGTGTCCAACTCCATCTTCATGACAATTTTTTTTTTTTTCATGCCAATGAGAGGAAGTCCTGTTTGCAGTAAGTTCCTGTCTCTGGTCTTTTCTCCGTACTACTTCTTTAGACTTGGAAGTGATGTCTGGAACTCCAGCAGCCATGTTGCATCATGTGGGCAAGTTTTTTACCATTGAGATGAGAGAATCATGAGCAGAAGAGAGCCTGGCTTCCTGACAAGTTCATGGAGTCCCTATTTTAGCCTTACTCTGCCAACTCTCAAATTCTTTGATAAAGACCGGATTCCCAAATCACCTGTAGGACTTGTTAAGATGGATTTCTGGCCTCCATTCCCCAAATTTCTGATTCAGGAGGTATGGTTTAGAGCCTAAGCATCTGCATTTTTAACAAGTTTCCGGATGATAGGGATCGTACCAGTCCTTGGACCATGTTTTGAAAGCTAGAATTTTATATGTTCGAGAAATAAGCTCTTTATTAGTAATAAGAGTAAACACTGCTATTTGGGGGTATTACTTTGTTATTAAAGAGGTGTCTAATTATTTAACTTGAGTAACTAGGTCTCCGTGCTCTGCTAAGTTAGAGCAGCAAATGATGAAAATGCTACTCAAAGTGGAGGACAGAGATGGGGTGAATTGCAAATTGAATTTTTGGCTTGTGTACCACTTGTCAAAGGAGGACGGAGAACCTAGTGTGTGCTTGCCTTGGGCAAAAACAACTTTAAGATGTGAGCCGTGGTTGAGCAACAGCTCCCTCCTCACTGATCACTCATTGAATTCAGTTGAGTCCGAGTCATTATAACCAGGGTCTGCCGGAGAGTGATAAGCCAAGCCAGTGATTTCTGTCACTCATTTATTTTAGAAATGGAGGGAGACCCAGGCACGGCTGGAGGGGGTCCTGAGAGACTGTCGGAGGCCGTGGCAATCAGCCTCACCTGCACACTGAAATCACCCGAGGAGCTTAAACGCCCTGCCGCCTGGACCTGTGTCCCTGAATTCGGATAGCATTGGTTGTGGTGGGGCTTGGGTATGTAGAAGTTGAAAAGTTCCCTTGGTGATTTTCCTGTTGCACCACTGATAGAAACCAAATCGGAAAGGTGAAGTGACTGCCCCAAAGTGACACCGAGGGTCCGAGGCAGGTCTCCTGCTATCCCATGGAGCGCTCCTCAGACGCCTGGCTGGCCCTCGGAACCTGCCAGAGGCTGGGGACGCCGCCAGGTGAATTCTCCCCTCCTGTAATTGGCAATGACCTGGGACGTGGCGAGCTGAAAGCAAGCATCTGCTCCCGGCTCGGCGACAGAGTTCACTGCAGTTCATCAGTTTCCCTAACAAGATTTTCCTTGGTGACAGTGAAACAAATCATTTTAATTAGCATTAGATAATGAATTTAAATGGCATTGAAGTAATTCCAAAATCTCCTTTAACTGCCCTAAATAACTTCGGGCAGGAGGAATTCGAGAAGGATTGATTGTGGAGAAAGAGCAGTGGTGAGGCCGCAGCCGCAGGGTTTCCTTACATGGGATGATTCTCCCCGGGTTTACCTCGTCCTAACAGCCCGTGAGCACCGGAAACTGCCTGGGCTGCAAAGGAGTGGTGTCCTTACCCCCCACCGGGTGTTCACGTCTCCTTGTCCGCTTGTCCTCGTGAGTGGCTGTGACCCACACCACGCTGGTCCCAGGGAGCTGGCTCTCCTTCTCCTGAGGAGCCCCTTCCCCTCTGAAAGTCCTTCCTTAGGCTCAGAGGAGACAGCACCCCTGTCACCGTGCCCTTGACCCTGGTTCTCCTTGGGAATTTGTTCCCTGCCCTTGAGTGTCAGGTGTGCAGGCAGGTGCTCTGAGTACCCTAAGGGATTGGAATAGACCATGTGTTTGGGACTCATGCTGCCACTGTTAAGCCTCTGACTGGAGGGACCGGGAAAATCACGCCTTGTCCATGTGGCCTTGGCACAGCCTGAGAGAGGCCTCCCCCTCACCTTAAATGTCTGTGAAATTGACAGTCGGTGTTGGCGATGCACGTTTCTCTGAAACAAAAAGGGAAGAGCTCAGCATTGCCAACCTTGAGGCCATTGGGCCATCACTATACCCATCTTGTTCTTACAGTGTTAGTGTCTCTCACTCAGGTCCTCTTGTGATTTAGAAAGAGGGGCTTAGGGCGCCCGGGTGGCTCAGTTGGTTAAGCGTCTGACTTGGCTCATGATCTCATGGTTTGTGGGTTTGAGCCCTGCGTTCCGTTCTGTGCTGACAGCTCAGAGCTTGGAGGCTGCCTTGGGTTCTGTGACTCCGTCTCGCTGCCCCTCCCCCGCTCATGCTCTGATTCACTCAAAAAAAAATTTTTTTTTTTTTTTTTTTAGAAAAAGAGGGGCTCTGCCTTCTTTCTCTAACTGGCCAGAGCTTCCTGTAGATGATCTATTCTGTCACTAGGCCATCGCTGGTTTATGGCAACATGACATTGCGTGAGCATGAGAGTCCCAGATGACAATTTTCTTGCACCTTTTGAATGTAAAGTTCATAAAGCAAGATAGAAGACAATTACCTAATGACTTTTCTATGTGTAAAGGTCAAAGTACTAATTTTGTTTGTCTCTACTTTGAAACAATAGTGTTTCTGGAGTTAGAACACCAGAGGTACTGTGTGTGCACCCCCATTCCGTGTTTCTAGAAGTTTCGATAGCTCTCAAACCAGCTGGTGTACCACCTGGATGCTAATTACTTTGTGTTAGTGTCAGGCTCCATGGGGTCAAGGGCATGGGCCCCAACAAGACTGCCCTTTCTTCAGATGCTAGCCATACTTGGGAAGTCCCTAAGCCACTGTGCTTCTGATGGCATGACCCTGTCCATATACGTCCTCATGTCCACCAATCAGGAAGTTGCATTCATTTCTACATCTAGAGTTTGTATTGGAGTTTTGTTCCATGGGCGTGACTGGTTAGATCATTGGCCACAGGTCGTAGCTTGATCTCCATCCCTCTTCTCTCCTTGGAGCTTGATCGCCATCCCTCTTCTCTCCTTGGAGCTTGATCGCCATCCCTCTTCTCTCCTTGGAGCTTGATCGCCATCCCTCTTCTCTCCTTGGAGCTTGATCGCCATCCCTCTTCTCTCCTTGGAGCTTGATCGCCATCCCTCTTCTCTCCTTGGAGCTTGATCGCCATCCCTCTTCTCTCCTTGGAGCTTGATCTCTATTCTTCTTCCCTCCTTGGAGGTGGGGTGGACTCAAAGTCCCAGCCCTCAAATCCCATGTCTTACTGGTGACCACCATCTAGGCAATGGCATCTCTAACCATAAACTCCGGTGTTTATAAATAACAAAGACACTTCTGTTACTTAGGAAATTTCAAGATTTCAATTCTCTCAGGAACCAATGCTGGTTAAAATTTTTATATAACTGACGAGTCAACTAAATGTGCTTTAGCGGGAAGGAAGAGTGGCATGCTGTTGACAACAGCCCCTTCCCCGTTCCACTCCATTACCATGTGCCCCAAAGTGGATGTGAAATAGGAGAATTGATTTGGTCACCATGCATTTTCCACAGGGTTTTTGTGATCCTGTTGTTTAAATGATTGTGCTCTTCATTATGTTGGATGAATTTTTTTAAATGTTTCTTTATTTGAAAGTGAGAGAAGTGGAGGGGGGGCGTGTGTGGAGGGGTGTGTGTGTGTGGAGGGACAGAAAGAGAGAGAATCCCAAACAGGCTCCACACTGTCCGTGCAGAACCTGATGCAGGGCTTGAGCTCAGTAACTGAGATCATGACCCAAGTCAAAATCAGGAGTCAGATACTGAACTGAATCACCCAGGCATCCCTATTATATTGTGAGTTATTAAATATATTGTATGTTTATATACCTATATCACATGTACCAGCTCATCATCTGTATTACCATACCTTACAGGTAATTTTCTTTAAGTTTTTTTAATGTTTTATTTATTTCTGAGAGAGAGACCGCATGAGAAGGGGAGGGTCAGAGAGAGAGGGAGACACAGAATCTGAAGCAGGCTCCAGGCTCTGAGCTGTCAGCACAGAGCCCGACACGGGGCTCAAACCCACAAACCATGAGATCATGACCTGAGCTGAAGTTGGGTGCTTAACTGACTGAACCACCCAGGTGCCCCAAGAGCTCCCTGATTTAAGAGTCAACCCATTCAGTTGTTGGGTAGCCTCATGGTTAGATAGTAGTTTCCTACATTGAGCTGAATCTGCCCCTGGTCCCTTGACTGTACCCTCTCCAGTCACACAGAGAACACTATCTGTTAGAAGAGAACTTTAAATACTTGAAGATAGATTACCCTCTGTGCTACAAGGTCTCCTTTTCTTCTAAGTAAACATTTTCTGGTTTCCTCAACTATTTTTCATACGTTCTTCTACATACATAGTTTTAGGACAAACATCATGGATATTCCCATAAATATTTAATGTCCCTTAAAAAATGCAGTGCCAAGAACTGAATACAGTACTCTAAGAGCAGCTAAACACGTGGAGCATAGCTTTTAGATTTCCTGCTTTGACATTCTAGGTCCATTAATTCAGTCATCCTGTGATTTATATGTTTTTAGCTGAATTATGATTTCTCTGCCTTTTCACCGATGAAGCAAATGTACTTGGTTGGCACATGTTCCTTGGATGCCCAGCATCTATCTCCCTTCCTCCTGGTAACTGCATCATCATTTTCCTTTGACCATACACTTCCCCATTCTCAGTCTCTGTACCCGGAGATGAGAATTAATCCAGACTAAACCATCAGCATTCTCTTCCCCTTGCCAAAGTGAATGGATCTTTCACCCAAAGTATTGGGAAAGGAGTTCTCCTTCCACTGGGGTTAGCATACTGATAGAAGAGCCTTGAATTACTACCAGATGAAGCCAACATGGTGGAAGGCAGAAAAAGGCAAGAGCAATAGAGGAAGAGAAACTGAGTCTTGTGACATCAGGTGTCCAGCCTCCAACTCTGCCTGAAAAGAGAGCTAACCTGGACTTGACAGTGACTTGAAACTTGTTTAAGCAAACAAGCAAAAAATACCCAGTGATCTTATTTTTAGGCGAGTCCTAAGCAATCCACCTGTTTTCTATTCAGTGGTTTGGTAGTAAATGTTTAACAGCAGCTCTCGCAGGGAGGAGAAAAGAAAGGCCCTGATTTATAGTGCTTACTAATTTCTGTAGTCGAAATACGCATCATGAACAATTACAAGCTAACAACATGATGTCATTGTCATAAATTTTCTGAAAACTTAGCAATTAGCTCTCACAAGGTAGCTTCAGCACACTATTGCTTCTATGTCTGTACTCAAGTTATCAATAGAAATATTGACCAAGACTAAACAAAAGATTAAGCTCCAACGCTAATTAGAGAACTTTACTCTGTAGCCCAACTGGACATGAGCACGGCAATCAACATTCCTTGGGCAAGTCCAACAAGCTACATTTAGCTCTTTTTCCTAACATCCAGCCCATGTTTCTACTTTGTTCCTTATCATGAGAAAATGTCAGACATTTTGCTAATAGCAAGTCTTAGGCATCCTTGAATCTCTCGGCTGTCGGTTCAGCTGCTATGAGAAATAAAGTCATTGTGCCATGACTTGCTCTTAATGACCCCTGATGCCTCCTGAGGATCACTGCTGTCCATTCTAAATGGCAAAGCACCTGCTAAATGCTCTGGTAGGATTTTTATTGCTTGCCAGTGGTTTGTTGTTTCTGGAATCCTTCTCCCCACTTGGAAAACTTGAACATTGCCTGTGTCCAGTCTTTCCTCCCTTGTACAGATTATTTTGGGTATATGCCATGGGAGAAATCAGAAATGATTGAGGTCAGAATTTTTTCTAGCATTTGTCATTTTCATTTTTGTAATTTGGCCAACATCTGTTTTCCCTCTAACAGATCTGCTATTTCTTAGGGGCCAAGAGGCCTGCATTATGGAAAGAGACTGGAAGTCTTTTCTCATCTGTTCTCCAATCTTGAGATGTGTGTCTCTCTTAATAATGTTTGCTATAGACTTCTTGATGGGAAGCATACTCCCACTGGTAGAATTTTGATTTCTCTCTCCTTGTGCTTTACCTATATCCTCTTCATTGTCTATTTCAGCTCTGTGGATTTCCAAATAAGACTATACCCTCTAGACATTTCTGTGATTCCCTTTTCCCTTGTGCTAGAGGTGATTTTGAGTGATTCAACTTTCCATTGGGTCTCATCATTAGATGAGAATATCAACCCACCAAATTTTCTTGATACCTGTAAGACTAGTTGCCATGTTAGATTGAAAATCTGTGATCATTCCTACATTTTTTTGTGTGTGCATTGAGGTAAAGACTTCTGTGGTCATAATCACTATGGCTAAACCCATGCTGTATGGTTTCCTAAAAATGTTATTGCCATTTTTTTTCTGGTCCTTTGTTTTTTGTACTTTCATCTTTCAGATTAGAGAACGCTTTCTCATGTTAGAAATCAGGAACTGGCAAATGTATTCTTCCTGATGGTCTAGTGTTGGTGGTATACCCACACCCCTGGCCAGGGCCTCAGTTTTTTCATGGCTTTGTTACAGCTTTCATAGTCAAAATACTGTTCCTAGACATCACCAACACAGCTAGCTCTTGACTTGATAAGGCCTCCTTACTCCAGCTATCCTTCGAGGGGAAAAGGGCATGGAAGTACGGCCAATGGAATCAAGGGCCTCGGTCACTAAACCAGGAAGTAGTAGGGCACAATGGCTGTAACATTCAAAAGGGACTCCGTTAGTTTGGGGTTCTTGTTCCACCCTGGCTTCTGACTGCCTCTGTGACCTTGGACAAACACTGGGCTTTGCTTTTCTCATCTGATGGGGGGCGGAAGCGTGGAGGAAGTAAAGTCTGCTCTGCCCATATCTCAGAATTAGGTTTCAAATGAAATGATGGAAGAGATTGTGAGTTGAGCGTTACACACAGGTGACAGGCAACATTATGGAGGCTTCTTGTGTAATGAAGGTTGTGAACTTGAACCAGATCTGTGGAATGTCAACATTTCATCCACTTAGAATCAGAAGGTCATCTTTCACTAATGGAACATGACAATGGAAGGAGAAGCAAGACTTCTCAATTTGCTCAACTCCTGAATCTTTATTTGTTCCTCAACTGGCCTCTCTACTTGGGAAGGCATTCTGCTGAACACAGAGCAAGGCAGGTTTGGGACCAGTAGGATTGTTTTCACTTAAAAGCCTCAGTTAAATAGTGCCTACTGATAGGTAGCAGTTAACTGCCATGCTTTATCACTTTATTTATTTTTTTTTTTTAAGAAGTTCATGGTATTTCTTTTTTTTTTTTTTCTTAATGTTTTATTTATTTCTAGGAGAGAGAGACAGCGTGAGCAGGGGAGGGTCAGAGAGAGAGGGAGTCACAGACTCTGAAACAGGCTCCAGGCTCTGAGCTGGCAGTCAGCACAGAGCCCGACGCGGGGCTCGAACCCACGAACTGCGAGATCATGACCTAAGCGAAAGTCAGACGCTTAACCGACTAAGCCACCCAGGTGCCCCTTTGCTTATCACCTTAAGTAAAACCTTCTCGCCATCCTTGGCCCCTGGGGAGAGGAGGAGAAGGGGAAAAGATAAAAATACTGGCTTGTGTTCATGGTGGTAATTTAATGCCGGTAATTGATAACTGATAAAATTAATTGCACTCCCTCTTCTCTAGAAGGTTTGTTTAAAAGCCACTGGTTACTCATAAAGTCTCAAGGAAGGGAGAGGTGGCAGGTTTGGGCCTGGCCTGTCATAAAATTCCTTACCAATTTGAAATAAAGACTTGGAATCAGGCAAGGGACTTACAAGTTAAAGAAAAGTAACTTAAGAGTCCTTGATTACATGTGAATATTATTTGGTGAATAATATTCAGAAAGAAAAATGATGAAGACCTAGGGCATATGGAATGTGTTTCCCTGACCCCATGCCCTCACTGCCCCCCCCAAAGGCATGTCAGTGTCCCTGAACGCATTGACCATGGATCTGCCGTTACAGTCTGTTAACCATCCTATGTAATGTTGCTAGATAGACCATCAATATTTAAAGTTCAAAAGCAGAGCAAACTGGAGAGGGGACAGCCATGTCCAGTTGTTCCAAATTACCATGTCTTCCACCTCTTGTTCATGGGCATAGAGATCTCCCACACAGTACTGCAAGAAAATTCTTGCTGGACAGATTCAATCTGTCATGGGGGTAGATCAGAAGTCTCCTTTCAGTCATTATTAGAGCTCTGTGGCTTTCAACCCATGAATGCACATGAGAATCCTTGACAAACCTAGCCCTAGACCATGGGAGAGACCCAGTGCGAGGGGATTCGTCACCATCATGGTCAGTGGCACTGCAGAGCTGGTATTCCGCCATTTGCTGGGCACACTTGCTCTACAGAGACCCTCCTGGACTCCTCCATTCCCATCTGGAGTGTTGCTTCCAAGCTGCAGCACTTAGGGTCCACCTGCCATGTACCCCACAGATGTCCTCTGGTGGAGGACCCCAATTGCAGATAGCCACTCTTGGAAACACAGGATGCTTACTCTGTTCCCAGCCTCAGGGCAGTTATGATGGCCCCACCAAAGGAAGCCAATTCTATTGGTTAACTCAAGGCACCTGCTGCCTCTGCTTTCTCTTGGGTTCTTTGCATAATCTTACTCCCTCAACTTCCAAGTAAAAAGCTGTATAATGGAGACTTCTGATAATTCTTGATTTTGATCCTGAAATACCACAGTCCTAACTCCTGGAGTCCAGAGCATCAAAATTAGCCAAAAAAAAAACAACAGAAAGCAGTGACTCTTTGGTTATACTACTTACAAGGAAGGAAGGAAGGAGTGGTACAAACTAACTTTTCATTCTAAGAGGCTTCTTCATTAGCAAAAATCAGTTTTAACAGCAAAAATTACTAGAATAAGTTGGTCATATATACATAAATGTAAAATTGTAAACCTAATGTTTGGTGTCCTGCCTAATGGTTTGAGAAGTGAGATGAGGTGAAAAAGCTGTGGAGGGAAGCCAGCTTGTGCCCAGCGCTGGGCCCTCAGGAGGCATGACCCTGGTGATGTCATGAACATTCTAGTCAGCTTCGTAAACTCTGCATCATAATTCTGTCCTTATCCAGGGGACGGTTGATGTCTGACTGTTCAGCCAGCTCACAGAGCCAAGTGCATAAGCCAGAATGTCACCCTACTGATTTGTATCATGAATATATAACTGTCAAGCAGATCAAAGCTTGTGTGAGGTCAGTTAATGAAGATTCATCAAGTGTCTGCTGTGCACCAAGTGTTGTAAACACAACCGTGACCATGACCAACCGGGTCTCTGGCCTCGCTAGAATCTCTTGGTTGGTTCATTCTCTCCCTGTCTGTAGAAAAGCTATACCAACAGCCAATTTGTGATCAGAAATCTGCTTTAAGAGCCTGAAATCAAAAGTGGTAAGGTACATGACCTTGAACAGCTAATGGTATCTTGATAGTCCTACTCTGATACTTCAAGGGGATATACCTGTCCAAATGTGGGTCTGTGTCTCCAGACCATTCCTCAGGAAGCTGCTGGAAACAATGTCTAATTTGGGATCCCCAAACTTTTTTTTTTCTTCTAATGCTATCAGACTTTTCATTTTGAAAAATATATTTTAAAAGTTGAGGGGAGCCTGGGTGGCTCAGTCGGTTGAGTGTCCAACTTCAGCTCAGGTCATGATCTCACGGTTCGTGGGTTCAAGCCCCTTGTTGGGCTCTGTGCTGACAGCTCTCTCAGAGCCTGGAGCCTGTTTCAGATTCTGTGTCTCCCTCTCTCTCTGACCCTCCCCTGCTCACGCTGTCTCTCTATATCAGAAATCGATAAAACATTAAAAAAAATTTAAAAATTGAAAGATGTTTATCCATACCAAGATTAACCATGTGGCCCATTTTTCAATCTTCCCTTAAAAAGAAAGGCACCATTGTAGGGGCACTTGGGTGGCTCAGTTGGCTAAGCATCCAACTTTGGCTCAGATCACGATCTCACGGTTTGTGGGTTCAAGCCCCGTGTCAGTCTCTATGCTGACAGCCTGGAGCCTGCTTGGTATCCTGGGTCTCCCTCTCTTTCTGCCCCTCTCTGCTCCTGCTCTGTCTCTGTATCTCTCAAAAATAAACATTTTAAAAAAAAGGAAAACCATTGTGTTGTTTCTTGTTTTGAAAACAAACAAAAAAAACCCAAAAAACCCATGCTCAATGATTCAGAGAAGTGCATAGATAATAAATGAACAGCCACCTAAATTATGCCACCCAGAAATACATCACTGACATTACTTGAACAATTTCCTATGAACACACAGAGTTTGAGGAAAATGTGGATAGACTGAGTGGTAACATTTATTTAAAAATAATGTCCTGCTATATATATTACTTTTAGATGAAAATGATTAAATGGAAGTTTTCCTGAATTAATGCAGAATAGAAAGACCTAAAGTTTATTTTTTAATTAAAAGAGATAGTATTTCATTTTTATATTCATTTTTAATTTTATGTTTCCAATTTTTAGTTTACATTCAAGTTAGCATATAGTGCAACAATGATTTCACAAGTAGATTCCTTAATGCCCCTTATGCATTTAGCCCATCCCCCCTCCCAAACCCCTCTAGTAACCCTGTTTGTGTTTTATATTAGTCTTTTATGTTTTTGTCCCCCTGCCTATTTTTATATTTTTACTTCTCTTCCCTTATGTTCATCTGTTTTGTATCTTAAAGTCCTCATATGAGTGAAGTCATGATATTTGTCTTTCTCTGACTAATTTCATTTAGCATAATACCCTCTGGTTCCATCCATCTAGTGGTTGCAAATAGCAAGATTTCATTCTTTTTGATTGCTGAGTAATATTCGATTGTGTATATATACCACATCTTCTTCATTCATTCATCGCTCGTTGGACATTGGGGCTCTTTCCATACTTTGGCTATTGTTGATAGAGCTGCCAGAAACATTGGGGTGCATGTGCCCCTTTGAAACAGCACACCTGTATCCCTTGGATTAACACCTAGTAGTACAATTGCTGAGTCCTAGGGGAGTTCTATTGTTAATTTTTTGAGGAACCTCCACACTGTTTTCCAGAGTGACTGCACCAGTTTGCATTCCCACCAGCAGTGCAACAGATCCTCTTTCTCTGCATCCTCACCAACATCTGTTGTTGCCTGAGTTGTTCATGTTAGTCATTCTGATGGGTGTGAGGTGGTATCTCATTGGATTTTGATCTGTATTTCCCTGAGGATGAGTGACATTGAGCATCATTTCATAGGTCTGTTGGCCATCTGGATGTCTTCTTTGGAGCAGTGTCTGTTGATGTCTTTGGCCCATTTCTTCACTGGATTATTTGTTTTTTTGGGTGTGGAGTTTGAGAAGTCCTTTATAGGTTTTGGATCCTAACCCTTAATCTGATATGTCGTTTGCAAATACCGTCCCCCATTTTGTCAGTTGCCTTTTTAGTTTTGCTGATCGCTTCCTTCACTGTGCAGAAGCTTTTTATTTTGATAAGATCCCAATAGTTCATGTTTGCTTTGGTTTCCCTGGCCTCCAGAGATGTGTTGAATAAAAAGTTGCGGCCAATGTCAAAGAGGTTCTTGCCTGCCTTCTCCTTGAGGATTTTGATGGCTTCCTGCCTTACATTTAGGTCTTTTATCCCAGGAGTTTTTCTTTGTGTGTGGTGTAAGAAAGCGGTCCAGGTTCATTTTTCTGCATGTCGCTGTCCAGTTTTCCCAGCACCACTTGCTGAAGAGACTGTCTTTATGCCATTGGATATTCTTTCCTGCTTTGTCAAAGATTAGGGGGCCATATGTTTGTGGGTCCATTTTTGGATTCTCTGTTCTGTTCCATTGTTCTGAGTGTTTGTCCTTGTGCCACAAGAGATCGTATTTCTTGAGAGATCATACACATTTTTTATAAGCAGTTAAGAGAAACGTTGAGAATTCGAGGTATTTTTTAAGTTCATAGGCCAATTTTGAACTGTGTCACTTGCGTCCCCATTAGAAACCTAACAATGGAATGTCCATTCTTTGTTTTGTCACCCTTCTCCAAACTTCTGACTTTTTGTTAAATTTGTTGGTTTCTGTTTGAACGTATGGGTGTGTTTAATGACTGGTTTCATAGTCCACATGGTCTGTCATCGCCTCTCCCTGCCATTTGGTATTGGCTGCATATTTAATGTGATTGTTTAGACCTTTTGTCTTTGCATCCTCATTGTTGAGTTCTTCTGGATTTTTTTTTTTTTTTTTTTTTTTTTTGTGTTTATTGATTTTGAGAGAGTGCATGAGATGGAGAGGCGCAGAGAGAGAGGGAGAGAATCCCAAGCAGGCTCCATGCTGTCAGCACAGAGCCCAATGTGGAGCTCAGTCTCACAAACAGTAAGACCATGACCTGAGCCAATATTGAGAATCAGATGCTTAACCAACTGAGCCATCCAGATACTCTTGGGTTGATTCCTTTTTTTTTAAATTTTTTTTCTTTACATTTTCTTTTTTAAATGTTTATTTTTGAGAGAGAGACAGAGCATGATCAGTGGAGGAGCAGAGACAGAATCCAAAGCAGGCTCTATGCTCTGAGCTCCTAACACAAAGCCTGACACGGGGCTCGAACCCATAAACCATGAGACCATGACCTGAGCTGAAGTCGGACACTCAACTGACTGAGCCACCCAGGTGCTTCAGCTTGGATCCTTTCTTAATTAGCTGGCTACTGGTATTGCATTTCTTGACAACTTTCATATATTCACATACTTTGGCTATTGTCTTTGTATTTGCAGAATATCCAGGCTAGGTGTAATCACATTGTGTCTCACTTTGTTTTCCCCCAAACTTTGGGGAAAAAACTGTTTTGCTGTCTTCAGCTGTGGAGGAGGCTGGAGACAGACTGACTTTCAATTCTTGCAAGGTGGTTTGTATTACAGCTCCATGCTTGCATTCTTATTTTTATGTCCAGTGGCTCAAGGGGGACTGTATGCAGAATTTCTTCAATTACAATGTGCCCATGGATCTGAAGATTATTTTCTTTCTTACATATTTTTTAACCCATTTTCTTTTCCTTTTCCATTTTCCATTTCAGAGAACCAGTCACTTTAATGTTGGATCACCTTAGTCTGTCTGTAGATCAGTAGCTTCCGCTCGTTGGTTTAATTTCTTTCTCTTTGTAGTATGTACTCACTATGATTATCTCGTCTTTGCTCTTATTTTATTGTGGTGTGGTCCATTCAACTGCTGGCTATGCCTTTTTTTCAGGAGTTCTCTAATTGGTTTGTACAAATAAATCCTAATGTGTTGATTATCTTATTCTTAATGGTTACAATCTCCCTTATCATGTCCTTGATCTCATTTTTAGAATCCCACTTGGGGCTCTTAGCTCAATAAATAACATTATGAACATTTATTCACCTACATAAAGGTATGGAAATTGGTTCTCCTCCAGAGACTCAGCCCTGTGAACCTTTGCACTTGGCCCAGCAAAACCTTGTTCAGACTTCTGACCTTGAGCACCGGAAGATGGTAAATTTGTGTTGTTACGAGCCACCAAATTTGCAGTCCTTTGTCAGCGGTGTTGAGAAAATTAATATACCCCTCATCTGTTTCTTTCTAGACTTGGGGTTGTTTGCGATGATCCTCTGGGTTTTGTTAACTTCCTGGGAAAGCTTTGGGAGTGTCAGGGCCGGCGGGGAGGCTGAAAGCTGGGCCCTTCTGAACTGCTCCACATGACTCTGTTTTCTTTTTACATCCTTGGCTCCTGTATTGCAAGTTTTAGTATATTAGGTTAAGCCCCTTTCCTTTTTTGATTGCTGAGGATTTCTTTTGGATTGGACAGCCCACTTTTTTGCTTATTTATTAAGTTTCCTTGGGGAAGGAATATTTAGGATGCTGTTGGAGCCGATTCTCTGAACCCCAAGATGCCCTCAAAAACTGGATTCAGGTACTTTTAATATCACAGTCTAGACTATAGCCCTTGAGTTTCTAGTCTGTGAAGTCAACTATGTGGTTCTTTTCTCCAAGTCTTTCACTCTCCCTAATATAGGAGACTTTTTTTTTCTTATCTCAAGTTATCAAAATGTGGACTTTCTAGTATGTGAGCATTCAACAACTTGAAACTGAGCATAAGGGTACTCAGGAAGTGAGGAGCACAGAGCTAGATGTTTCCATGGCTTGTATTATGGTTTGAGTGGGCAGTTTCCACCCCTACGCAAATTAAAATTTAAAAAATTTTTTTTAAATGTTTATTATTGAGAGAGAGAGAGAGAAAGACCATGCAAGCAGGGGAGGGGCAGGAGGAAGGGAGACAGAGAATCTGAAGCAGACTCCAGGCTCTGAGCTGTCAGCACAGACTCCAATGCAGGGCTCAAACCCATGAACTGGGAGCTCATGACCTGAGCCAAAGTTGGAAGCTTAGCCGACTGAGCCACCCAGGTGCCCCTCAAATTAATTTTTAACTATTGTTCTAACTTCTTAATATTTTAACTAATTTCTAACTATGCTCCATATACTGACAATTTCTTTTCTTTTCTTTTTTTTTTTTTTTAAACAAAACACTCAGAATGGGAAAGGGGAAAAAACAATTAGAGAGATCTTCCTCTTTCCCCCCATGCAGCATAACAGTATTAGAGCCATGGCCAGTGGTGTTAAACTTGGGAAGTCTAATTTGTCACTTATATTAAGTTAGACAGCCTCAGCCTGGCAATTTGAAGAAAGATGTATGGGTGGCATTTATGTGGATACTCTGAGGTGGGAATGGTAGTTCTGCCGCTTTCCTTATTTGAGAGATGGTTTGACTTCCATAGCTCCCCTGAGCAAATAACCACTTTCTCCTGCCTTTGTTTGACCAACCCCAGGTCCCAACTCCCGTCCCCACCCGCTACCCCCACCACACCAAGGAGCAATGAATAGTCCAGGGGTTTCTGACCTATCTTGGCCAATCAAGACAAAACACTGTCGTCTTGGTGCCAACATCCCTTGAGACAAACAGCCTCCCTCTCTCTGATCGAACTTGACATGAGAAACTCAAGAATAGCGGACTCTACGTACTCTGGGAACCTCAGAGGCAGTTGGAAAAACAGTTGGGAGTTGGAGAAGAAGGCTGTATCTGGAAGTGTATGCAGCAAAATCCCAAAAAGGGAACCAAAACATGCAAGCTTTTCCATCTTGGCAGCCTGTCCTAGAATCCTCGAACCTTACAGGCTGACTTCACATTTATGCCGATGCACAGTCAGAAATCTAGGGAGAGAAAGGGTCAAGGCCAGGGTATGCCAGCAAGGTCTGGTTGAATGTGCTGATGATAGCCAGGCTTTCTGTCTCTGGTCCGGTTCTCATACCCCCACCCCTGCCCCTAGAATTTGAAAGCAGAGAGCAGGGAAAATGAGAGAAACAGGGTTGCTTTATTTTGGTGGATGGAATAAAATCTGAAAACACACAGGAAAGTTGCAAGAAACCGTACATACACTGGTCACCCAGATTCACCAGTTGTTTATATTTGCCTCATGTTCTTTTTCCTCTAAGTAGATTTGTGTATGTGCATAGTATATACAAGAGAACTATTTGAGGGCAAGTTGGAGACACGACCTTTGTCCCCAAATACAATTAGATGTGTCTTTATTTAGACAAGTGCATTTTCTCACACCATCAAAATACAATTTTCAAAACCAGGAAATGTAGCATGGATATAGTACTGTTTCATAATCCACTGTCCAAATTCCAATTTTTGTCAATTGTCTCTAACATTTTTGATGGCTGCTTCCTTTTTTTTTTTTTTTTTTTTTTCCCCTGCCTCATGGTCTAGTCCAGAATTACATGCTGCATTTAGTTGTTGTACCTCTTCAGTATCCTTTATCAGGGATAGTTTTTCACCATTCCTTTGCCATTCTTGACCTTAACTTTTTAAAAAAATTTTTAACATGTTTTTAAATTTTATTTATTGAGAGAGGCGAGTGGGTTTTATTTATTGAGTGAGCAGGCGAGGGGCAGAGAGGGGAAGACACAGAATCGAAAACAGGTTCCAGACTCTGAGCTGTCACAAACCATGAGATCATGACCTGAGCTGAAGGTGGACGCTCAACTGACTGAGCCACTGAGGTGCCCCTTGACCTTAACTTTTTTTTTT
>NW_024080683.1:1777092-1984289 GCF_003009895.1 Hyaena hyaena | reverse complement strand
TTTTTTTACATTTTTAAAAATGTTTTATTTCTGAGAGAGAGAGACAGACAGCATGAGCAAGGGAGGGTCAGAGAGAGAGAGGGAGACATAGAATCTGAAGCAGGCTCCAGGCTCTGAGCTGTCAGCACAGAGCCCGACACGGGGCTCGAACCCGCAAACCTTGAGATCATGACCTCACCCGAAGTCGGACACTTAACTGACTGAGTCACGCAGGCTCCCGGACCTTAACGTTTTTTAAAGAAATGTTTTGAGAGAGAGCGAGAACGAATGCGAGAGAGAATCCCAAGCAGGTTTTGCACTGTGACCACACAGCTCCATGCGGGGCTCAGACTCGGGAACCATGAGATCATGATAGGAGCTGAAATTAAGAGTTGGATGCCTGACTTGATGAGCTACCCAGGTGCACCAACCTTAACATTTCTGAAGAGCACAGAAGAGTCATTCCAGCGTGTCTCCACTTGGCTCTGCCCAATGAAACCCAGAGTTGACATTTGGGGTAGGAAGCGCGGGGAGGTGAGGCTACGTCAGGAGGCACCTGTGTTCAGGTTTGTCCTATCGGCGATGTTAACTTTGATGGCTTGCTTGAGGATGGTCTGTCTGCTCAACCTCAAAGCTACACTTTTCTTTCATAGAAATCGATCAGTAATTTGGGGGAATGCATGCTGAGACTCTGTAAATCTTGGGTTGCTCCTTCAACATTTGATGTGTAGTTTGAAACTCCACTGATTATTTTTTGCCTCCACCATACAAAAGGTAGCTCTTGGAGTATTGCTTGTTCAAATTTGAAACCTTTCCTTCCTTTTTCTTCCTCTTTGTTCTGTCATCTTTCCATTCGTGTTCCAAGGCTGGATGCTAGAGACCTTTAGTTACAGAGTAAAATCCTTGAATTGGTGTTCCAGAAGCAGATCTTGAAAGCCACTGTGATTAATTTTAAGAGGCTGGCATTTGTATAGAAAGAGATTTGTTGCCGATTCTTCCATCCCTTCTTTTCATTCTCTCCCCATCCCCCCCCCCTTTTTTTTTTTAAATTTAAAAGCTTGGCTTTGACGATTAGTAGCAAAGCCTAGCTCCACTGTAACAATCCATTCAGGGAGGACTTCTCAGTGGATGTCCAACATGGTGGAGGAATGGGTGATTTTCTTTTTTCTTTTTTTCCACTTTTTTGAAATGTTTATTTTTGAGAGAAGCAGAGACAGAGTGTGAACTGGGGAGCGGCGCAGAGAGAGAGACAGACAGACAGAGAATCTGAAGCAGGCTCCAGGCTCGGATCTTTCAGCACAGACCCAACACAGGACTCGAACCCATGGACCAATAGATCATGACCTGAGCCATAGTCAGACACTTAGTGAGCCACCCAGGCACCCCTGATTTTCTTGTTGCCAACTTAAAACTTTGAGATCAAGTGTCCTGTGCTTTACCTGTTGAGCCAGATGGGCACCCATTGATTCAATTTCTAACTTCTCAGAAACGTATAGGAGAGAAGAGCAGGTTAAATGATCTTATAGGAAGGCAATCAGACAAATTCAGAATGTGAGGCTTTTTTTTTTTAAATAAGGAGAAGGGGCTGTATTGGACAGAGATGCTAAAGAGTCAAAACAACCGAGTACAGTTGTTAAACTTGAAATGATTCTGGTTGGGTTTTTTTTTAATCCACAAAATAGATTTGGATAATGAGAGAAATTTTAACATGGACTTGATATTAATGAATTGTTGGAATTAAAAATGATGAAATCATTGTCAGTTTTCTTTGTGAAGAGGACAGGGTAAGTGTATGTGAGTACATGTGGTAGAATATTTAAAGGTATGTCATGACTGAAGGGACAATTCTTTGGGTCTCTTGGATTTTCATACATCTTGCAAGCAGAGACATGAACCACTTTTTTTCCCCTTTATTTTCCTTTTAATTTTTTTAAATGTTCATATTGGAAAGAGAGAGAGACAGAGCGCAAGTGGGGAAGGGGCAGAGAGAGATGGAGACAGAATCTGAAGCAGGCTCCAGGCTCTGAGCTGTCAGCACAGAGCCCATTGTGGGCCCTGAACCCACAAACTGTGAGATCATAACCTGAATCAAAGTCAGATGCTTAACCAACTGAGCCACCCAGGCACCACTTTTTTTTTTTTTTTTTTTTTAATGTCTTGTGTTTTTTTTTTAGAGAGAGCACACACACAGGGGAGGGGCAGAGAGAGAGAGGGAGACACAGAATCTGAGCTGTCAGCATAGACCTGACAGGGGGCTTAAACTCAGGAACTATAGGATCTGACCTGAGCCGAAGTCAGACGCTTAACCAACTGAGCCACCCACGCACCCCAACACCTGCCACTTTTCAAACAAACTTCTCAGTGTTTGACTAGCAGACAGCCTTATAAAATAGAGCGTCTCTAAGTCCAAGGGAAAAGTGTTTTAATCATGAAGCATAATAGAAATAGTAGTATCCCCTTGGAGGTTGAGTCAAGCAGGTTTCCTGGTAGACCATGATAACCGACTGGGCTTCCCCGCGCTGTGGCCCAAACGCATTGTGTGCACCCCCTGCCCAGGCAGAGCTCTGTTACTCCCGTAGGAACTGGCTTAGTTTGCTTCTCTGCACGTAGCTGTCCAGTTTTCCCAGCTTAACCATTTATTGAAGACACCATTTTACCTCACTCTACATTCTTGCCTCCTCTGTTGTTGATGAGTTGACCACATAGCTTGGGTTTGTTTCTGGGCTCTCGATTCTGTTCCATTGATCTAGTTTTGTGCCAGGACCTACTGTTGGGATTACTACAGCTTTATAGTGTAATTTGAAATCCGAGAACATGATTGCTCCAGCTTGGTTTTTTTACAAGATGCTTTGGTTATTTGGGATCGTGTGTGTGTGTGTGTGTGTGTTAAGTTTGTTTATTTTGAGAACACAAGCAGAGGAGGGGCAGAGAGAGAAGGGGAAAGAGAAACGGAGAATCCCAAGCAAGCTCAACACTGTCCGCATAGAACCTGACATAGGCTCGAACTCATAAACAGATCATGAGCCGAGGCAAAACCAAGAGTCAGATGCTTAACCGACTTAAGCTCCGCAGGCACCTCCCCCTTTTTAAAATTTCAGTTTATTTATCTTTTGTGGTTTTATACACATTTCAGTTGCATTCTAGTTCTGTGAAAAAATACTATTGGTATTTTGATAGGGATTTTATTGAATCTATGGATTGCTTTGGTAGTATGCACATTTTGATGATAATCCTTCCAATCCACAAGCACAGAATATCTTCACATATATTTGTGTCTTCTTCAATTATGTTTCATCATTGTTTTATAGTTTTCAGAATATAGATCTTTGACTTCCTTGGTTAAATTTATTCATAAGTATTCTTTTTGGTCCAATTTTTATAAATGGGATTCTTTGTTTTTTAAGTTTATTTATTGAGAGAGAGGGAGGGAGGGGGAGAGAGAGAGAGAGAGAACACAGGTGGGGAAGGGTCAGAGAGAGTAGAGAATCCCAAGCAGGCTCTGTGATGCCAGCATGAAGGGCCTGAATTCACTAAACTATGAGATCATGGCCTGAGCCAAAGTTGGATGTTTAATGAAATGAGCCACCCAGGTGCCTTGGGATTATTTTCTTAATTCATCTTTATGCTAGTTTGTTACTAGCATACAGAATGCAATAAATTTCTGTATACTAATTTTGTATCCTGTGACTTCACCAAATTCATTTATTCTAATAGTTTTCTGGTAGAGTGTTTAGAGCTTTCTATACCAGTATTTTTACATGGAGAAATGGTTAAAAAAAAACTTAGTTATGGAAAATTTGTTTAAAAGTCGGGAGGAGGAAAGCTGCCTGGGAGGCTCAGTCTAGCATCCAACTCTTGATCAGGGCTCTGGTCCTGATCTCATCGTTCACAGGATGGAGCCCCACATCAGGCTCTGTGCTGACAATGTAGAGCCTGCTTGAGATTCTCTCTCTGCCTCTCGAAAGAAAGAGAGAAACTTAAAAAAAAATTAGGAGAAGATGAAAAATATTTTACAAAAGGTAAAAGATCTTGAATTAAGCAAAAATTGTCCATACAACACAAGACCTTTTTATCAATATCAAAAATCAATTCAGGGCACCTAGGTGGCTCAGTTGGTTGAGCATCCAACTTTAACTCAGGTCATGATCTCAAAGTTTGTGAGTTTGAGCCCCTTGCCAGGCTCTGTGCTGACAGCTCAGAGCCTGGAGCCTACTTTAGATTCTGTGTCTCCCTCCCTCTCTCTGCTTCTCCCCCACTTGTGCTTTGTCTCTCTCTCAAAAATAAACAAACGTTTAAAAAAAATTAAAAGCAATTCAAAACTTGAAAAATTCCAAGCACCTTTCTTTAGCTTTATAGAAGTCATGTGCTTTAAAGGTATTGGTCAATTAACACTTTGGGTACATTTTATATCCAAGGACTTCCAAATTTATGGGGCAATATCAATGTGTGACTAAATTCATGATGTAGATATTTTTGAATCTTTTATGTGACTTCCAATAAAGATAAGTTTGTAGTATGATAGCTACTACTCCAGCTTTGTTAGGTCTAAAGTCTGGATTTACTGTAATTTAAATACAAGAGATGGAGATTTTTCTTACTACTTCATTCTGCTGTGTGTTGACAGTGTTGAAATTTATCTGAGCCCTGTGTTGCTGGAAAAAGCTACCAGGAAAGAACTACCTTGTTCTCACCTACTCTGAAATAAGACTCCCCTCCACCTTTGCTCAATGACTAGGACTCTTTTGCTTGGCTGGCTGTGTATCTCAAGGACTGCCTCCCATTGCTTGGAAAAGAAGGGGGGCTTTTTTTTTTTTTTCTTTATAGAATGAAATGTTACCAGGATATGCTAAAAGTTACAAGTGTTCAGTCTCCTTAAGGCCCTAATTCATTGTAGCTTCATTCCCTGATTTTTGCATTTCTATAAACAAGAATCATTTGCATCCTGTTCAACCTGCAGGCCTTAGCTTCTCGGTCTACAGAATTGCAAAATAGGCAGAGACCATGAAAGGTAGGACAGCTCCAGAATCAGATAGCTCCGGAGAATTGGATAATTCGTCTAAGTAGCTAACATTCTTTCGAAGGGACACTTAATCATCCTTTTGGCCCTGACAAACTTTTTCACTATTTTTCCTGACCTATTTAAATTGTGTAGATTTAAAGTCTGCAAGGCAAAATTGTGTACACCAAGACCTTGGCAGTGAATATAGTCCTCATCAACTGTCCACTGTCCGGTTATCACTTGAGGGTAAATCCCCCTCTCCCATTCCCTTTCCGTACATGGACCTACTTAGACCAAAAGAATGCATCCCATTCATTTTTCTTGAGAACAGATAGTTTATACTTGGACTTTGGAGTGAGACAAACAGACCCAAAGAGAACTGTGTGTCTGGAACACTGTATTTTGGCCCCTGTAGAAATGTACCTAACTTGCATTCTCCGCTCACAACTGAAGAACCAAACCAGCGCCATGACAGGCTTCAGAAGGCCCCAGAAATTAAAAGGCCCAAGTTTCTGAGGTATGACTCAGCAGGCTTAAGCAACCGCCCTTCCCCCTGCCCGAACCAATCACCGGAGATTGGGAAAGTACCGGAAAGTTCCCGCCACTTTTCTGGCCTGCTTAGTTTTAAACCCACCAATCCCCCTGCGCCGCATCAACCTCTGCCGTCAGTCACCCTGTCCTGTCACATTGTAGTCTCTGTCCATCACCCCTTTCCTCGCCCTAACTGTGATAAAAACCCTCCTCGTCCATTGTTCGGGGCTCTCAGCACGGATCCACTGTGTTGGTGAGGTCTGGGAGCCAGAGCTTAAACCCGAATAAACTCCCTTTGCTTTTGCATACATGACTCGGACTCCTTGGTGGTCTTTGGATTTTGGGGAGATCGCGATCTGGGCATAACACAACCAGGGACACCATAAGCAAGTGCACAAAACTGAAATTCTGTGACCTGTAGAGATGTCTGGTGCTAAAATGCACACTTGGCCTCAGCTCTATCCAGCCTGTTCTTGGAAGACTTGAAATACAAGCTGAAGACTGATTGCTGTCCCACATTCACAGATTCTAGGGGCAAAGACTTCAACATCTTTGGCGGGGCGGGGAGGGGGGACACAATTCGGTCTGAAACAGACCTCCTCTCCTATTCTCGCGGGACAATCACGCCTGTGTGCAGATGTGCATTGCCTGGCCCATTAAGCCTAGAGTTAGAAACGGAAATGGTGCCCAGGCCCCAGGCAGAGGGATAAAAGGAAACCTGGCATGTCTTTTCCTGAACCTTCAGTGTCGTTGGTCCTTCCCACTCCACTCCCAGCCCTCGGGCATTTCAACCTCCGCCCACCCTAGTGAGAGAAAGGGTCAAACCCTCCCTCCATATTGCCCCCTTCTTTGGGATCCAAATCATGCCTGTTCTGAGCAAAGCCAGAGCTGCAGACGCCTCCCCTTTCTAGTTGGTGAGTCCTGAGTGGAGGAGGGATGGGGGACGTGGAGATGCTTCAGGGCACTGATGGCTTCCTAGCAGGACAGTGACAAATGGGACCAAGCCAAAAGTCTGCAACACCTGCGGCCATGATTTTACTTCTTCCTCTTTTTTCCAGAGGTGAGCCTATCAATCGGAAAAGAACTCTACCATTTGTTAACTTAATACAGTGAGCCAGGCCCTCTTCTTGGGCCCACATGTACAAGATCTCACTTTGTTCGTTATCCTATTGTTTTATAGTTGGCAAAGCATTTTCTCGTCTTAGCTTTACTCTATCATGTTGGGAGTGTAGAAAAGATTTCATTCCCATTTGGGGGATGGGCAAGAGACTGACTTGATGTTACACTGTCTGTGATATAGTAGGATGTAGGACTCAAACCTAGTTCATGGAAGCAGCCAGAATTTTCCATGGGAGCAGATGAAGGTCCTACTCCACAGAAAGCATTGCCTTTCTACCTGTTGTTGGTGACTTTTGAGAATCTGCCTCTGTCTAAAGGCCACATGGAAGGCAGCCATAACTTCGAGTCTGGCCGCATCACGATATTTAGACATAGTTTTCTCTTACGTAGATCCATACAGGCACACAGACAAGCCTTGTGACCTCACTTTGGGGAAGAAACCATGGCTTGACTTTGATCAGCTCTCTTGAGGGTTCTGCATTCTCACCATCAGTGTGGCTTGCCTTTTCCCAAGGGACCAATCTCAGCCCCGTGCTGTCAAATCCCTAGCTGGAGTTTCTGTCTTGATTCTTTGCTACCTATTTTTTGGGGAGCACAGGGCTGGCACACAGTAAGTACTCTATGGAGAATGATGATGATCTGTGTTTATGTATTAGCAATCTGTTGCCGCGTAACAAATCATCCCAAATGTAGCACCTTGAAACAACACATATATAACATCTCATCATTTCTGGAGTGGGAGGCAGGAATCCAGGCAACATTAGCATTCTGGGTTAGGATCTCTGATGAGGTTGCTGTCAAGCTGTCACCTGGGCCTGCATCTAGGGCTGCTGGATCTGCTTACTCCTAGGGTGTGGTTATTACTTGGATCCAGTTCTTCTCTGGTTATTGATTGGGTACCTCACCATATGTGCTTCTCTATTACTTCCTGAATGTCCTCATGACATGGTGGTTGTCTTCCTTGTGAGCCAGTGGTTCAGAGAGATCCCAAGATGGAAGCTGCAGTCTTCTGTTACCTAAGGTCTTGTGCAACCTACCACTCCTTACACCACAGTCTACTGGTCACACAGGTGAACACTGGTACCATGTGGGAGGAGACTAGGCAAGGCTGTGACCATCAGGGGCCATCTTGTAGGTAGGCTACCACAGTCTGTCTGGATAAGGATCTTATTTTTCAGAGAACTTCTCATACATTCTCTCATCTTTAAACTTTGGTTTTTTGTTTCATTTTTGCATGGATTTATCTTGTTTTCCTAATAAATCAAAAGCCTCTCAAAGAGAATGTTACATTTCTAGATAACTTGCCCTTCCCCCAACCCCAATCCTCCCAACCTACACCAGGAATCTAAGCAAAGATTAAGCCAAGCTTATGTGGATTCAGAAATAGTATTCATTGCATGAATTAGGTAGGCTGCTTTACATTCTGGGCCTCAGATTTTGCCTCTGTAAAGTGGGGTACAGAGGAGAAAAGAGTCGACCAGATGTTCTCTAAGGACCCTTAGAGCTGCAAGGGCATTTTCTGAAATGGATGGAACGGTCCCCATTTGACAGGGAAACAAAGGCAGAGAGTCGGGGCATTAACCCAATGTCACCAGGACACTCTGTGGCAAAGCTGGGAGAAGAATACCATTTTTAGGACTGTGGGACTGGTTAAATCTGGACCAGCCAGAGCTTTGTCTTTGGTAGTAGTGTTCCCATTAATAATAGTTGTTCCAGTTTTACTACCCACAACCACCTCTGCCATTCATTTAGTATCTGCTAACTGTCATGTCCATTTCAAGGGTCTGCATTATCCCTGTGAGTTATAACAATTCTATACCATGGGAACTTTTCCCACAGGGGGAATAAACTAATCCTAAAACTAATTCGGTTCTAGCAGAGTGGTTGATTCTTAAGGCACCAAAGAATGAATGGAAGGCAAGAGTTAGAAGTTTGGAGGCTGGGCTGAGGGCAAATTGAAGTAGGACACCTCACATATGGGGTGACTTCATCACAGCCACCTACGATGTTGGGCAAGGCAGCTGGATCGCCCCATGCTGAAAGGGTGAAGCAACCTCCCGGGACACCTGTGTGCAGAACGACCTTGACGTCATAGCTGTCTAATCTAATGGCATCAGGAGCCGATGGCTTGCTAGACCCTGGGTCAAGAAAAAGATAGGGGGAAAATGTAAACTGCTTGCTCTACATATGACAGGTGTCCTTGACTTGCAGGCTGCAGAAAGGGCCCCCGGTTCGTAGGGCTGGAGATGGAAGTGAAGACTGAAGGCTCTACCCCAGGGGCAGTCCTTCACCGCCCCAGGTCTGCTGTAGCAGCCACCTGGATCTCTGCCTTCTCCTTGCAGACCCCAGGCTGCCTCTGTCCCCCATCTCAGCAAGTTGAACCTCTCTTTTCCTGGATTTGGGGTACTTCTATCCCAATGTCAACACCAGATTCCAGTCTCTGTAGCCATCCAGTTCAGCATGATCCCACCTTACCCATTTGTGGGCTCCAGCCTCTTAAACAAAGGTCTGAGTAGCAGCTCTGATCATAGCTTAAGAATTTCCTGGGGGCGCCTGGATGGCTCAGTTGGTTAAGCGTCCATCTTCGGCTCAGGTCATGATCTCACAGTTCGTGGGTCCAAGCCCCGCGTCGGGCTCTGTGCTGACAGCTCAGAGTCTGGAGCCTGTTTCACATGCTATGTCTCCCTTTCTCTGCCCCTCCCCCCCTCATATTTCCCCCCCGTCCCCAAAGATAAATAAACATTAAAATTAAAAAAAAAAAATTCTCCCAGGGACAAGGGAGCCTCGAATAAACAGAGGCCTTCTGATTGACCTAAGAAATTTTTAGGACTGGGAAGGAGGAAATTGATTTCTTATGCTTTGGGGTGTCATCTTCTAGCAAAGAGAAGGCAAAGCTTTACAGCTCATGACATCATCCTTCGATTTATTCCTTATAGGAGACCATTGCACCTGGTAGTATTCTCCCAGTCTCACATGCAAGAAACTGAAGTTCAGGCAGGTTAAATAACTAGCCCCAGGTCATAGCCTTAGTGACAGGCAGATCTGAACTCAGATAATGTGTTACTGAGCCACGGGCCATAGGCCTGATAGCAAGGAGCACCCATCACATGTTGGACCCTAACTTCCAGATGCTTTCTGGACATTGTCTAATTTTAAGCTCTGCAGTGACCCTGTGAAATAGGTATTACTGGGCCACTTGATGGATTACGAAACTGGCTCAGTAAGGTTAAATAACCTGCCCAAGGACACAGAGTCCAGAGGAGTTTGGAATGCTGCTCCTGGCTTCCCCCAGTCTCCAGGGAGGAGAGGGAATTCTAAGCACCAGGTGATCCAGATTAGAACCTTTTTTGCCTCCACGCCCTGCTTCCATCAGTAAGTGTGCATGGTGGACCCAGGACTCTGTGTCCCTCCCACCTTCTGTGCCCACAGCTCCACCACCACCACTTGCCCTGAGACCAGCGGGCCATGTCGCCACCTCTTCATCTTCATTTATGAGAGTTACCATATGAAGCCTGGCTGTCCAGGATCAGCACCTGCACTTGTATTTGTACACCCCTCTATTCTGACCCCAACTCCTACCTTTCTTAATTTCTACATCTCTTCCACTGGGGACCTTGGAACTAACATCAATCACCAATAATTCTCCTTAAACCCTTAACCTCTCCTTTGAATTTTGAATGCGCTCCCAAACTGCATTACATGTTTTGTAATGGCGGCACCATTGGATGTGCTGATCAGCTATGGGATTAGTCTATGCCATGTGGCTTGTCGAGGGTCCTTGGTCCACCAGCACACTAAGTCCCTGTCATGTTCTCCAGTGAAATGATGATGCTCCTAGGTAACTGGCTCTCCCCTGAGGGCCCTGTTCTTTGCATTCCTCTCAAGTGGTGGTGGTTTCCATTCCAATAGCTCTTACCTACTAGACCTAGTATAAGATGGGTGTCTTCCTTGATCGGTACGGTGCTTCCAGATCATTTTTCTCCAAGCCAAATTGGAATCGCTAACAGACCTGTCTCCCTTGTTATCACAATTTTCTAGTGATCTACAGGGTCTCCCTCTAATTTCTTGAACAGGATCCTGCTCCCTGTCGCTGCCTTCAACACACTCCTCTCCTCCAGTTCTCGGTGACATTAATACCTGCACAGGTGACACTCCCAACCTCCCTGTCTCTTGCTTCCTTTAATGGCTTTTTCTTAAGACCTTCACTCACATGTTCTTACTGTAGAACATGTCACTCAGGGAACTAAAGCTGTTCCTTCAGGTCAATTTCAAATGTCCTACTTTTTGTTCATCACTTTCTATCTTTCCAGTTTACTGTGGAGTCTGAACTACAGAAATTCTTGCACAGCACCAGGACCTACGATTCATGGATCCTTATGCCCACACTAAGTATGCTCTTGCATTTTGGGTTTGCTCTCCCCCACCCAATGCCTGCAGGTTTCATTCCTCTGTTCCCTCAGAGCTTTGCCCTAGCATCATCCTTTGCCACGGTCTATTATTTACTGGGTGTTAAATGGAAACCAACTTGACAATAAACTATTTGTAAAAAAAAGAAAAAGAAAAAGAAAAGAAAGGCTTTTATAAGTAAGACTGCTTATTATTTTTAAACTTAACATCTGATGTCTTGACATTTGCTATTTGATCTTCTAAATGGACTTTTCTTTTTCTTAAATATAATTTATTGTTAGGTAACAGTGTAGATAGTGTGCTCTTGGCTTCTGGAGTAGATTCCCATGATACATTGCTTACATACAACATCCAGCGCCCATCCCAACAAGTGCCCGCCTCAATGCCCATAACCCATTTCTAAATGGACTTTTCTTAGCCTTAATGTGATATATATAGAAAATCTGGACTGTGGATATATATTTTAGGTCTATACTCCACAGATTTGAAAGCTGGAACTTACAAACTATACAGATCACTCCCTTGAATAAAGTAATTGTAAAACAAAACAAACAAACAAAGTGCCCCTCCTCCAATATTGTTGTTCTTTGTGGATTGCTTGTCTAAAGGTGTACCTCTCATTACAAGAGTACATATTTTCCTTTTTATTCATTCCTCTGGGATAGATGCTTTATGAGAGCAGGGAATCTTCTTCACTGAAACCTACTGTCTATGACAGGGCTTGGCACATGCATGGTTATCAATATTTGTTGAAAAAAGATAGGCTAGGACTGCATTTTATTTTAATTTTTTTAAAATATAGTTTCTCAAGCTGGTTTCCATATAACACCCAGTGCTCATCCCAACAAGTGTCCTCCTCCATGCCCATCACCCCCTTCCCCCTCTCTTCCACCCCTCCCATCAGTTCTCAGTATTTAAGAGTTTCTTATGGTTTGCCTCCTTCTCTCTCCCCAACTATTTTTCCCCTTCCCCTACCCCCATGGTCTTCTGTTAGGTTTCTCCTGATCCACATATGAGTGAAAACATACAGTATCTGTCTTTCTCTGCCTGACTTACTTCGCTCAGCATAACACCCTCGAGTTCCATCCATGTAGCTACACATGGCCAGATTTCATTCTTTCTCATTGCCATGTAGTATTCCATGGTATAGATAAACCACATCTTCTTGATCCATTCATCCGTTGATGGACACTTAGGCTCTTTCCATGTTTTGGTTATTGTTGAGAGTGCTGCTATGAACATTGGGGTCCATGTGCCCCTATGCATCAGCACTCCTGTATACCTTGGGTAAATTCCTAGCAGTGCTATTTTTGGGTCATAGGGGAGTTCTAGTGTTAATTTTTTGAGGAACCTCCACACTGTTTTCCAGAGGGGCTGCACCAGTTTACATTCCCACTAACAGCGTAGGAGGGTGCCTGTTTCTCCACATCCTCACCAGCATCTAGAGTCTCCTGATTGGTTCATTTTAGCCGCTCTGACCGGTGTGAGGTAGTATCTCAGTGTGGTCTTGATTTGTATTTTAGGGTTGCATTTTAAACACAGGGCAGATGGACTAGAAAGTTCTTCCTTCCCATTATTCTGTGCCCTTCAAGATAAACCACAGTTGTGAGAGCTCTTGAGTTCGTGGCTTTTCTGAGGTTGCGAGTGAGAGCTCAGGGCAAGGAACCTGATCAAACACCCCAGATATGAGTAACTGGCAATATAGTACCAATTAAAATTGTGAAAAAAGATGAAAATTCAAATGGGTTGCTGATCTCATGAAACCACAAAACTCTCTTGCTCATTGCTATTTTCTTTCTCTTCCTTCCCATTGTAGTTTCCTTCTCTTCCCCTGTTTTATGTCTATTTTCCCTCCTCCCCCCCTCCCTCCATCCTTCCCTGCCTCTCATTTTCTTACCTCTTACTCCTTGACCCCTTTTCTCCTCTCCTTAGCTTTCTCAAAGAACAAAGCAAATTATTTTTTGGGAAGAATTTTAATTTCCAAGGTGTGGGAAAAGTGAAATTGTCCCCTTTCCTGAGGTTCCCTTGAGCATCCTGCACTTTAATGAAATAAATGGCCTGAAGGAAGACGTAGTAAGTGGAGGTCGGTTGGTGGGTCTGTCCGTGCTTGGGTTCTCTCTCTCCCAACCTATTTGGCCTCAGCAGCTCTAGGGGGATGGGCAGAGCAGGGCAAGCTTCTCACTGGTCCCTTGCCCTGTGCTACTTCTGAAATAGAAATAAATGACAGCCTAGAGATTCTGAAGAAATTTGAAGAAAGAGGGAGGGAGAAAGGCCTTTTGATAGTGAATCCTGAAACCAGTAGTGAAACACTTCTCTTCTGAATGCCAAGTTTTAATTTCCATGCATGTGTCGGCTTAGGGGAGGCCCGTTTCTCTCTCCCCTCAAAGAATTAACCCCCAGTAGTTGCAAATGGTAGAACCAGGGGACAGATCTGATGGTAGAGTACCCACCCCACTGGTGGGAAGCAGAGGTGTCAGGAAAGGACACTGCAGACAATGTGGCAATCTTCAGTGGACGTTGTATAGAACAGTGTGGAGAGAGCAAGGACTTTGGTGTCAGGTGTGCTGTACTTGTCAAATTTTTGTTGCACTATTTTCTATCTTTGAAACCTTGTCAAATATGGCTTAATTGCTTTGTGTTTTAGTTTCCTCTTCTGTCAAACGGAGATACCAGTCCCTACTTCACTGGGCCATCATAGAGACTGGAGGTGAGGTATAATAATGATGACCATGAGGACGCGCATGAATTCTGATATTTACTAGATGACAGGCATTGTGCTAAGTGTCCACGTTGGCTCACAAAAAGTGCCCAGAACAATGCTTGGCACATAATGGGCATTTGATATATTATAAGTTGATTTTTATCAAGCACTTTGTAGGAGAGTAAGAAAATGACATTGGGGGACATGAACGTTTTAAGACACATGAATATTTCAAGTCCCTTCTCTACTGTGAGATGGAGAAGTTTCAACTTCCCTAGAACCTTGATATAAAAAGAAGTATTCATCGAAGAGGTTAGTTTATGGCTGCAGAAAGAAACAACTCCAAAATCTCACTGGCTTTACCCAACGAAGTTACGTACGTTTCTTACTCATGCTACAAATCCAATCAGGTCAACCTGGGGTTCTGCTCATCATTGTCATTCACAGCCCTTGGCAGATGAGTGCTCTATCCTGACCTCTGTTTCCATAATTACCAACACAGAAAAAAGGAGGGCTAGTATAGAGAAGCAGTAACTAAATACGATGCAGAAGTAACACGTGTCTCTTTGGCTTGCATTTGTTTGGCCAAAGCAAGCCACTTGGCCACATATAAGTTGAATGTGGTGGAGGAATGCAACCTACCACGCAAATATTCAAGGAGACCCAAAATATTTGTGGACAGCCCAGTGACCATGGGCCCTAATGATGCTCACTGAAGGGCATGCTCTGGATGGTGAACATCATCAACATTCTCTTCACACAAGAGAGCTACCGTGAGCTGCCTGCCTATTAGAGGATAGACAGGGTGCCAGGTGCTTTTCATTCATGTCTCAGCTAATCCTTCCAAGAAGGTCTTCATAATCTCCATATTGTAATGTAGACACTGGGGCTCAGGGAATTTCACTTACAGAGGCTTAATAGTATTAAGCACAGCATGAGCATAGTCTGCAGTTCTCGATTTGTAGGGAAAGCTTTCAAAAAAGAGGAGTGCACTAGGAGGTGATAGAACAGATTTCTAGCTCTGCTTCTTAATTTTGGAAATCTGAGCCCGTACCAGAATGGCAAATAGGTTTGAGGACCAGCTCTGACAGATAGTTAGCTGCTAGAGAACTGTCGCCAGAAGACTCTCTAATGGGAAGGAGTGAGGTTATGGATGAAGAAGGTCTGCTCTGGGCACAGGAAGGGGGTGGCAGCGTGGCAAACAGATGTTTGCCATCTCTGGGCATTTTTCTTATCTTCTGTAGGTTTCCGTTAGATTCCTTGCAAAACAAGGTTAATCCAGCCTTATCGGAATAGAGATACAAGCCTGGCCAAGATGATTTCGTGATGCCTTCAGAGGGCACTAAAACTTCTGGGTGCATATATTCCCACTTCGTTTATGCACAGCGTTCCATCATGTAGTCATGAAAATCCATTTGTATGTATGAGCTGGGGTTGGGGAAGGGAAGTCAACAGATTGTCATTGAAAACTCCTAAGGAGAGCAGAGCTGGAGGCCTTTGGTAGGAAGGATGAATCATTTATTAGCACTTAAGGATGCCAATCATCATTGCCTGACCAAACATCTGTGAGCTGGATATATGCTCCTGGTCTGTAAGTCCAAGGGCTGTATTTTTCAGTCTGGGAGTGATAGGCGAGGGAGACCTGAATCCTCAGCTAGAAATGCCTCCTCTTTTCAGTAGCGACTGGAAGAATATAGCAATACATTTTGCTCAAGGTAGACAGGATGGATACACTAATGAGGATCCCAATGGGAAATGGCTGGCACACTGCAGGGGTTTTCTTTCAAAGAGATTGTAATGAAGATTCTATTTACAGAGGCCTGCTTAGGATTAAGAGGTCCAACAGGGAGTAAGGAGAGACTGATTAGCAGTAGCAAGAGGCCATTAGAATTTGTAGGTCTGAAGCCACAGCTAGAAGGGAAGGCATTCCTGGTGTCTGAGTGGTGCGGCCAAACAGGAGGGCTGTTCAACCCGTCGTGGCTGTAGTAACTCAGTGGCCGCCCAGATGACCACCCCACAGGCAGAGGGTGAAGGGGAATGCCCAGAATGTTCTCTCATCTGCTGGTATCCTGTTAGAGAGCAAGAGAACCAGACCCCTTGGACCCTGCAGCAGGGCAGAGAAGGGTGAATCATGGCTTGAAAAGGACCAGCGGAGAAGGCCCAGCACACAAGAACAGACACAGGAGCTAGAATACTCCTGAGTCTTAGAGTCACATCAGAGTTGAACAGGGAGGGACGGGGAGTCCTGAGATGTAGGGAACCAACCCTATCTTGGTTTGTGGGACCAGGTCATCTTCCTGAGAGAAGTAACGTTGAAGTACAGCAAAACATAAACCTACTTTCCTAGACCTACACTCTTGAGGAACCATGGTGGTTGGTTTTTAGGTGATAACTTAGTATTTTCCTTTTTTCTTTTTAGTTTAATTTTGAGAGGGAGAGATCTACAGAATGCAAGCCAGGGAGGGGCAGAGAGAGAGAGAGAGAGAGAGAATCTGAAGCAGGTTCCAGGCTCTGAGCTGTCAGCGCAGAACTTGACATGGGGCTTGAACTCACAAACCATGAGATCATGACCTGAGCTGAAGTCTGACACTTAACCCACTGAGCCACCCAGGCGCCCCAGTATTTTCCCTTTCTCTTAGGAAAGGTTTCTTGTGAACATGTTTGCCTCTATTCTTGAGTCTGGGGTGAAATAAGGGTTGTGTTTTTGATCCAGTTTGGGTTAGAAGTTGAAGGAGACGATACATGGTCTCGGTCTGGTTCAAGTGAGGGAGCCCAAAAATCCCTCTCGGTGAAGCTTGGGTCCCACCTAAATGATAGAGATGGGGCTCTCGGAGCTCTCTTTCTGTTGTGTGTGCTTTGCAAGATGTGTCTCCTCTGCTCTCGAACAAAGGAGGCCCTTCTAGGCCACAAGATCGGCAGCCTCTGCTTTCAGTGCTGGTCTTATTGTCGTGGAAACCCATCCCCGCTTCTGGGCCAGAACAGGAGACTCTCAGGTTTTCTTCTTCTTTCAGACCCACTCCCCTCCCAAAAACCAAACGCTCCTTCCAACCTCCGAGTAGATGCCCCCATGACGGCAGAAGAGAGGCCCTACGCCTGCATCGCCCAGTTAGCAGACGAGAGCCACATGTGGTCATTTAAATTTTAAATGAAATGAAATTTAAAAATTTAGTGTCTTAAGGTGCCTGGGTGGCTTAGTTGGTTAAAATACCCAACTTCAGCTCAGGTCATGATCTTGTGGTTTGTGGGTTTGAGCCCCACGTCAGGCTCTGTGCTGACAGCTCAGAGCCTGGAGCCTGCTTCAGATTCTGTGTCTCCCTCTCTCTCTGCCCCTCCCCTGCTTACATGTGGTCTCTCTTTCTCAAAAAGAAATAAATATTTAAGAAATTAAAATTTTAATTTCTGAGGTGCCTTAGTTACACTGTAAGTGCCCAGTCACCCTAGGTATGTTGTATAGGACCGCACAAAACATTCCCATTATGATAGAATGTTCTACTGGGTCCTTGTCAAGGTTCTGTGGGGAGGGGCTGGCAACAGGATTCAAAATTTGTCTTTGTCTTCAGAATCTTCTCCTCGATAACAGGTGGCCCTGTCTTGGCTTGTACAGTTTTCTTGTGCAGCCAGCAAGAGACTGATAATGACAGCCTCTGTTTATTTAGTCCTTAACATATGCAAAACAGTATGCAAAGGGTTCATGATACATTGTCATTTAATTGCCATAGAGCCCTGACAAAGACACTATTATCTCCACTTTAATGATGTAGAAACTGAGGTCCAGAGAAATTGACCATACAAATATTAGCTTATACGAAATTGCCAACGTCCAGCCATTTTTAATTCAACCTCCTAGTGAATGGCAGAGCCAGGGTTCAAATCCAGATCCAAAGACTATGTCAAGTTCAGTGTGGCTGAGTCTCTGTAAGGGACCACCTTGAGACCTACATCATAGGGCTTTTAACGATTTGGTGAAATAATGTTGGTGCTGTGCCTGGTACACAGTGGTGCTCATGGAATGCTGATTTTGTTTTGTTTTGTTTTTTGGTTTTAACTTCCTTCTGTTAGTCCCAGTCTCTTGGAAGAACACAGCTATCTGAGGGGCGCCTGGGTGGCTTAGTCAGTTAAGCGTCCGACTTTCGCTTAGGTCATGATCTCGCGGTTTGTGGGTTCGAGCCCCGCGTCGGGCTCTGTGCTGACTGCCAGCTCAGAGCCTGGAATCTGTTTCAGTCTGTGACTCCCTCTCTCTCTGACCCTCCCCAGCTCGCGCTGTCTCTCTCTCTCTCTCCTAGGAATAAAAAAATAAAAAAAAAAAATTAAAAAAAAAAATCCCAGCTATCTGAGCAGATGTGACAGGTGTGATGGGGAAGGGGTGGCACATTGCCATTTACAAGATCTCTTCCGAGGGACTGGAATGACTCCTCTTCCTCACCAAACTCCCCACCCCCACCTATTCCCATGTCTCTCCATCAGGGCATCTCTTCTGCCTCAAGCCCAGGGGAGGGTGAGGGACATTGGCTGTTCTATTCCCTGTGCCTTTAACAGCCTAGCAGATACACTTCAAAAAACCCATCCAGTGGAGACCTCAGAAGTTTCTGGAAGGCCGAAGGTGGACCCAAGGGGCTTGCTGCTGCCCTGAGCATGTCAGGTGGTTGTGATCCCTGCTCGGACCTCCTGGCTCAGGTCTCCTGCATGCTGGAGCTCTGTTGTCATGATTGTTTTTGGCAAGGAGCCAGGTGTAAAGCTCCAGCTTTTATTTGGCAAAAGGGGAGTGAGTACCCCGGCTGAGTGCCCTGCTGTTTGGATGGGGTTTTCGGACTTGGGAGTAATTTCCATCCACAGGAAGAAATTCTGTGTCTCAAAACCAGGAGTATAGTGTTTGCCGGATCATGAAAACGAGATGCCTGGTTAAATTTGAATTGCAGATAAGCAATAGATAATGTTTCAGGACAGATATATAGGATACAATATTGGGGACATATTTCCACTAAAAACTATTTGCTGTTTATCTGAAATCAAATAGACATGGATGTCCCGCATGTTATCTCACAACCTTAGAATAGTTTCCATCCGCCCTTCAGATGGCAGATCATTTATGATGATGTTAAGGACACTTGGGAATAAGGGAGAGGGAGACCTACATCTAGTTTTTCCATCTGCTCCCTGGAGGCATAGTTGTAGCTCCTTGTGAAGGGATTTAGACTCCTGGTTCTTTTTTTTTTTTAATTTTTAACATTTTATTTATTTCTGAGAGAGAGAGACAGTGTGAGCAAGGGAGGGTCCGAGAGTGAGGGAGACACAGAATCTGAAACAGGCTCCAGGCTCTGAGCTGGCTGTCAGCACAGAGCCTGATGCGGGGCTGGAACCCACAAACCATGAGATCATGACCTGAGCAGAAGTTGGATGCTCAACCGACTGAGCCACCCAGGAGCCCCTAGACTCCTGGTTCTTGAAACGTAGTCCTTGGACCAGCATTGTCAGTGTCACCTGATACTTGGTAGAAATGCAAAGTGCATGTCCCACCCCAGACCTGTGAATCAGGCACTCAGGGGTGGGGCTCAGCAATGTGTGTCTGACAAGCCCTCCAGGTGATACTGACATGGTTTGAGATCTACAGTGTAGACTCTCAATCAGGCAGACCTGGGCTTGAAATCCAGTCCCACCATTTATTTTTATTTTTTAATTAATTAATTTTTAATTTTTAAAAACATTTATTGGGGCGCCTGGGTGGCTTAGTCGGTTAAGCGTCCGACTTTCGCTTAGGTCATGATCTCGCGGTTCGTGGGTTCGAGCCCCGCGTCGGGCCCTGTGCTGACTGCCAGCTCAGAGCCTGGAGCCTGTTTCAGTCTGTGACTCCCTCTCTATCTGACCCTCCCCTGCTCATGCTGTCTCTCTCTCTCTCCTAGAAATAAATAAAACATTAAAAAAAAAAAAAAGTTTAAAAACATTTATTTATTTTTGAGACAGAGATAGAACTTGAGTGGGGGTGGGGCAGAGAGAGAGGGAGACACAGAATCTGAAGCAGGCTCCAGGCTCTGAGCTGTCAGCACAGAGCCCAGGGCGGCGCTTGAACTCACAGACCACATGATCATGACCTGAGCTGAAGTCAGCCGTTTAACTGACTGAGCCACCCAGGCATCCCAGTCCCACCATTTACTGGCTGGGTCAACTTGGCAGAATTACTTAACCTCTCTGAGCCCCTGTTTCTTCTGAAACAAAATAGAAATAGTATACCTTATTTAAGGACGTAGTAAGGATTAAATTATATATTATGAAATACAACCTATGGTGCCTGTTACTGTAAGAATACACAAAATGATTACTCTTACTTTTACCCTACAAATGGAGTTCCAGTTGTGCCCTGAGACCACGTTGATGGTCAGCATGGCAAGCCCCAGTTACAGGGATGATTTCTGTTCAGTTCAGACAAGGCTTTCATTTGCAGGTACTCACTTTCCATTAGTCCTATGGAGGGAGGAAGGAGTTAGGAAGAAAGGGATCAGGGTGAAAAAGGACCAGCATCCAGTGGGGACTGGTCTTCTGACCCACAGACCGAGTGCAAGGGGCCATATTGATTTAATTCCCCTCCTTCAGTGCTCATTTGAGAACGTTGTCCAAAAAGGGAGTTTTTTTGTGTTTTTGTTTTTTTGTGTGTAGAAAGGTGAGGGAGAGGAGGTCCTGAGAGGGGATGACACGTGGGGACACCTGTTGAGGGAGGGCCTTTAGCACACTTTGGTATGTTTCAAAGGGCAAGATCAGTCTAGACCAGGGCTTCTCTGCTTTGGTTCTACCGACTTTTTGCATCAGATAGTTCTTTGTTACAGGCCTGTCTTGTGCATCTGGAGCAGTGTCCCCAAACTTCTACCTGTGAGATGCCAGCAGCCAGTGGCTGTTTAGACGTTGCCAAATGTCCCAGGGGCAAAAGGGGCTGGGGGTGACAAACGTCCCTCGGCTGAGAACCACCAGTCTAGAGAATGTATTAGAGAACACTCAGACAATTTAACAGCTACCATTTATTGAGCATTTATCATCTCTAATATCCATCCACACTGGTGTTACCAGGTAGGCCTTACTACCTCCATTTTATAGTTGCTGAAACTGAGGCTCAGACATTTAAAGCTATTGCCCTAAACCCTGCAGCCAGTAGGTCGGGCTTGTGATCCAGGTTGGTCTAACTCCAAAGCTCACCTAGTTCATGCTGCAACATTCTCTGTCTGGAAAATTGAGGGTTTTTTTTTTTTTTTTTCCGTCAAGGTCACTCTTCTCACACCAACTCAAGTCCAAACATAATTTTTGAGACGGCCTGAGAATTTGCAAGAGAGATCTACGATGTTGCTCCTGTCTAGGAGTGCTGAGGACCAATGTCACCAGAGGAGGGTGGCCATGGTTCTTAGAACTTGGTGAAAGAAAAAAAATGATCTAGTCCCACCTGGGGCCAAAACGAGCCCTTCTAGAGACAGAACTCTGAACGGGATGCCCTTCATGTATGATTGTTAAATGTGACCTTGTGTTGTCAATTCTGAGAATACAGAAGTTCACAGGGTCTACCGCCACGCATCCTAGGAGAAACATCAACTCTCTTGGCTTGGGGTGGGTTGTGGGTGGCTTCGAGCCAACCACTCCGTCATCTTCTTTTTGGCTCTCTGCAGGAATTCTACTTTTCCTCTTTCCCTTCGCATGGCGGTGTACTCATAGGCTTTGAGCTTACTGTAATAATCAGAGAATTTGTTGTAGAGGATGGAAATCGGCATCCCATTGAGGATAATCCCAAAAGCAATGCAGAGGAAGGCGAAAAACCTGCCCAGGATGGTCTCTGGGTACATGTCTCCATATCCCACAGTGGAGATGCTCACCTGCACAGGAAGCAGAGTGGGAGAGAACAGTTAGTACTGTGATGGAGGAGACAGGGAGAGAACAGGGCAGGAAAGTGTCCTCTGTCTCCCTGAAGATACACGTGAGTCATGTTAACAGCTCCCACAGAGCAAGCTTTCGGAGGTACCAGGAGGTTTGTGCATAGGACCTGCATCACAGAAAGAAGCCACTTGTGGAGCTGAAAGTTTTGGGCTTAAATCCTGGCTATTGTGAGTGTTCTTATACACGGTATGGAGGAGATCACAGCTGCTTTATAGGGTTGTGAAGAGCATGTAAGATACCTTGTGTGCAGTTCCTCATGTAGCACGGGCTCAATAAATGGTCTCTGCCCCCCACCCCCTCAGAGGGGCAAGCTTTGGAATTGGGGGCCCTGGGTTTGCCTATGTGGTATGCAGTTCAGGATGAGCTTTGGCTTAGAACCAGTCAGACACGGGTCCAAGTCCTAACTTTGACCTTTCCCCTCTGACTACCCATGGGTAGAACAGTCTCTAAGCCTTGGTTTCTTCATCTGGAACAGGAGGATAGGGGCACCTGGGTGGCTCTGTTGGTTGAGCATCTGACTTCGGCTCAGGTCACGATCTCGCGGTTCCTGAGTTCGAGCTCTACTTCAGGCTCACTGCTACCAGTGCAGAGCCCACTTAGGATTCTCTGTTTCTCTCTCTTTCTGCCTCTACCTCACTTGCATGCTCTCAGAAACAAACCTTCAAAAAAATAAAATGGGATAATCCCTAACTCTTAAGATTTTCCTGAGGATTAAATAAGAAAAGGACTATCGAGCACTTAACACAGTGTCAGGCACATAAAAGCCATTCAACACCCTCCTCTGTTGGGTTTCTGTCATCTTTAAAATGGAGAGAATTATAATACTTCTCAGAGTGACTGTGTCGTTCAAATGAGATACTGTATACGAAGGTGCTTTAATTGCAAATGTCTGGAGAAACACTCTCATTATTTTGCAAAAGTGCTTTTGTGTAAAACATCACAAACCAAAAATATGTTCTCCCTGCATGAAATTTTTCCCATCACTCTTGCACACTGCTTTAAATTCCACTAATTAGAGATTTATTTAGGTTAACAAGCTTCTGTTTTAAAATGCAGATACCCATGGGACTAGTTATCAGTCAGTGTAGTCAGAGAAAATCTGGGAAAATCTCTGGGGGCCTGTTTTTTAAGCCTCATGTACTGAGCCTCTCTCTGGTCCCCTGACTATTGGCTAAATTACTAGAAGCCTTTTAGGCAGGGCTGTTGCTTAGTTGAAAAAAACTCCATTGCACAACTCCAGGGGACCCTGTTGACTTCATCGATTTGTGGTGTTGCCACGATTTTCTGGCAGATGGTAGTAAAACGTAAAGCCAGCCTGTTGACCCACGCTAGGACAGTGTTTAGTTTAGTGATGTAAACATTTTTGGTTTGATGATGTAAGGGTTAGCCTGAACTTAGGACAGGTTGACCGATTAGTTGGAAAGGAATGGAGAAGTGGGCCAGCTGGGGAAATATGGTGGAGCTAATAAGAACCACAGCTTCCTCCAGACCGTACAAAGTGAAAGCTTGACCTCCTCTTTGGGGTAGGTGATAGACCAACTCTCACTGCTCTATCTCCAGTGAGACCCACTGAAGGTGGGCCGCCCCTTCCCAAGGGGGAAGAATACAAGCACACATCTAAGGGAGGCAGGCTAGTCTGGATTCCCTTAAGGAAATAGAGATGGCATGAGGCTATGGGGCTCAGAATCCACCTCCCAGCTGAGTGTAGACCAATGGGCTGTGGAAACAGGCTCCTGACTGACACGTGTTGAACGGGAGGGAGAAAGGATGGTTGATGCTCTGGCTCCAGGAGAGAATCTCCTTTTCCAACTTTTTGTACCAAAGGGTGACAAGAGGCAGTGGTCGAGTGAAATCGTGGGTGAATCTCAAAGTGTGTGTACATGTGTATGTGTACACATGAGTGCCCCGTAACTGGCCACAGATTCAGTAAAGGAATCTGAGTCAGGTCTCTGTCCAGGTACATGAACTGAACCATGACTTTCATAGATCATTAACCGCAGCCCTCATACCTCTGTAAGAATGTTGGGTCTCTCAGTCTACTTGCCCTGGAGGAGGCCGACAGGGCACCTGGGGGAAGGGCTGAGTGACCAGAAAGGGTAGTTCAGGACAAGACACATCCATGAAAGGTTAAAGCAGAGGCTTTGAGGGTGCAAGATAATGGGTATGGGGTTAGGAGGACACAGAGGAAGATAATTGAGACAAAGTGCCCATTTTTTTTCATTTATATATATATTTTTTAAGTTTGAGGGAGAGCATGGGCAGGGCAGGGGCAGAGAAAGAGGGTGAGAGAGAATCCCAAGCAGGCTGCGTGGTGTCAGCATGGAGCCCATCGTGGGGATCAAACTCATGAACCCTAAGATCATGACCTGAGCTGAGATCCACAGTTGGATGCCTAACCGACTGAGCCACACAGGCACCTATCTTAAACTTCTGATCCATCCCCCACCCTGGCTTTCTTGCACTCCCAACCTCAACTTCAATTTTTTTTTTTTTTGGCTGAACTTTGAGTGAAGAGTCAAAAGCAAAGAGAATTGGCTTAAGGGAGATTAAATATTTGATGTGCATAATATGATAAAATATTTTTGTGTATCTTGGATCTCTATTTTTAGAGAAAAGATCTCTTCTGCTCAGAGGCCCTGTATGACTAGTCCTTGAAGAATTTGTTCAGAATGCATAGCGAATCTTTGTACTGTCTATTTTGCGGACAGTTGGACTGAGCCAATGACCTGGTTCTTGCTTCTTAGCTCCAAGAGGAATGCAGAATTTCTTGGCACTGGGGGACTTCTCTCCATGTTCCTCAGACCAAACCCATTGCTCCCTGAATGAATATTAAAAATTGAAGGCCCTAGACTGACCCATACCATCTCACAGTGAGTTCTCCCATAAGCAGAAGTTGCGTTTGGAAATGTGACCAACATTCCAGCAATCTATCTTTGATTCCTGAAAACACTGGCTAGCTCAGCCCCTCTGTAAACTGGAAACTTACCAATGGAAGGCTTCCATATTTCCCCCTAGCCTTTGGGTCCCAAAAGCGAGAATATGACCTTCCCCCAGGGGTGCACCCACTAATTAGCAAATCCTGGCCTCCTGAAACATTACAAGGAAGACAAGCATCCAGTTTTTCTCTGAAACTTTAGAACAGCTACACTAGAATCTCTCCTTCAACAAGGAATGCTTGTTTCCTTTATAATGAAGGAGGCATAGATTAAATCTTGGCACCCGGTAATCCAGGCATCTAGGAATTAGGATCCTGGGGAACAAAACTGATTTTTTAAAATAATGAACACCCCTTTTAGTGTTCCCAAGCACTACTTGGAGGTAGTGAAGACTAATGGTTCCTGGCTAAAAATAATACATACCTCAATGCTTGGTGACCTTGAAAGAATTTAGTTCAAAGGCTACACAGAGTCTATCCATGGTGCTGTTGCTACAGATATTTTAGGAATTCCTCTTTGGATTATAATCTGCACAGAGGATTCAGTAGCATGACCTTGAAACATGTGGTCTTAGCCACCTGGAGGGTTAAGTCTAGATGCCAATCTTAGACTCAAGGGTCTCAATGCTCTTTTAAAGTACTGAATTCACCTTCAAAAAGGTGAAGATCTGGCACCATGACAAAGAAGTAAATGGACACGTCCCCAGTCTGTGGAGATAACGCCTCAGTGGAATTCAAACAACGTTTTGATGTGTGGAAGCATTGTTAGAATGAGGTCATGGGTGAGGGGAGGGCCTTGGAGAGAACCGCCAGCCTTGTCTGTCCACTGAGGTCCTGACACGTATGTCAATTGTACAGTAAGGAGGAAGTGGGCGAAAAGCTAGGGCAAATCTGGGATCTATTCGTGTCGTGATAGAAAGGTACACAATGATGCTGGCGTCCTCCACATCCTCAGTTTACTTGGTACTTTTCCCTGCCCTCTACGACTCCATCGTGTCCCATTCAAGTCCTACTGGCCCCCAGGAGGATCAAAGTTGAAAGACCTGATAAGGAGGGGACCACCCGAGAGTCAGGAGTCCACAAGCACAAGTCCTAAAAGTGCCTCACAGCCTTGGCCCCATTGACTACGGCCCTTCCTGTGCTCTTTCTGAAGCTGCTAGAACGCCGCCTCCTTTTAGTGCTGCTCGTGCCAGACATGTACCCACTGTCTCTCAGTCCCAGGCACGACAGACACCCCTCTGCACTCCTTCCCATAGTCCTGCTGCTTGGGAGTCCGCAAATGACATTTCCCAGACTCCCTTGCTCGCTGTTTTCTGCTGTGCTCTGCTAGTGAGACGGTGTTGGGGCACTGGAGGCGGGTGAGGAGATAAGGGTCTCTATTCCTGCTTCTGGTTTCTGTCCTCATGATCCAATACAGCAGAGAGCTGTCACTCATGCATCTTTGAGCACATGGGACATGATTCTCATGGGTTCATCCTAGGAGGCCCTGCCAAAGCGCCTCAGTGCTCCTCCTCTGTTCTTCCAGGTTCTAGGAACTCTACTTACTACTTGCTCGCTCAGTTCTAGGGCTGACAGCTAGGTGATGCGGTAGCCACGCTTTGCATTATCTTGGTGGCCTTTGTTGTTCCAGCCTTCTAACATCTGTGTATCTGTAACCCCGTATCAAATTCCATCTGTTTCAAACATCCACTGTCCTTGGTTTCTTTGTTTTCCTGATTGTAACTTGACCGATTCACCTTCCAAACTGGACTTCTTGAAAGCCAGCCATCACTCGGCAAAAAGAAATCTCACCGACCTTGTAAACAGGGCCACCTATCCGCAAGGAAATGACAACGTACTTGGGGAAGACAGAGAGGAGCAAGGTCTCTGGTATAATTATCTGCTCCCTCGGCTTGAGCTACTTTTTCTTTTTGAAGAGTTTTTGTTAGCCTTTGAAGGAATGAGTTCATGGCATGGTTTCCTGTTCGGTGTCTCCAGCTTTAACTCCCTCTTGAAGCTCGGAAATGGTCTGTGGAACACTCCAGTTGCCCACTCCTGCTTGAAAACAAGGCCATATTGGAGGTCAATGACGACAGCTTCATCAGAGCTCTGAGTGTTCATGCTGAGTGTGCCATGCATTTCCCACACCCAGGCCCTTCGTATGACTTAGGGTTTCTCTTCCCTCCAGTAGAGCGGGAATCACTTCTGTTTTATCCCCCCCCCCCCCAAAAGAATCTGGAAGCAAAGGTTATGGCTTCCATATGATAAAGGCTATCAACTAGACAGATGTGGTAGCTTCTATTTCTTGTGGATTTGTTACGCTTAGCATTTTACATATGTTTCCTATTACATTAGTGCTTACAAATAATCTTCATTTGACAGACGAGTGGGAGGGGGCTATCTTGTATCCTAATGTGCGAGCATTTGCAGACATGAATGGCCGTGAGGGATTTGTTTTACAGCTGTAGAAGTATTCACAGTCACGAAACTGACTGTATTTCTCTTGAAACCTGGAGTTGAATTACAGAGAAAGGTTGTAGGATCCTTGGCATAGAGAGAGGGAAGGTCAGGAGCATCAGGTTAGATTCTGGGGCTGCCTGAAAGTACTAAACTCACATGGATGAATGGCTTAGGGAATCTGTCTCTAATACGGTGAAATACACACAGAACATAGCACTGCAGTCTGGAAGAAAATCTGTTACATCTTTCCTCATCTTTAAATTTTAGATGTGGGAGTATGTATTTTCCAATGTGTATCATATATCTGAGCAATGATATCTTACTACAGTAGAATGACTATATTCCTGACCTAATTTGTTCTTAATTGCAGTATAACTGACACACAATGTTACCCTGGTTTCAGGTTGAACGACACAGTGATTCAGTAAGTCTGGACATTACGCTGCGCTCCCCGTCTGTCAGCATACAACCCACTTACAGTACCGCGGACGATATTCCCTCCCCATGTAGTACCTCTCATCCCTGTCACTTAATGAGTTTGTAACTGGAAGCCTGCGTCTCCTACTCGCTTTCATTCATTTTACCCATTCCCCTACCATCCTGCCCTCTGGCAACCACTAGTTTGTTCTATTTATGGATCTGTTTCTCCTTTTTCTGTCTGTTCACTTGTTTTATTTTTTAGAATTGCACACATAAGTGAACTCACGTGGCACTGGTCTTTCTGGGTCTGATCTATTTCCCTTAGCGTGTTGCCCTCTCAGTCCGTTCATGTTGTTGCAAATGGCAAGATCTCATTACTGTTGTATGGATGAGTAATATCCTGGGGTGTGTGTGTGTGTGTGTGTGTGTGTGTGTGTTTATACACACATATCTTCTTTATCCATTCATCTGTTGATGGGCATTCGTGCTGCTTCCATAATTTGGCTCTTGTAAATAACGCTGTGATGAACAAAGGTGGGCATAGATCTTTACAAATTAGTGTTTTTGGACAATCTGGGGGGTGCCTAGGTGCCACAGTTGGTTGACTGTCTGACTCTTGATTTTGGCTCAGGTGATGATCCCATGGTTGTGGTATCAAGCCCCACATCATGCTCTGCGCTGAGCGTGGAGCCTGCTTAAGGTTTCCTCCCTTCTCTTCCCTTCTCTTCTCTCCCTGCTCACAACCAAGCATACTTTCTCTCTCTAAAATTTAAAAATAAAAAAAATAAAATGCATTCTTTAAAAATTAGTGGTTTCAGGGGCGCCTGGGTGGCTTAGTCGGTTAAGTTTCTGACTTTCGCTTAGGTCATGATCTCGCGGTTTGTGGGTTCGAGCCCCGCATCGGGCTCTGTGCTGACTGTCAGCTCAGAGCCTGGAGCCTGTTTCAGTCTGTGACTCCCTCTCTCTCTGACCCTCCCCTGCTCACGCTGTCTCTCTCTCTCTCTCCTAGAAATAAATAAAATATTAAAAAAAAAATAGTGGTTTCATTTTTTTATGTTTATTTAATTTTGAGAGAGAGAGGGGCAGAGTGAGAAGGAGACCCCAGAATCTGAAGCAGGTTCCAGGCTCTGAGCTGTCAGCACAGAGCTCAATGTGGGGGCGCAAACCCACAAATGATGAGATCATGACCTGAGCCAAAGTAAGATGCTCAACCAGCTGAGCCACCCAGGCACCCCAGTGTTTTCATTTTCTTCGGATGGTGGATTTCCTGGGTTATACAGTATTCCGACATTTTATTAGGAACTCCATAGTGTTTCCCACAGTGGCCGCACCAGTTTACATTCCTACCAACAGTGCAGGAGGTTTTTTTCTCCACGTCCTTGCCAACTCTTGTTATTTCTTGTCTTTTTGATTCTAGCCATTCTGAACAGGTATGAGGTGATATCTCATGGTGGTTTTGATTTGCATTTCCCTGATGATAAGTGATGTTGAGAATTTTTTCATGTGTCTTGGCCATCTGGATGTCTCCTTTGGAAAGATGTACACTCAGTGGACCTAATTCTTTATAGCTTCCTGTATCTAAGCTCTTTTCCCTAGAACTTTTTGATGCTTTCCTGCACTGGGTGGGCTAACCTGATCTGCTCTTGGACTCTGAGTTTGGCTTTGCGACTTGCCGTGACCAGTGGGCTGAGCAAACGATATGAATATAAGCTTACTCAGTGCTCACGTGGTCACATGACTGAGCCTACATTCCCTCTGTCACCCAGGGTCATGGCCATCAATCTATGCTGGAGGACAGAGTTGATAGTGTCTCTTCTCCTCTCTCATCCCAGCTGTCAGCCAGCTGGTCATCAGACCTATGAGTGACTGGCACTAGCCCAAATGAAAAAAACCTAGTTGAATCCAGCCTAAATTGCTGACTGGCAAATTCCTAAGCTAAATAAATGCTTGACATTTGAAGCCATTAAGTTTTGGGTAGTCTGTGATACATCATTATTATAGCAATAAATAACATAATTTGTGCATAACTGGGACACACATTTATCATGGGTGTGTGCTCAAAAATGTTCAAATCATGAGATGTATGATCAGTAAAAGGCTTGGAGACCAATGGATCAGAGCTACTTTGGGGATTTCACTTCTTACTCTCTTTTCTGTTCAGTCATGTCTATAGAGATGGGTTTCTTCTCATTGTTCAAGTATCAGCTGAATGTCATTTTTCTCCAGGGTGGCTTCTCACACCAGCCTATCAAAGGTAGATTCTGCCACCCAGGTCTGTCTTTATCCTATTATCATACACAAGACACACCAGTTTCTGAAATGATCTATTCTCTTTCTCTTTTGGAATCTAAACTCCATGAGGGAAACAAATTCCTACTTTGTTAATGTTGTTCTATCACTCAGTAGCTCCAGTATTTAGATTACTACTTGGCACATGGGAGGGGCTCAGAAAACTTCTTGCTCGGTGAAAGAATAAGATGGATTTTGTGATTCTCATGAAGAATTCATCTTCATGTTCTGCACCTCTTTACTTGGCATTTACATCAGGAAACAGGACGTTTTGTCTACATAAATTTTGACCCAGCGTTCTTTTCTCTTTGCTCTACTGAGAATAGGGACCCCCTGATACACAATACGGAATGCCTTTGGAAGTGTAGAGAAGAATGTGCTTGATCTCTATGGTCCTGGGGTACAGAGCAGTCTTTGAAAGTCCAGTTTTCACAGGTTAGTTTACAACAAATGCATAAGTCATCATGATTTTTACTAGTCTATAAAATTCCCCGAGAATAAATGCACAAAGGCCTTTGGTAAAATGTGCAAATTTTGGCCTGTAAAAGCAGTTGCCTGATGGAGATAATGGCCACAAAGGAATATTCACATTGGCAAAAGCAGTACTTGGTAAAGTTTGTTACAGATAAAAACTGAATGTTTTTATTGTTTTTATTGTAAAACATAGGGAAAACACGAAGTTTGACTAAAATAATTTTTAGTTAACGTAAAAAGGGGATAATTTGAAAGTCTGAAGTGTCATTGTACATGATGCAGATCAAGAAATTAAGTGGAATCAATAGGCATTCAATGACTTCATGGAAAGTTTTTTAAAAAGAAAAATCATTATAAGCAACTGAATTTTTATCAATTTTTATATTAATATATAAAAGTTTTTTAAGTTTTGTGGGTTAAAGGTAAAGTAGCAAAGTGTCCCCTAGGCCCTGCCTGTATATGTGGTAGCCTTCTAAGATAATTGGATAAATGGCAGCTTCTCAGAGTCGGTCGTATATCATCAGCATGTAGATTTGTTCTTTTCCCTTCCTGCTTTTCTCCCCTCCAAAGTAAATGTCATTTGCTGGGGACAGATCATCCTCTATTGGCTCAGTCTGTATACAAGGCTTACCTGCCGTGGGGATGACCTTTTGTTACCTGGAATATAATCAGAGGTGCGGCATTTGGCTGACTCATTGGGAAGAGCCTCATGGCCTCCCCGTTACAAAAGAAGGCTCACAAATCCTGTTGGACATGTGACAGCTCTGTTTTTCAGTGACGGAAGACTCCCTGAGTTGTACGGCTCCACAGCCACCCCGTTGTAGGGACCAGAAAACGGAGAACATGGAGTAAGGGGGTGAGGTCTCCTAATTATTTGGGGTCACAGTTCATCACTAGCAGATCGGGAACTTGGATCTAAATCTTCCATCTTGTTGAAGTGCGTCATGAGTAGCCCTGGGCTGGTTCATCTCAGAAACCCACATGAGACTGTGGGTTCCAAAGTACCCAATTTTAATACTGAAAATACCTAGTTCCTCACATGGAAAAAACTGGTGACATTTGCTTAATTTTTTTTAAGGCATTACGAACCACCTATTCTTAAAAATAAGGAAATCACACACCCAGTTCTTGCCTCTCTGTACAATATCAACTTCTCAATCAGCATTTCCAGTGATTCAAAGATTTTTCCAGGGATTTAGCCTAGTGCACCAGAAATACAGATACTTGAGTAAGTGGCATAAATGACATCAAAAAGGCAAATAGCAAAAAAAAACCAAAAACAACAAAAAAAAACAAAAAACAAAAACAAAAAAACACCAAAAATAGAAGACTGTACAAAGTAAGCAAGGCATGTGCCAGATGTTAGGCCTGAAAGGGAGAGAGCTGGGTGCAGTGCGTGGATTTATCGCCAGAGGGGTGTGGGTTTCAGTCCTGACTCTGCTAGTTCAGCTGTATGTCTACACCCAAACCCTCTCAGTTCCTCTAGCTGTAAAACGGGGCAAGAATAAGTCCCAACGGGACTTCAGTGACATTGGTGCAAGTTTCATTTGTAGATGCTCCTTTGCACACTCCGATTTGGCCAGAACCAGGGGGATTTCAGTTAGGGTGGAAGTGGCCAGCTGAGTCTCACTTTTTCCCTGCAAAAACATAGATGCCTTTAAATCTGAAGCCACTTCCAACGTGTCCACTAAAAAAAAAAACCCACCGCAGTGATGATAGCCACCCTACAGGGTTGCCATACTGAAATAAGAAAAACTCTGCAAACAGCTTAGGACAACAGGTGTTCCGTTAAGTGGCGAAAAACAAGAATGACCATGATGAATGTTCCCTCTTGGCAGAACGGGGAATCCTTCTTAATATCAGCCTGTCCAGGGATTTGAGACTAAATCTAGATTAGGAGATTCCTGCGACCCAAGTCAAATTCAGTTACTTACTGGAATTTGCCTTTGCACCTTCGGAACAGCCACCCCAGATTTTGTTAGTTGGAGGCAGCAACGGCATGGGGGGAGGGGGGTGGGGAGCAGTGGCCCTTAAGCAAGGCAGGGGGTTAAAAAAAGGTCAGGGAACCAGGCAAAGGCAGGCGGCGGATGACCCAGGAGAAGGGGGCACCTGGCTTCGGCCGGGGAAGAGCGCGGGGAAGCCGGGGGTGGGAGGGTGGGGGGGCGCTCGCCACTCACCGCGGCCCACCACCAGGCGTGCGGGATGCTGGTGAAGTTGGTGTTGGGCACGTCGTGCTCCACGGAGTAGACGGCCGCCGAGAAGGTGAAGATGCCCATGGCGATGAAAAGCATGAGGCAGCCCACCTGCTGGTAGCACTGGCGCAGCGTGAAGCCGAAGGCGCGCAGGCCGGTGGAGTGGCGCGCCAGCTTGAGGATGCGCAGCACGCGCAGCAGGCGCATGATGCGCAGCACCTGGCCCACCTTGCCCACGCGGCCCACCGTCTCCAGCTCGTGCTCCCGCGGCGAGCCCTTGCTGCGCGCCTGGTCCTCGCCCGTGACGCACTCGAGCAGCAGCTGCAGGTAGAGCGGCAGGATGGCCACCAGGTCCACCAGGTTGAGCGCGCTGCGCGCGAAGCGCCGCAGGTCGGGCGTGGAGGCGAGGCGCAGCAAGAACTCGAGCGTGAAGAAGGCGATGCACAGCAGCTCCACGTGCTCCAGGATGGGCCGCGGGTCGCCGCCGCCCGCGCCCTGCTCCGCCCGGTGCTGCATCTCCTCCACCGTGTTGAGCGCCAGCGCCGCGACGGACACGAGCACGAAGAGGCTGGAGGCCACCCCGACGGCCTTGGCGGCCACGGACGAGAAGGGCTTCTCCAGGAGGTTCCAGAGGCGGCGGCGCTGCGGCCCGTAGAAGCGCACGTCGCGGAAGAGCTCGTCGGCCTCCTCGGCCTGCGCCTGCGCGCGCAGCTCGCGCTGGATCTTGAGCTGCTCGCTGAGCTCGTCGCGCCGCTCCTCGAAGCAGATGCGGCAGCAGCGCGGCGTGTACTTGAGCCGCACGCCCCAGTAGCCCAGCTCCTCCAGGAAGCGGCGCGGGCACAGCTCGTCGCGCACCAGCAGCACGCCCGTCGCGTAGAAGTTGTACACCAGCTGGAAGACGGCGGGGTCGCGGTCGAAGAAGTACTCGTCCGTGCGCTCCTCGTAGTCGTCGCACAGGCCGAGCTGGCGGCTGCGGCTGGTGGCCGCGGCCAGGCGGCCCAGGCGCGTCTTGGGGTAGCAGGCCAGCTCGCCGCAGCCCAGGCGGTAGCTCTGGCCGCCCACGTTCACGTTCAGCGCGGACGGCGCGGCGGGAGCGTCCGGCTGCGCCCCGGGGGCGGCCTCCGGCGGCGCGTCGGCCTCCCCGTCCGGCTCGTCCCGCGGCTCGTCCTCCTCCCCGCCGTCGTCATCGTCCTCCTCGATGTAGTAGTTGAAGGGGCCCTCGGGCCACGGCGGGAGGCTGGCCTGGGAGCCGGAGCGCGCCCCCAGCGAGCACACGCTCCTGCGCGGCGGGGCCGCGTCGTCGCTCCCCGCGCTGCCCCAGGGCCGGTAGCCCCACGACCGCCGCCTCTCGCTCTGCCTCAGCATGGCTGCGGCGGGTGCGCCCCGCGTGCGCGCCCGGCCGCCCTGGGCCCTGCGCTGGGCCCCAGCCCCTGGCGGACGCGCGCCTGGCCTGCACCGCCGGCCCGGCCCCGAGAGGCTCGGCAAACGCACGAACGCAGGCAGATGGCTGCTGGCTGCTCTAATCCTGCTGATGGGGAAGCAGCAAGTGTTAGGAGGGATTTAGAGCCGCTTAGCCGGCTTCCTCCCCCCTCTGCCCCCGCCCGGGGTGACGGAGGGGTGACTACGCGGTCTTCAATCTGTAGGTAGTCAGAAGGTGGCAGCCGTGATGGCTAATAAAAATGTCGCCGACGCTCGGGCCTGTGGTCCTCAGGAAGTGCCCGGTGGGCCTGTGCCCGGGTGAAGTCCGTGGAACGAGCTGGAGTGTGTGGACGCCCGTGTCTTGGCCTCGCTGCCGAAATTGGAGCCTCTGTGTGCGCAAGGACGGAGACTGGCGCAGGGTGCTCAAAGCGAGTTGGTCACAAGTCTGTTCTCCACTCCGTGCGGCCCCTTGTTGAGATCGCCTAAGACCTCCGATGTTTCGCGCCTTTCTCCGTCTGTTGCGTGGTCACAGGTTCGTTTCCAAATGGATTCTGCTTAGCAGCCCTGCCCTAGAGCCCCGTCTGATCTCTTCAGGCCCAGCGTCGATTTCCGTTTGCCGGTTTCTCTGCTTCTGTCCCTTTCCCTTCCTTGTCTTGAGTAGTAAGGACGTATTTCTGGATAGAATCCCAGGACTGGGGGGTACATGGCCGCCAGCCTTTCAGAGCTGCTGTATGAGGCCATATGCAAGCGTGGCCAGGCTTTATTCCGAGGAAAAGGTCTTCATCATTTTTCCAGACCTCCGTGAAAAAAAAATTTTTTTTTAAAGTTTCTTGTCATGGATCAAGTAACGTGCTAGATGCTGGGAATGGAAACGTTACGGAGACACAATCACTCATGGTTTTGTAGGTGATAGAAACAGGCAAGCACAACAGAAGAGTAAAAAATTCCAGGGTGGCAGAGAAGAGGAAGGGATGGATTGGTTTTGAGCAGGGAACTTGTTTTTAAATTCAGTTTACTTTGAATAGCTCATGGTTATGGCAAAAATAGATGGATGGATAGATAGATAGATAGATGGATAGATAGTTAGTTACAGGGTACCCTGGTGGCTCAGTGGCTTGAGCGTCTGGCTCTTGATCTCAGCCTGGTTTTTGATCTCAGGGTTCTGAGTTCAAGCCCCATGTGGGGCTCCACACTGGGTCTGACGTGTACTTAAAAAAAGTTCAAAACATGCAAAGGTGCATTACAGTGGAAATTCCGTTTCTTTCTCTCGCCCAAACCAAAGTTCCAGTTACCAGGAGTGCCGCTGAAGAGACAAGCACTGGTACTCTTCCAGAATACTTTTTGGTTGTTCTTCCAGAAAATTTCTACACAGATACAAGCAAAAACTTATCTCCATCTGTCATCTGAATGGCTCTCTGTGATTAACACAAATCATAGTATACTCGACACGTCGCCTTTTCCAATTAGCCGTGGGTCTTCGAGGTGTTGTTATATGTGAACATAAATGTCTACCTCATTTTGAAAATGGCCCCTTAGTAGTCTGACAGTGGTAAACATTCAGGTGGTGTTCTATATTTGCTCTCGTGAGTGGTGGAACAAATAACTTTGTATGTACATCACTTTATGCACGTTCACGGCATAGGAAGGATCTTAAACCTGATCTGATAGGAACAGAACAAACTGGACAGATACCTTGGGGAAAGATTGAACATGATACCATCTTACACATGCATGAAATGATGAGGGTTATTTAAAAGAATTTTCTGTCCGGTAGGAACGCGTGGGCCTTATTTGGAATGCTGATTCAAACAAAAAGCTTAAAGCATTTTTGAGACAGTTGGAAATTCGATTTGATGGTATTTAGGAACTCTTTAAGAATGCATTATATGGGCGCACCTGGGTGGCTCAGAGCATGATCTCACTGCTGGTGAGTTCGAGCCCCGTGTCAGGCTCTCTGCTGGTAGTTCGGAGCCTGAAGCCTGCTTCAGATTCTGTGTCTCCCTATCTGCCCCTCAGCTGCTTGCACTGTGTCTCTCTCTAGCTCAAACATAAATAAACATTGAAAAATTTTACAAAAAGAATAAGCAATGCTTTTATGATAATGGTCTTGTAATGTAGAAAAGAAAGGCTGTGTACCTTTTAGATATACATCCTGAAGTATGTATGGATGGAGTGATCGATGCCTGAGATTCGCTTCATGATAATACAGGAGAGAGAAAGGAGAAAGGGCATTGCATTGAGTCGGGGCCCTGGGGTGGCTCAAAGTGTCTGACTCTTGATTTCAGCTCAGGTCATGATCTCACGGTTTGTGGGTTTGAGCCCTGCGTCGGGCTCTGTGCTGACAGCTAGCTCAGAGGCTGGGGCATGTTTCACATTCTGTCTCCCTCTCTCTCTGACCCTCCCCTGCTCACGCTGTCTCTCTCTCTCTCTCTCAGAAATAAATAAAAAACATTTAAAAAAAATTAAAATTCACCTTCACACTTCTTGAGCTCCACCCATTTTATAGGTGAAAAATGACATGCGGGATAGTTTTTTTAATTTTAATGTTTATTTTAGAGAGAGCAAGTGCAGAGGAGATGCAGAAGGTGAGGCGGGGGGGCGGGGGCAGGAATCAGGATCCAAAGCAGGCAGGCTCTGGGCTGACAGCAGTGAGCCTGATGGGGGGGCTCAGGCCCATGAACCGCGAGATCGTGATCTGAGCCAAAGTTGGATGCTTAACCGACTGAGCCACCTAAGTGCCCCGCCACTCTCTAGTTTGTACAGACTTTCCTCTTATGCTTCTGCTTCTCACATTTAAGGATTTGATGCATCAAGAACTGATTTTGATGTAAAGTGTGAGATAGGGACCCAACTTTGTTTGCCAGATTTTATACACATTTCCAACACTTTAACTGAATAATCTGTCTTTTCCTCACTGGTGTGTGGTGCTCTCTTGCTCACATAGTTCCATTTTCATTATGCTTTATGGTGGCTGGGCCAGGTAGCAGTTTCTGCCGGGTCCACACCTGCTGACGCCGTTAACGTTACACTAGGCCTAAATCTACAAGCTTAAGATAACATCTATCCAGGCCTAGCCTTTCAGTTCATAAATGTACTTCTAGTGTTCTTTTACTGGCATACATTTTTTTTAAGTTTAAAAAATTTTTTCTTAATGTTTATTTTTGAGAGCATGCACTTGGGGGAGAGGCAGAGAGAGAGACAGAGGGAGACACAGAATCTGAAGCAGGCTCCAGGCTCTGAGCTGTCAGCACAGATCCCAACATGGGGCTTGAACTCATGAACCACTAGATCATGACCTGAGCTGAAGTTGGACGCTTAACCGACTGAGCCACCTAGGTGCCCCTTCCTGGCATAGAATATTAATGTTGTTTCTTCAGCCGGGCCCTGAACTGTTTCCCACTTTCATCTCTTTTTTATATCATGCTCAATCCTGTCAACAAGTACTTTTTCAGAATTGACTGTACTATTATGAAAAAATGATCACTGCTTTTGTATTTCTCACTTCCTCTCTTTCCATTGTGGTCATCCACTGCTTCTTACCTAAGCTTTCGACATTGCCGTGGCTTCTGTACTTATAAGCTGGAGACTTGGTATTGTCTTCTCAAAGCTGAAGACAACATAACCATGTAGTAGATGGAGGCAGAGGCCCTTCGGGGGGCGGGGGGCATACTGAATTGTCTCTTATGCCTCAAATGTGCCTGTCAGTTGCTTGGACTTCGCTCTAGGCTTTGACCTTTACAAGGGCAATGGTAGACGGGTTACCCTACCTGGAAATGCTCTCTACCAAAGAGAACTGTCCAAAAATAGAACGCGTGTGTTCCCAAAGTGGTGAGTTCTTCTCCTTGAAGGCGCTCACTAATCTGCAGGGCACAGGGACACCTCTGTCACCTTGAACCCGGCTTCTGCCTTGAAATTACTAAGATTCCACGTCTTTCCTTCATGATTCATTTGCCCTGAATTCTCTTCTGCCTTTGTTCTCCGGCGATCCTTGTTCTTCACATGCCAGCTGAGACGTCACCCTCACCTGTGAGCAGCCCGTCTCTGACGTCTCTCTCTCTCTTTTGTCCACATGGATCAGCTGCTCCTTCTCCATGTTTTCATTTATGGTAACTCGTATCACTAACATAGATTATGAAGCACTTATTTTAATGAAGAGAGACTTAAACATTTCTCATTAGGGAAGTTCTAGAAGGGCGTTACAGAAAAACTTAAAACGTAGAGTAGAGCGCTGATAACCGCTACGATAATAGCGTGCCCACATCCTGAACTGTATTAACGCTTACAACAACCTGTTGTGTGGCTGCTGTCCCTCTTTTACAGGTAAGGAAACAGAGAGGGAAGTAAACTTGCCCGCGATTGCACAGCAAGTAAATGGTAGAGCTGGGTTTTATTCCAGACTAACCAGGCTGACCAGCAGGTTGCAAAATAGCATGTACATAAAAACCACCTGCAGTGTCATCATCCAAAGAGAATTACTTAATATTTTAACTCATGTTCTTCCCCCGCCTACACCCCCCCCCGCCCCCCCGCACACACACACACAGATACATTTAATCTGGTCATGGTCATACTGGACGTAAACTTATATAGCCTACTTGTTTCATTCAGCATTTTCACAGGAGCATTTTTAAGTAGTTTTAAAAAAATGTTTATTTTGAGAGAGAGAGAGCGCGAATGTGCGCATATAAGCGTGCCAGCGGGGGAGGGGCAGAGAGCAAGAAGAAGACACAGAATCTGAAGCAGGCTCCAGGCTCTGAGCTGTCAGCACAGAGCCCAACATGGGGCTCAAACCCACGAACTGCGGGATCATGACCTGAGCCAAAGTCGGACACTTAACTGACTGAGCCACCCAGGTGCCCCAGAAGCATTTTTGACATAAACCTTACTTTGTAAACATTATTTTAAAGACTACAAAATATTTATTTTGTCTGGTACTGTCTATAACTAAACCAAATCTCTTTTATGGAAATATGTTTTAGTGTCTCACTATTACAAGTAATAATAAAAATATGTTTGAGAACTTTTTGTTCTTAGGCTTTTGTTTTTGCTTTTTCTTTTTTTGGGGTTTGTTTTCTTGTTTTGTATTCCGAGTCATTCTTTGAGAAAGTTTGGCTAGATTTTTTAGTTGCTATTCTCTTTTAATATTGAGCCTTTCCATGTGCTGGTGTTTCTGCTGTTTGTTCTGTGAGGACAGTCTTTGTCCACACCTTCACCCTTAGCCCTGAAGAATGGGACTATCTTTCACAGCATCTTGGTTACCATAGCTTTGCTCATTGTTATTTGCTAACTGAGAAGTGAAAGTGACACTTCTTTTCCTCCGGCCAATTCCTGATCGCCTGTGGTAGGCGTAAGGCCAACTCTTCTTAGCCTCTCCTCCAGGACGGCCTCCCTGCCTCCGCTCAGGCTGAATTCCGCCTCCTCCCCAACCTGTGCTGACCTAACAGCTTGACTTCGTCTAGCACAGCCCTTTAGCACCAATGCTCTCTGCCTGTAAACAAGACCAGACTGTGAGTTCCAGAAGGGTTGGGCAGTGGCTGCTTGGTTCACCGATTTATCCCCAGGTTCCAGTCCAGTGCTGGGCCTATAGCGGGCCCTCAAAACTGCTGGCTGAGAGAGTGAACTATTTGCCGCTGTTGCCAGCTGGTGTAGGAATTTGCCTCACCAGTTCACCCTTAGCCCTGAAGAATGGGACTATCTTTCACAGCATCTTGGTTACCATAGCTTTGCTCATTGTTATTTGCTAACTGAGAAGTGAAAGTGACATGAGCCTTTTGTCTTAATCATCTCGATATTGTTTATTCACTTCTATGTTCCCCACTGGCCTCTAAAGTCTTCAGGGGTAAAGACCATCTCTTTGGCCCCAACCCCAGGTACAGTGTCGAGTATGTCACAAATTAAAAAAAAAAAAATACATTGAATATCTCTGTATTCTTACAACTGCATGTAAATCTGTAATTATCTTAAAAAGGTTAAAAAAAAAAAAAAATGAGTGCCTACTCTGCACTGACATAGCCCGAAGCTCCACTTGGAAGGGAAAGAAAACTAGTGAGCTTTGAGAGACAGTGACTGGGGCTGAGGGGTCCTACCTGCTTGTCTTTGGTGACAGAGACAGATAGACAGCATGGCACAATACAGGGAACATTGAAACTAAAGCACATGGGATTTTGCTTTCTGGTTCAAAGCTTTGGGAAAATTGCTTCAACCTTTATCATCTCTGTTTCCTCATCTGTGAAACGGGGTGCTGGGGGATTTTCTGTTAATATCAAAAGAGAAAGCCCCCCTACTTTATCTTCAGTTGGCCTCTGCCAAATCCTAGCACATGTGGAAGGTAGCCATCTCTCCCTTGTCCAGCCAACTCCCAATTCCTGATGATATCCCTACAACACACAAGTAGATTGTGTTTTTAGCCCCTGGAGAATTTCTCAGCAGACAACTGACCGTCCCATTCACAACTGACCGTTAAAATGAATTCCTTTATGTTAACACACTGCTAATAGAACTTCATATGTTGATAGGCAGATTTTCAAGGCTTAAAACATGACTAGGGCCACTGGGGAATGGGACTTAAAATTATATTTAATCTTCATTAATATGTATTTAGTAATCCTCTGTGGCTAGTGGCTACCATGTTGGACAGGGCAGAATTAAGATAACTGGTGTCTGGATTCTCTCTCTTAAAATATACACGGGTCCCAGGAGCAATGCATTTTTAAGACACGGACCCCTCAGTCAAATAAGTTTGCCAGCATAAACTGGCCTGCTACTTCGATGACTAAAAGGGAGTCAGACAGAGGAAAATAATTTGGATAGGACAGTGAATATAGCTGAGGGCCGGGGCAGAGAAGTCTGAATGCATGTGGGTAGCCTTGGGGGTGGGGCATTTTAGAACAGATTCAGATCCACCGTGGCTCAGGCAAAGCCTAGAATTAAAAAGGAGAAACTAAGGCAAGTTGTAAGAAGACCAAGGTTGCTGAATACAAACACCTTTGCAAATTTGCCTTGAGAAAGAGAAATTGAACATTTACTTGAGAAACTGTATTTCCTTTGAGGTCTTTGAAGTCTGTCCGGGAATAACTAGGGTTGTAATTGTCAAGTGGGAAGGTGACATAAAGAGCTGGATAATCAATACTCAAGCCAAAACAAATTACCAAAAACCCCCCAAAATAAAACAAATCCAACAAAACCCCAACAATCTTCCCAGCTTTCAATAAAGGAAAAAGAGTAGCTTTTTGAGAGGGAAAGTGTCTGTTAAGCCTGGTGAATTTCTCCTGATAATTGAATTATTTAAGCATTTGCTCACCTCTTTCTCTTTAAATGTGCCTGTCTCGTCCTAGGTAAAATGTGCAATGAATGGAAACAGCAATGGATTGCAGGGTTTCTCAGGTGGTTGAAATCCTCATTGACCCAGTGAAAGTTGTCTGTGGGTTTGGGGAAAAAAGAATGAGGAATGGGGGTGGTGCTTGTAATGAAACTTTCTTGTCGCCAGTGTCCCTTCATCAGGCTTAAGCTGGTGGTGGGGAGTTCACCCCTCCTGCAGGCTCATCCGTCTTTTGTAATTCCCTCATAAAGATGAAGAACGTGTGATGGAGAGGCGTGGTTTCTTGCCTGATGTTGCTCTCTAAGTGGCTAGTAGAGCCAGATCCAGTGTCTGTGACTCCTCGGTCTCCCACTTGGGTGCCTTCCTACCCTCTGTGCAACCTCTAATGGTGTGTCCCTTCCTTAGAAAACCTCCCCTCTGCTTTCTGGTCTTCGTGTCTCATTTCCCCTAAACCGACACAGTCTTCCAACATGTTTTTTTTTTTTTTTGTTTGCTTGGCCCCCACTGCCGCGACTGATCTTGCCCCCTGTGACGTCATTTTGGAAGTGGATGTGATCCAATTCAATGTGAAGTATGAACATGCTGTCTATAAGACCCTGCGCTACTGGTGGGCTGGGAGGGACCCAGTGGTCATCTGCTCCCACCATTCACTTTAGAGATCAGGAAACTGAGGTGTCCGATAAATCAGGTGACTTGCCCTGCGTCCCACAGACAGTGGAGCTGGTACCTGCCTGACTCTGGAACCTGGTTCTCACCCCCCCTAACTTGACGTTGCTCCAGCATCACGGCACCCCGTTCTTCACTTTGAGGTTGCGTCCAAGTGGAACAAGGAAATTACACATCTGGAAGGCGCGCTTTTAAGTAATTTAAATATCAGATCCTGACATTTAATAAAGAGCTAAGATCAGTGACAACAAACTAATTGCTTTGGCTGGTCTATTTCCACAGCCAGTGTCTCAGCCCTTCATTCTGTATTGAATTCGGTAGTCACAGTTGTGCTTCTCATAACTTCCAAAACCAACATCTTCTCTTCAGCTCAAACCAGAACCTTGCCTGTAGAGTAGACTCTGTTGATCTTTAAAAGGCTGAGCCTCGTATTGTCTGACACAGCTTCACATCTCACTTCCTCTGGTTTCTAGTGTCATCCCCTGGTCTCTGCCTCTGGGTGTTTCTTTCTGCTCCTTGTGCTCTGAGAAGAGAAACTCTGTATGACCGAGCCTCCAAAAGATCAGAAATGAAGCTACTGAGCCCCGCATTTGATTTAGAGCATTTGCAGAAAATGCTTGCCCCCGAAAGTTGTTTGTTCGGTTTCCTTTGTTGTTTTTGTTTTTTTTTTTACCTTAAAATTTGCATTCAAGAACTCTGCCAAGGCGGGGAGCTCTACCAGACGACATGGCACATCTGCTCTGTGCTGGCGTTACTGTGCTGACTTGGGGCTCCCTGGAGTAGGGGTGACGATCGGGAGGCAGTTGACGCTCCTGAGGTGATTTGCTAGTTTGAAAAGTGGCATCTGTGAAAACCTCGTAAGGATACAAAGAATGTGCTGGAACAGATGGTTCGTGAAGAATTCTGGAATAGAACAATTCTCTGAAAACCTTGACAGATTAATAAATGTGGCAGGGGAAAGGGATTATATATGATTAGTAGTGACTCAATTATGTTATTAAAATTGCCTATGTAGTTGAACTCCAAAGACTGTTTTGGGTTTTTTCGTTGGTTTGGTTTTTTGGGTACAGGTCAAAGTTATCAATCACGGCCAAATTGCATACTGCAGGTGAGTACTTTCCATGCAGCTTTCTAGAGTATCATGTCTCCGCATTGCAAAGGTTATTCAGTAAATCAGAACAGAAGAGCTAGACCTTAGGTGGTGAATGAGTATGTGGGAGTTATATTCACTGAAAAGCACAAACAATGGATTTAAAAATATTTGCGGCCATATTGTTCTGTTGATGTGGATGAAATTCTAAAGCAGTGCAATTGATCTTAGTGACCGCCACAGAAAAGTCAGTATTCTGGACTGAAGATCACTTGGAAACTCGATTAGCAAGGCATTGCCAAAAAGGGTTATAGAATAGATAAAAATTGCTTTAAATGACATAGCAACTATTTGTATCTAACCCTGTGCATGGTGCTGCTAAAAGGCTTGTGGTTAATAAGTAGCTTAATCTTCCGAAAAGGATAATGATTTTCCTTGCCCCCATATTTCACTCTTCATCTAAAATTAATTTGGCAGAAGTCCATTTGAGCTTCTGTTTTGTAAGAACATCACAGACTATGACCAAGAAGTCATTTTAAAGGGGCTGTGTTTCTTGCATGTTACGAATATATTCAGCTTCATGGAACTGGAAGGTAACTAAGACTTGTACGCATAGACAATGCTTTGCTCCTGGGACAAAGATTGGTGGCCCAGGGCTGGCGGAGGCTAGGGGTGTCCCCAAGGATGAAGACACCTCATGGTCATTTGTAAACTGTAGAAAAGGTGCATCATTTGGTCCCAAATGCATTGGTTTCCTCATTCCTTTTTTTTTCTTTTCTGGATGAATAGGTTCTGCTGTGATATTTCAATCTAATGTCCATGTTCTAACATGAATATTAGTTCCAAACCATTGGTTGTGATCCTGATACCTGGAGTTATTCAGAACAATCTATCTTCAGAATTTTATTGCTTTAAAAAGTTCCCAGATCATATTTTAAAAAATGAGCAGAGAAATGTACAAAGAAGAAAATAAAATCCACCTCACACTTTACAGCCCCAAATAACTACTGTTGACATCATGATGAACATTCATCCAGAAATTGTGACATTTCTGTATATATATATATTGACCAGTACATAAACACTGTGTACACATGCATGTATAGTCTCATGTATGTATTTACATATACATAGTGTTATTTCACACTTGTATCCTTGTATGTTTATACATATATCTATTTGTTATATGTTAGTGTTATTTCACATTCCTATGTTTATATGTTAATATTTATTTATTTATATATAGGATGGTGGTAAATGTAACTTTCTATAACATTCATTTATGTTATATATGTAATATGTAATGATATATAACAGCCATTTTGTCAAATATCAATCTATTTCTATATTTACATAATCTTTTTAGTGGAATTCTCTTGTTTGTGTGTATCCTACTTGTTGTGTAACACAATATTAATAGAGTTTGAGCACCTTCACAATGCCTACTTTTTCCTGAAGTCTGACGCTTCTAATCATGTGGACAATTGTACTATAAAATTGAAGTACTGGATTAGACTAGACTAAGGTGTATAGTCCAAGCCTCCAGACTGTAATCTGAGGGGCCAAATGGTATACTGAGGAAGTCAAGAGACCTGCATCCTAAGACCAGCTTGATAAGTTACTAGTTGTGTAAACTTTAATAAATCACATCTCCTGTCTGGGCCTCAGTTTCCGCATTTGTCAACTAATGGCATGGGTATAGCGATATTAAAGGTGTCTTTTCTACCAGCACTCAGGTTTTATTGTTTTATAAAGCGTTGTCTTTCATTACTGTTAAATCACTACCAGCTCCATGAGAATAGGGACCGGGTCTGGATTATTACTCTTGTATAGCCAAGTATGGCACTTAGTAAGTGCCCAGTAAAAATTTGCTGAGTGACTGGAAGGTGGCAGCTTACCTGAATTCTGAATTACTCTTCAAATACCCCAGGTCTGTTTCCCCACTTCCCCATGCCCCTTCCACCATATAGCTTTTAGCCAAATATAAATGTAGAGGAATTGTCTACAATAGTTTGTCTTTCCATTTGGATATATCTTGTTTTATGATTCTTGGTAAGATTTTGTAGACTTATTTACAAAACTCCCAAGCCTGCCTTGTTCAATTTCTCTAGAAATGCTTTATTCACTTTATCAGCCTTGGTCAATGAAATATTTTCTACATTTCCATTTCTAGGTACTCATTACTAGTAGAGAAAACAAGTTACTGACCTTTATATATTTATCTTATATTGAGCCATCTTATCATGGGGCTCGAACTCCCCAACCATGAAATCATGACTTGAGCTGAAGTTGGCCACTTAACCAACTAAGCCACCCAGGTGCCCCATGTTTTTTACAGCTATCAATATCAAGCTTTATAAAAAGTTTTTATATATATGGGGCATGTTCCTCAATCTGTACTTTTCTTTTTCAAGAGTGTGCTTGCTATTCTTGGGCCTTTGAATTTCCATATGCATTTCAGAATCTACTCTTCAAGTTCAAAAATAATTTAAAACTGTTGAGGGCTTGGATTAGAAATGAATTCATTTGATATGTCAGTGTGGGAGAATTGCTATTTAGACTACGTAATATATATCTGCATTGATTTAGGTTTTTCAAAATGTCTTTCACCTCAACATCACTTATCAGGGAAATGCAAATCAAAACTACAGTGACCTCTCCCCTCACACCTGTCAGAAAGGCTAAAATGAACACAGGAAACAGAAGGCGTTGGTGAGTGTGTAAGAGAAAAGGGAACCCTCTTGTACTGTTGGTGGGAATACAAACAGTGGTGCAGCCACTCTGGAAAACAGTGTGGAAGTTCATCAAAAAAACAAAAAATAGAGCTGCCCTGTAGTCCAGCAATTGCACTACTTTGTATTTACCCAATGAATACAAAGATACAAATTCACAGGGATACATGCACCCCCATGTTTACAGCCCCATTATCTATAATAGCCAAACTATGGAAACAGCCCAAGTGTCCATCAACTGATGAGTAGATAAAGAAAATGTTGTGTAGATATATTCAATGGACTATTATAGAAAAGATTGGAATCTTCCATTTGCAACGACATAGGTGGAGCAAGAGAGTATAATGCTAAATGAAATAAATCAGAGAAAGGCAAATACTATGATTTCAGTTGTATGTGGAATTTAAGAAACAAAGGAGCAAAGTGGAAATGAGAGAGAGAGGGAGGGGGGCAAACCAAGAAACTGACTGGTAACTGGAGAGAATAAACTGATGGTTACCAGAGGGGAGGGGGGAAGGGGTGAAATAGGTGATGGGGATTAAGGAGTGCACTTGTGCTGAGCATTGGGTGTTGTATGGAAGTGTTGAATCACTATATTATACAACTAAAACTAATATTACACTGTATGTTAAGTAACTGGAAATTAAATAAAAACATGAAATGGGTCTTTCACTAAATTTGTAAAACTTTCTCCTTAAGGTTTTGAACATTGTTCTCTAGATTTACTCCTAACTAACTTGGGTTTTTCTGCTACTATGTATGCCATCTCTGGTGATTTTAAAATATGTTCACACATTCTTTGAAATGCCTCCCTGTAAAGGTGAAGCTTGATTCCTCCCCTATCAGGTGTGAGATAGATTTAGAGACTTATGATGAAAGACAAAATAAAGCGGAAGAAACTCAGAAACTACATCATAAAGGCTTCCTCCTTGCTCTTTTTCAGATCATTCTCTGTGCAGGAATGCAGCTGTAATGTCAGTAGAATACTCCTGCAGTCTTCTAGAAAGGTCCAAATGTAGAGAACTGAGTCCTGGTTGAGCCCTAAAGCCTCCATCCACATGAGCGGCCATCTTGGAAGGAGATCTTCCAGCTCCAGTCAAGGATTCAGGTGACCACATCCCCTCTGCCATGTGACTACAATCTTATTAGAGACCCTGAGCCACAGCCATCCAGCTGAGCCACTCCTACATTCCTAACCCTCTATACTGGAAGAGGTAAGAGATAATAAAGGTTTGTTATCTTAAGCCACTACATTTTAGAATACTTCATTATAGAATAGTACATAATGAATACGCCTTTTTAAAAACTCTTTTCTGTTTGCTGCTGTATGGAAATGGCATTGATTGTTTACATGATTCTTTTAGCCAGCTACCTTGCTAAGCTCTCGCTCTAATTTCATGAATAACAAGTTGTCTGTAGATTTTGAGATTTGTGTAGACATTTTATATGCACTTCTGGCAGCTTTCTTTCCTTCCATTCCTTATTTTTTTTCTCCCTTAATGAAGATAGCTTGGTCTTCAGTATGACAAGGACTAGAAACATGGATAGTGGGCATTTTTAAGGGGGTCTAATGATACTTTTCCACTGAAGAATGTTGTGTCCTAGGTTTTTGATAGAATATACTTACTGGGTAAGAGAGTTCACGCTTACTTAGTTGATGCCCTTAACGCATGAATACACATGAACTTGTGCTAGCATATCTGTAGTTACAGATGCAGTTTACATTGTTTGTATTAACCCTCCCATTCTCTTAATAGTAATAATAAAAGCAGCCAGTTAAATAGTAGTGACTATGTTCCGGGTACCGTTCTAAGGCTTCCTTCATATTAGCTCACTGTTAGAGTAGGTGCTTTTATTAACCCAAGTTCACAGGCAAACATCTGTGACACAGATTCAGTAGCGTGTCCAAGGTCCCACCACTAGTAGGTGACATAGCAAGATTTGAACGCAGCCAGCCCTCAAGTTCATGCTCTTCAACATTATGCTACATTGCCTTTTACAGCTGACAGCTATTGAGTGTTTATTTGCCCTGTGGTCAGAGCTGTGGTAACTCAATCATCACAGTCACCATCTAAGCAAGAGCTATTACCATCCTCAATATTTTGCCTGTCATAACACATGACACACCTTTGTTGTTGAGTGAAAGTATTAGTTCAATGGTGGCTTGACTGGGTGGTTGAACTCCCCATGCTCTTTGATTTTCCACCCGGTGGCTCCTCCAGGCCATGGAGAGCTGCCCCTGAACTGTAGCTAAAGTGAGATTTATTGCATGATTGGGAGAAGGCATGTAGTTGTGGTTTGAACACTCATATCTGTATTGAGCAAGAGATAGTAAGGGCTGAAAAAGTAAGGGCTCAGGAACGGGAAGGACTTGGGTCTCCTCTTCTGTCCCACTTACCAGGTAGGGTTTATTCAAATCTCACAGCCTTGGGTTTTGTCATCTGTGAGACCGGGACAAGGATAGTGGCTTCGTGGTGGTGGTCAGAGAATTAAGGAAGATGGCATGTGTAGAGTGTGTGGCTGGGACCTGGCATGCAGTACTTGCTTTACAAGTGCATAGTCCCTTCTTCCTCCCCGAGGGCAGCTGCGTGTCAGGGTCACAGATCCCTGTGTGTGAGAGTATAAAACTAGCCCCAAACTGAAACCTAAAAATCTAGTGAGTAATCTACACCTAGACCATTGAGACTTGATGAATTTTACTAATGTAAAAGAAGTGCATGAAAACTTACTGTGAGCCAGGTGCAATTCAAAATATATTACATATATCTAATTTTTTAAATCCTCAACAAACTCCATAGGGTATATATGATATTATTCCCATTTTGTGGACAAAGAAACTGAGGCACGAAGCGCACTTGGTGTTGGTTACAGAGCTAGTAAATAGCAGAGGTGGGAGTCATACTCAGGCTGTCTGGTTTCAGTCTTTTTTTTTTTTTTTTTTTTTAAGTTTATTTATTTTGAGAGAGAAAAAGAGTATAAGTGGGGAAGGGGTAGAGAAGTGGGGGAGAGTATCCCAAGCAGGCTCTTCCCTGTCAGTGTGGAGGCCAATGTGGGGCTCGAACCCAGGAACTGTGAGATCATGACCTGAGCCAACATCAAGAGTCGGATGCTTAACCGACTGAGCCACCCAGGTGCTCCTGGTTGCAGTCTTAATCACCACGTTGTTCTACCTCTGTGACAGCTCAGAAGAGAAATTTCTGACACATGTGTTAGGGAGAGAAGACCTCCTAGCACATTCACACCTTAGGTTTCTTCTTGGCAATCCACTTCCGGTGCAGAGTTGTTATTTAAGTGCTGATGCCGGCTTTGGTGCAATCTTACCAACGTATGCTAAAGTTAATTTGAATCTCTACTATTTTGTTGGTGTCACAGAGGATTATCCATCCGTCTATGCCATCATTTCATTTCCTCATTCAACAATATTTGCTAGGCCCAGAGGGAGGGTCTAAGGCATGACAGCTCTTGAAATCACAAGACGTAGTTCCATATCCTGTTTGTATATTTCCGAGCTGTGTTGACCTTGAGTGGGCTCATCTTAGCCTCCACCCCTTGAGGTTAAATGGAAGAAATAATATCCACTTCTCTGCGTTATTCCTTTCATTAGGTAAGATCGTGTTGAAAGAGAAAGTGATTTGGAAACTGTACAGCGCTATGCAAATATTATTTGATAGACCTATCCCACAAAGAGGAGCCAGCCAGAAGCCTTTGCTTACTTAAGCAAAAACCTGGCTTTGGGAATAGGAGGTGAATTAAACTGCTCGCTGTCCTTTGATTTGCTGATCTTAGCCAGGGTTTAAGCTTCAGCTGTGGCACCTGCATGTGAAAAGAGAAGCTTTGAGGAAAGCTATCGCTGGGATCGCACTTTCCCTTCTTAGAAGCATCTCCATGGGAATGTGATGGGTTTGCCAGCAGAGTGTGGCCTCCTTTGTGGTCCAGAATACAAACTGAAAAACTACGCTACAAAATTATTAGCATTTCCTTACACAGAAAAGCTGTTAAAAATAAACAAGCAGCTCATGGGGCTCGGTAGCAGAGGTGAACTGTCCCAAGGAGCTCATGCCGTCACTGCAGAAGACGTCGTCAGACCTCCCAGAAGCATTTCAAGCAGCGGGCATTTCTGATTTCAATTGCAGAGGACTTCTTTCTTCTTCCAGAAAGTTGTTTTATGTGCCAGTGTCTGTCCAAACAGCTGGCTCCTGGAATGACTGGCTGAATTAGAATTAACTAATAATACGAAAGTGAAAGTCAAATCAGTACCAATTTCTACCCCCGCTGTGTAAAGAGTCTTAGTCTTTAAATCTGACTCCAGACCTGAGAATCTGCATCTTTAAGAATCCGCTCGTTCCTAGCTAGTTATGGGAAGCATGGCCGGGAGAAGAGGATGCATCAGGCAGTGGGACTGAGGAGTTTCGGGGACTAAGCTGGGGTTGGGGGTGCTTCCATTTACTCCCATCATCGATGACCTCTTTTTTCATGTCTTTAGAATAGTTTTCTGGATAATTGGAGCATCCCAGTTTTAAGTCACTTTATTTTATTTATTTTTCTTCAATATTTTGCTTAAATTCAAGTAAGTTAACATATAGTATAGCAGGGCGCCTGGGTGGCTCAGTCGGTTAAGTGTCCGCCTCTTGATTTTGGCTCAGGTCATGGTTTCACGTTCATGAGAGTGAGCCCTGCGTGGGGCTCCCCACTGATAGTGTGCAGCCTGCTTGGGATTCTCTCCCTCTCTCTCTGCTCTTTCCCCACCCTCTCTCAAAATAAACATTTATTTTGTTTATGCCTTTATGAAAAACTCATGTAGAGTAGTATTAGTTTCAGGGGTAGAGTTTAGTGATTCATCACTTGCATAGGACACCCTGTGCTCATCACAACAAGTGCCCTCCTTGATGCCCATCATGCATTTACCCCATCCCCCCAGTTTTAAAGCCCTTTAATTGGCTGCTTTGTGAACTATTTCATGAGAATATGGATGAATGATTTTTAAAAGCTTACATGCATTATCCTTTCAACTCATGCCCCCGACCCCCTAGCCATGGTTCTGTGGATGATGTTCACTAACACCGTGTCATGATAAAATCTCAGTTCTCCACTCCTCTGCTTTTTTTTAATGCTACGAATGGCACGTACTGCTGGGTCACTGGGCCCTAGGAGGGGTCCCTGCTCGATTCCAAGAAAGAGAGTAGACGACAGAAGGTTCAAAGCATTCTGTTTTCAAGAACTTTGGAGATAGTGGGACATAAGGGAAAGTGTGAAGGCTCAGAACTCACTGTGTTTCTGAGGAAGCTCAGAGTGGGGCAGACAGGCACGCCTGTGCCTTAGGGATGCAGGTAGGTGTGGTGGCTGTTTTGCTGTTGTGATTAAACACACAACAAAGGATGCCTCTGTACTCCTATCTTGACAAATGACTTCGCGATCGATCAGACCTTACAGTTTGACTTCCATTTTCCGACCCTGTGACCAACTGCCTTGAGGTTGCCTCACCTCACTGCCCTGCATTTCCTTATCTGATAACACGAGCTCATGGTGCCCAAATTGCACGGTGGCTTGGAAATGGAGATAAGACAAAGCTTTTGTATAGAACAAAAGCTAGTTTTCGTCCAATCTGGAGCCCACGCTCCCTCGGCTCTTTCAGCTTGTACAAGAGTTCTGGGCCATGGCTGCTGCAAGCTGGGTCCATCCTGTTCAGCCGAACTGACGTGTGTCAATGTCCCTTTGTGGAGAAGGTTGTGGGATACTTATCGGTGCGTGTAACCCCATAAAGTACTGTGCACCAACACAGAAAGTAGCAGCTTAGGCACTGGCAGAAAAGATGAGACAACAAAGGTCATTGAAAGGCGCTTGTTGAACTAGCTGTGAATCCAAGAAAATGTTGGGGGGGGCATTGCTACTGATCTACCCCTGGGTGGAGTTAATGCGGACCAGTCGGCTGTCAGAAGGTCTCCTTATATAGTTGGGAACATGATATCATCATGGGTGAATTCCTCGCCACATGAAGAGTCCAGAAGGCAGGGATACTTTGTCCTACATTTTGGAGTAAGCAGGCACAGGCCAGTCTTGTTTTCTGCTTGTGTTTGAAGATAAAACAAGCAGCTAATGTTTTGCGGTATTGAGGAAAATCATCTGAACAGAGCCTGAAAATCACTGGGTTGCAGACTGGACTTGCTAGCCTTGGAAGAGGGTCATTAGGATCAGAATAGGGGCTTGACCAAGAAGAAGCCCCTGGACTGTGCGTTGTGTGGTAAGCACTTAGACTCGGGTGGTTAGCACTGGACTCGGTGCTTCTTGAGAAGACAGGACTCGTAGCACGGATGACTGAAAGTTTTATACTTGTCAAAATTCTTGGAACGTTTTGCTCACTTGAGCCTCCCAACTACCTCGTGGGGTGTGTCGAAATCCCCATGGAACAAAGAAGGCACAGAGCCATTAGAAGCCTGGGCCAGGAGGGAGACCCTTGCCTACTGGACCGCGGTAAGGACCAGGGGTTAGATTTTGCTAATAGGGGGATTGCACAGAGGCCGGGAGATCCCCAGAACTGACTTCTACCCTCCAGATGAGGTAGGTGCGTCGCCCTTGCAACAAAGAACAATGACCAAGAAAAAGTGGCTTTTTATTTCTTGGTGGTTGATTGGGCTTTTCTTTCAAATCCCAAAGCTGGGATCTTGGGAAGATGGAGGGGACTATGTGTCCTGAGCTCAAAGCCTGGGAATCCTCTGTGCTTTCTGTCCTCTCCTCTGCTCTATTCCTTCGTCTCCTATTGGCTCTCCCCCTCATCTTCCCTTAACCTAACAGAGCGTGAAATGCAATGACTGTATACTTGGAGAAGTTGTAGATTTGCGGCGTAAAGTTTTATGCTCCTTGCTCTGAATTGAAAAGCAGTATAACTGAAATGACCTAATGATGAGGATCATTCCCGTATAGATGCTCTGCAACCTTAAAAATGAAAGGTGGATGCAATTAATGCCTATTTTCTTCTTTCAGATTTCAGCACACATCCCCAAATGGGGATTAAGTAGCTTGTGCCCCGTGAATTTGCTTCTTGTACCTATTACTGTCATTTCCTTCATTACAGATGGTTCCCCAAACACTCATTTCCATTGCTTCCAGTTGTTTGAGATAGTAAAACTGCACATAAAAAGGCAGCTTTTAAAAAATAGTCTAAATCTGGAACGAAATCAAGTGAACCACAGAGTTGCCTCACCAACAACAAATATTGTTCATATCTCATGTGGATTGAGTCTGTGATCGGTGGAACACTGGTTGTCTTTTATTGTTCCCTTGTGGTTTATCCAATCTAATTTAGTTGTACAAACATTGATTAGGCACCTATTAAGTGCTGGAGATCTGCAGCGCACTACCACTTTTAAATAGCAGGCACACTTCCTGTTTAGGGCACATATTCCCCAACCCCTCGAGCTGGGCCTGAGGAGTAAATGAAGGAAGATACCGGTGGTGGGCAAAGCAAAGGGAATGTCAGGGGCTGAATTTCAGTGTGCCACACGCGGGGCTGGGTGCATTGCACACGGTAGAGATTAATTATCACAGCAATATTCTGAGGGAGGTGTTCCCGTTCCCGTAATACTGGGGTATTTAGGGGTTGGGGAAGTCAAGGCTTGGAATAGTTGAGTGAGTTGCAGTACCGCTAGTCATCACCATTTGTTTTTTTGGCTTTTTTTTTTTAAGTTATGGAAAGATACACATAACATAAAACTGTTTTAGGCGCTGTGTTTTTTTTAAGTTTATTTTGAGAGACAGTGGGCAGGTGGGAGTGTGCGAGTTGTAGAGGGGCAGAGAGAGAATCCCATGTAGGCTCCACACTGTCCACACAGAGCCTGATGCAGGGCTCAGTCTCATGAACTGAGAGAGCCTCCCTGGGCTGAAGTCAAGAGTTGGACACTCAACTGGCTGAGCCACTCAAGTGCCCCTGTTTTTGTTTTTGTTTTTTTTTAAATTTATTTCTGAGAGAGAGAGAGCGAGAGAGTCAGAGAGAGAGAGAGCATGCGCAAGAGAGCGTGCATGAACAGGGGAGGGTCAGAGAGAGAGGGAGATACAGAATCTGAAGCAGCCTATAGGCTCTGAGCTAGCTGTCAGCACAAAGCCCGATGTGGGGCTCAAACCCACGAACCGTGAGATCATGACCTGAATCGAAGTCAGACGCTTGACTGACTGAGCCACCCAGGTGCCCCAGGTGCCCCTGTTTTAAACACTATTTTTTAAATAAGCTTGATGCCCAACATGGGGCTTGAACTCACGACCTCAAGAGTTACAGCTCCACTGACTGAGCTGGCCAGGTGCCCATTTTTTTAAAAATAACTTTTAAATGTACAATCCAGTGGCATTTAGCACATTGGCAATGTTGGACAGCCACCCTCATTATCCATTTCCAGACCTTTGCTGTCATCCCAAACTGAAACTCTACGCCCATCAAGCACTATGTCTCCATTCCCTGTCCCCGGCCATGGTAACTGCTAGTCTCCTTTCTAATCATCACTGTATCAAATAGTACTTGGCTTGTGTGAGTGAGTGAGAGCAAGGGCTCTAACACCAGGAGCCTGGGTTCAAATTTTGGCTTCTCTGGGGTTATGATTTATTTTTGTAAATATAGTACCTAAATTGCAAAAATAAAAATATATGTATAAATACAAATACGTGTGTGTGTGTGTGTGTGTGTGTGTGTGTGTAAATGGAGAAGGGTTTCAGTGGATTTAGAAAGTCAGAACGACTAGATAACTTTCTACGTAGAAAATGGTTACTTGTCTGCTACTGATAAGAACACAGGAGGACCATTCTGTTAGCAAGTTACAAAGATGTAACCCAAAGGCATCATGAGGGGTTAGGGGGCCGCCTCGCTCTGGGAAAGGATCTCGAAATGTAGGCCGTGAATCTGGTGTTGAAACGCAACAAGTTAAGCTGCCGACATTCACACACACAGACAGAACTCCTTTCGCTCCTTCCTTGTGTGCACGCATGTCTTCAGGACAAACTCGGAGCTTGCGGGCTCAGTACTGAGCCTGCGCCAGTCCAGGGGGATGGAGCTCCGAGTGGTCAGTGGAGTGACTTAAAAGTAGCATTTTGGGGCGCCTGGGTGGCTCAGTCGGTTGAGCGTCCGACTTCGGCTCAGGTCATGATCTCCCGGTTCGTGGGTTCGAGCCCCGCATCGGGCTCTGTGGTGACAGCCTGGAGCCTGTTTCAGATTCTGTGTCCCTCTCTCGTTCTGCTCCTTCCCTGCTCATTCTCTCTCTCTCACTCTCTCAAGGATAAATAAACATTAATATTTTTTTTAAAAAAGTAGCATTTTGCTGGACGGGATGTAAGGTGAGCAGCACGTCATGCACGTGTGTATCCAAGCCCCTTCAGCGTGCCACTGAATACGTATGGTGACCTAGGCATCCCCACAGCGACAACTTGACGACCAGCTAGTTAACAGGAGGCCATAGCGTTTAGGGAAGTAACAGCGTTCCGGCCAAACGCCCCAGCCCAGCCCACTGACACCTGGCTAAGCCTGTCGTCCACGGGAGGCAGCCTCGCAGAGAAGCTGACCTGGGGGTGACAGCGGGGGCTATCCCGTACCAGCCAAGTGACCTTGGGATAACAGTCCCACCTCTCAGAACCAGGATAATAATAACTTCTGCATAAGCCAAATAGGGGGATTAAGTGAGGTAAGTTATGTCAACAATACTTGGCCATTGCCTGGTGCGAAGAATATAGTCAGGAAATGTCACTCTCTTAATGACAGCAGTGGCTGTCTATTTTTTTCAAGCTATAATTTAAAAAAATTGTTTTTAGTTTATCTTTTGAGAGAGAGAAAGTAGAAGAGAGGCAGGGAGAGGAAGGGAGAGGGAGAATCCCAAGCAGGCTCCGCACTGTCGGCACAGAGCCCCGTGTTGGCCTCGAACCCATGAACCGTGAGATCGTGACCTGAGCTGCATCAAGAGTCAGATGCCTAACCAACTGAGCCACCCAGGTGCCCCCTGGGTGGGGGCACTTTTTAAAGCATTCCCCATTTTGGGATGATTTCCAGATGTTTTCTTCTCTGCAAGCTGCAGAGGAAGCATTATGACCCTGATTTATTGTGGAGGAGGAAACTGATCCTCAGAGAAGTTTAGCGACAGCCGCGGTCACGGCCGGTAAACGGCAGGACTAGAATTTGAGCACACCCTTCCTCTACCTACCTCCCTTCATCTTTCCCTCCTCCCGATGCCAGGCTGGCCTCACACTGTGGACCTTAAAAAACACCATCTTCCCAAAAGCGAGATACTGATTTCTTAGTAAGGGTGGAGGGAGAACATAGGGGAGAATCCTCACACATATGTCCTGACTTCACCCATTCTTCTCTGGACAGGTGACGCTGTTGACTTTTCTTTCTTTCTTCAGATTTGGGCAGTTTGTTCCCACCAACAGGGCTAATGTCACTAAATCAGCGCCACCCCCTCGGGGGAGAGGGTCAGGTGGTGATGCTGAGTCATCTCCACGCCAGCATAAGTCACAGTGTCAGCATCCAAACCAGGATAGGCCGGAAAGCTAGTCAGGCAGAGAGTAGATCACAGAGGGGCGGGGAGGCAAACAGTTTCTCTTGGGAGCTTCTTCTCGTCGACGGTTGTTTGTACATTCCCATGTCAAGTGTCCGGTGTTTCTCCGAGCAGGATGCGTAGACAAGTCTGGCATGAGGTTAGGCCACAGTCCACCTTCAAAGCCCTGGTGCTCATCTGATCTCTTACCCTACATCCCTGTCATTCATACCCTCCTAGGCTGGCTTTTGGTTTTTTTCCTTCTCTTTTCCCTTAACTCTGGCTATTTCTGAAAATCCCTCCCGCGTTCCTGTGGTCGTCCATTTTCACACAGCTTTGGGGAGGTCAAGAACTTGACCTGCTACAAGTAGAATTTTCTTATTGTCCACCTTTTATTCAGTAACTTCTAATTAGTCTCCCTTTTTCAAGCTTAAGCCTTCTCATGTTGGATCTGAGTCTTTTATCCATTTAGCGATTGTAGCTTAGGAAAAAGATGTCTGTTTAGTATGAAAACTGAGGGCAACCTCAGTCAAATGAGCGGATAATGGGTATAATCTTCAGGGATGGCAGTCTCCTTGTGCAGCCTCGTGTGGCTGGGGTTGCACGGGAGGTAAAAATCAACCCAGAGGGATTATAGTAGAGGCAGAAGAGAGTTTTATTGCTCAGCTAACAGACCCAATATTGAAGTGATGAAGTTATAATGTCAGGGGCTATCGGAAAGAAGATGTTTAGTAGGTAGCAGAGAAAACGTCATGGGCTCTGTGTTTTTTCCTAATGGAGGATTTGGTGTTTCATCAAAACCACACTGGAGGTAACTGAGCCTTTTTCAAAATATGAGACATTTCCTTCCCATTTGCATAGCAGGCAGGGGTCTGGCGATGTTTCTGGACATGATGGTGTTTCCAGAGAGAATGCTCTTTTCTACAATGTCCATGCACCTGCTGGACACAGCTCCCAGCTCAGACCAGAGTGGGGAGCCCCCCATCACACAGGCCAGCCGGGGGTGTTGGGATCCAGCGGAAAGCACCCACACGTTTGTTTGTCGGCTTGTTTGTTGCAGGAATAGACAAACCAAAGCCTTACTCTCCTAGAACTCCATGCGTTCTCAGTTACAGACCTCGAGAGGGGGTGTTAGCGCAATCTGCAAACTTCCTCTGCTCAGGGATGAGAACGGAGAAGAGGAGTGGTCCTCTCTCCCAGACACTGTGGTGTCTGTGGAAGGGAGTGTCAGCAGGATCAGAAAATGGTCAGTCTCGGCGCGCCTGGATGGCTTGGTCGGTTAAGCGTCCAACTTCAGCTCAGGTCATGATCTCAAGGTTCGTGAGTTCGAGCCCTGTGTCGGGCTCTGTGCTGACAGCTAGGAGTCTGGAGCCTGCTTCGGATTCTGTGTCTCCTCCTCTCTCTCTGCCCCTCCCCTGCTTGTGCCTTCTTTTTCTCTCAAAGATCAACAAACATTTAAAAAATAATAATAAAAAAATTAAAACAGGAAAAAGAAAGTGGTCATCTGAGTCACACTGATTGAGTTCTGCTCCCTGATCAGTGGTGACAGAATGGACATAGCTTCCCTGAGCCACTATGTGTGCTTTTTTTTTTTTTAAGTTTATTTCTCTATTTTGTGAGAGAGAGAGTGTACAAATGGGGAGGGGCAAAGAGTGGGGGAGAGAGAATCCCAGGCAGGCTCCATACTGTCAGCACCGACACTGGGCTTGAACTCATGAAAGGTAAGATCATGGCCTGAACCGAGATCAAGAATCTGACGCTTAACTTACCGAGCCACGCAGGTGTCCCCACTATGTGTTTTTTTGTTTTGTTTTGTTTTTTTGCTCATGGTGTTTTGGGGTAAATCCTAAACTGTGTCATCTCCGTCATACTCATCATCCACAACATTCCTTTGTCTGCTCCATGAGGCCCGAAGCTCATCCTGTCCCTCTTTGATACTGTTAATGAGCGCTATCTTGACTTCCAGAGCGCCAGGCTGTACGGGCAGTGCTTTGCCAGAATATTCACTCACCCCAGCCTCCTTGCATCGGGGGAGCAAGTTCTCACAGAGGCAAATGGCATTTTATGCATTGACTGTCGTATTCTAGCTACCGCATGCTTTGTGCCTTCTCCAGAAGCTTCTGTGGGTGTCCGTCAGGGATTAAATTGTGCGACCCCACCCCCAAAACTCATACGTTCAAGTTCTAACCTTCATAACATGAGAATGTGACTGCGTTTTGAACTTGGCTGTTGAAGGAGGTAATGGAGGTAAAATGAGCTATGGGTGGGCTCTAGTCCAATCCGAACGGTTTCCTTATAAGAAGAGGCGAGTAGGACAGATACGTGGCTGCATACACAGGAAAGGCCGTGTGAGGACACCTCAAAAAGGCCATCTGTAGGCCGCCTGGATGGCTCAGCTGGTTGAGTGTCTGACTTTGGCTCAGGTCATGTTCTCGCAGTTCGTAAGTTCAAGCCCCACATTGGCCTGGCTGCTGTAAGTGCAGAGCTTGTGTCAGATCCTCCGTCCCCTTCTCTTTACCCCTCCCCAAGACAGTCGTGTGTTCTCCCACAAAAATTTTTTTTAAAAACGCCATCTGCAAGCCACTGAGAGAGGCCTTAGAAAAAAAACAATTCTGGGGGCGCCTGGGTGGCTCAGTTAGTTAAGTGACTTTGACCCAGGTCATGATCTCACAGTTTGTGGGTTCAAGCCCCACATCAGGCTCTGTGCTAACAGCTCAGAGCCTAGAGCCTGCTTCAGATTCTAATTCCCTCTCTCTCTGCCCCTCCCCCACTTGTGTTCTCTTTCAAAAATAAATATTACAAAAAAAGAAAAAAAAAAAAGAAACCGATCCTGCCAGCGCCATGGTCTTGGACCTCCAGCCTCCAGAACTGTGAGAAATCAATTTCTAAGTCCCTCAGACTATCACACTTGGCGACAACAGCCCTGAGAAACCTGCACTTTCTTTCTCCTTTGTGCCATTTCCGTCCCTGATTCTTGAACACGGGGACCAGGACAGTTGTGCTTGTTGCACAGAAAGAAAGGTCAGATGTGATCAGCATCACGCCTCAACATCTCTGTGTGTTTTCAAGTCCACAGCAGCCTTCCGTCCTGGGCCGTGTCCCCAGGCGCCCCCCCCCCCCCCCGCCCGTGGACTTGACACCACAGAGCAACAGCTCTGCTTCCTGTGGAGTTCGCCCCACCTTGATCACGTGCCGTGCGCCTGGTCGGGGGCACACTTTTCAGCTTGCAGGTGCTCTGGGGCCCCGCACCTGCCAGTCTGCAAGCCCCCAGTGCCTTACTGTCCCTCTTGTGGGCTCACCTGCCTCTCAGTGCCAGCCCTGGTCTTCGATTTCTGCCACACCATGTCAGGCTTGATCTTTCTCTTTGTTACCCAGTTTCTTCTTATTTTTTAAGAGGATGTGAGGCTGCTTCCACAGGTTCCTGGAATTCAGAGAAAGGTGTCCTGTCCGAGGCTTTCGAGAAAGAGAGGGGTTACGTATGTCTCAGGCACAACAGCATATTGCTTCTTTCAAGTGAGCTTTGCCAAATGCCAGATAACAACGAACACTGAATTCACTTTTTGTGCAATGGCAAAACCAGTTCTGGGCTCTCACTAAATTTTAACGGCCCAAAAGTTGATCAGAGCCCGGAAGAAAGATGCAATTCTCTTTGTCAGCGCCCCAAAGCCAAATAGTACCAGGAACATTCCTGGAGTGGAACAGAGTTGGGTGTTTGACTTGTTTGACGGAGGCAGGCCACAGTCTTATTAACGAAACTGTTTAGAGTTGCGTGATGAAGATACTAGAAGGTTGACCTTGCAGGATTTGAACTTATGTTAGACGGTTTGGGGGCGTGTCCTAGGAAGCAGGGGTTTCTCTCTGGGTCAGGTGCTAATCAGGAGTTTGAGGGCCAGTCTACGGGCCAGTTTTCATTTTTCGCTGGAATGTGGGGGAACTGAAACAGCCTAAAGCTGACCTTGGCAAGCAGAGCCAGTCCCCCTTAGGGGCTGAGAGGGAGAGATGACTGGTTATTTTGGTAATGTTCACACCTCGTTTTTTCGCTCAGACATGAGTATGGAGGGGGTTTATTTTTGTCTCACTTGATCACAGTAATGGAATGACTTTGTCTGACATTGCCTTCTGGCAACAATAAACTCCACCACTTCCTGGCCAGCTCCCAGCTGTCAGGCCGCCTTTGTGTTTCTCACCTGGGTGGATGGAGGAGCCGGACAGGGGTGAGTGTCCACGGGATGAGGGGGAGGGAGAATGCCTTCAAAGAGGGACAGGAGCTTCCCCCCAAACTTGGGTGTGCATCTGCTCCAATCACAGGCAAATAAGGGCCTCAAGGCCCCTCCTATTCCATATAACACGAAAATAATTTTAACCCCCAAAGATTTTAGGGGAAAACCCTTGTCCCAGGAAGTAAGTCTTAAAGATTAACATCAGCATATTGATCCTGGAGCTCTGAATCACCTGGTCTGGATGAAAGGCTTGTGCTGTTTGTGAAATTTGCTTCTGCATCTACAGATAATGACCATGCTTCTTTTCGTGTTATTTATTAAAAATGTAACTCCTTTAGAAAAAAAAGAAACATCTCATGACTGTCACTTAAGAAGCTGTTGTGGGGCGCCTGGGCAGCTCAGTCAGTTAAGTGTCCAACTTCGGCTCAGGTCATGACCTCACAGCTTGTGGGTTTGAGCCTCGGGCCTGTGCTGACAGCTCAGAGCCTGGACCCTGCTTCTGATTCTGTGTCTCCCTCTCTCTGCCCCTCCCCTGCTTGTGTGCGCTCTCTCTCTCTCTCTCTCTCGCTCAAAAATAAACATCAAAAAAAATTTTTTGAAGAGGCTGTTGTATTGTAAAAAGTTTATAAAACAGAGAAAGAACCCATAATCCTATTAATGATTTCCACCCACCAACCATCCTCTTTCAATTCCTTCTATCTCTTTCTGTGCTTTTAAAAAGTTTTTAATCCTCCCACACACAGAATTTTATAATGTACGGTTTTACCGTTTATCTGTGCATCGCCACGAAACTATAGAATCTTTCTTACCTTTTTTTTTCAATTGAGAATTAACATATTAATTCGATCTTTGTATGGATTGTAAGATTTTCGTGGTACGCCCATTTACTATTACCCCATATAGTTACAAAGTTTTTATGCCCATTTACTGTCCATTACCACATATAGTTACAAAGTTTTTTCTTGAGATGAGAACTTTTAAGATCTCCCTTAGCAGCTTTCTAATCTCTAATAGAGTATTATTTACTCCTCTTGGCATGCTGCCAATTGCATCCCCCAGACTTACTTAGTTTATCGTTGGAAGCCTGTGACCTCCTTCACCCACTTTAATGAATGTTAATGGCTGTGTAAAATTACACATAAAATGGTCACTTTCTTAGTTCTACCTCTATGCATGGAAATGTGTAAAAATAAATTTTTTTTTCTTTTTCTGGGTTAAACTGCGCTAGGATAAAGATTTTTCAAGCGTGTAGGTATTTCCTATACTTTTAAGAAAACGGTCATTTCCACCTGGATGCTTTGAAGATGTTCTCTTTATCCGTGAAGTTTGGGGATTTTGCCAGACTGTGGATACATGCCTCTCTTCTTCCAATAATTTTGCCTCAATTCATTACTCTCTGGATCTGAAACTTTCTGTGTTCAGGGAAACTTTTTTGTTTCTTGTTCGTTTCTTCCCTTTTTTCTTCTAGAACTCTACTCTCCACCTGTGAGTTTGCCGGGTCTCTCTCTCTCTCTCTTTTTTTTTTTTTTAAATTTTATTTATTTTTGAGAGAGAGATAGAGACGGCATGAGCAGGGGAGGGTCAGAAAGAGAGGAAGACACAGAATCCGAGGCAGGCTCCAGGCTCTGAGCTGTCAGCACAGAGCTTGATGCGGGGCTTGAACCCACGAACCGTGAGATCATGACCTGAGCTGAAGTCGGATGCTCAACCGACTGAGCCACCCAGGCGCCCCTGCCGGGTCTCTTGTCCAAGCCTCTTTCCTTCTCCCTCGGGACCACTAGATCTTTGTACTTTTGCCTCTGCTTCTCCTTACTTTATCCTTTTCATCTTCCTGGCCACTGAACGTGAGTATCCCCAGTGGATCACCTCCTTAAACTCATCTGATATTTTAAAAAAAGAAAGCATGTGTTCCTAGGAAGTCTTTTATCATGTGCTCAACATGAATCTCTTTAAGTGCTCTTGTGGGCGCCTGGGTGGCTCAGTCGGTTAAGCGTCCGACTTCAGTTCAGGTCGTGATCTCACGGTTCGTGGGTTCGAGCCCCGCGTTGGGCTCTGTGCTGACAGCCAGCTCAGAGCCTGGATCCTGTTTTGGGTTCTGTGTGTGTCTCTCTCTCTCTGACCCTCCCCTGCTCACACTGTCTCTCTCTCTCTCAGAAATAAATAAAACATTAAAAAAAATTTTAAGTGCTCGTGTTAGCATATTCCTTACTATTTGAAGTTTATTTTTTTTAAAGGTTGCCCTCTCTCTCGTCCGATCAGCTTTATTCCACCAGGACCTTGTTTATTCTTGGTCTTTTTGGCTGCTGCACTTTTTTAGCATTGGGATTTTATCTGTGCTGCTTACTAGGGTTCAGCTGCTGGGATGCTTTACCTAATACGGCTGGGGGTGGGGGGCAATGGAAGGTGTGGTAGTCTCACCCTGAAAGCTGACAGGGCTGTAGCAGGAAGCCATCAGCTCCTTACCAAGGAACGGGGGAGGGGGGTGGGGGACAGACTCTCTACTGGCTGTCCCAGGGGCAGGGGCAGGAAACCCCTTGGTCCACCCATTCAGCTCTGCTCAGGTCCTTGTAGCCTTCGGAGGCCGGCCAGTGTCTGGAACACTCAGGTTGGCCACCATCAGTTTCCCCCACTGGGGTCCAGGGATCTCTCGATCAAGCTCTCTCCCCAAAAGCTGACTCCTTTGGATCCTTGCCGTAGGATTTCCTTCTGCTGCTCATTGCTCTCCAGGTTCCCACCTGGCTTGGAGGTTTAAAGTGCCCCACAGTGTCAGCTCACCCATCTGCTGCCTGAACAGTGCAAGACCCTGGAGAAGTGAGGTAAAGCTGGGTGTGCAGTAGTGTATACGGGGAAGGCAGGATGCGCTCGTGGGCTCTCTTTCCAAAATCCTCTGATGCCGTGTCTTCTACAATTATTTTGGGTATTTCAGCTCAGTTATTCTTTCCTATATTAGAGAATCGCTTAGCCAAGTTGAAAAAATTCTGTGGGTTTTTGTTTGCAGGAACGAATCGGCCTCTTTTAACTACTGAGTCTTAGAAGCTAGGGCTCTATACTCATTCAAGCCTTCCTTAAGCTTCATTATTTTCTGGCTATGAGGTCACATACTTTTCTCATGGAAGTTGCTTTCAGATACTTGATTATGATAATGAGTTGTATTATTTTATTATTTCACTGTAATTTTTTTAAATTACGCTAACATTAATTTTCAAGATGTGCTTTCACAGTAAGGGTTCCTAATCCTGGATGTAGACTAGACTCATTTGAAGAGCCCTATCCCCAGCGTTCAGAGTCAAGTTCACACCATTCATTTAGAATATACTTTTTTTTTTAGTTGATTTATTTTGAAAAACAGAGACAGCTCAAGTAGAGCAGGGGAAGAGAGAGAGAGAGAGAAAGAGAGAATCCCAAGCAGGCTGTGTGCTGTCAGCACAGAGTCCCATGCTGGGCTCAGTCTCATGAGCAATGACATAATGACCTGAGCTGAGATCAAGAGTTGGTTGCTAAACCAACTGAGCCACCCAGCACCTCTAGACTATTTAAAAAAAATAAAAGCTCACCCGAGAAACAATATAGGACATGGTAACAATCATCACTATTTCTTCTATCAGCACTCCACAGGGGACCGTCCTGGGGCTTCTTCTGAATTTCCAGGCCCACTTATGGTTCAGAGCTGCCCGGGCGGCTCATTTCTAGGCTCTTGAATGCCTTCCCTTCCTCCCTCACAGGAGACAGGGTTACCTCTGTGCCCATGGAGCCTGGTCTGGCCAATTGCTGGGAAGATTTTAATTTACTTTTTTTCAGTGTAGCTCCAGAGAAAGTGATCATGTGTGACACTGCATGAAACAGAAGAACCGCTTTCTGTGTTCTTCATGAGAAAAAAGGAAGATATTCAACATTTCTTCCTTTCTCCCCTCATAGCAGACTTGATTATTTATTTTTTAATTTTTTTTTAATATTTTTATTTCTAGGAGAGAGAGAGAGACAGTGTGAGCAGGGGAGGGTCAGAGAGAGAAGGAGTCACAGACCGAAAAAGGCTCCAGGCTCTGAGCTGGCAGTCAGCACAGAGCCCGATGCGGGGCTTGAACTCATGAACCGCGAGATCATGACCTAAGCGAAAGTCGGACGCTTAACCAACTAAGCCACCCAGGCGCCCCTATTTTTTAATTTTTTTATCTTTATTTTTGAGAGAGAGAGAGCCTGAGCAGGGGAGGGGCAGAGAGAGAGAGAGAGAGAGAGAGAGAGGGAGACACAGGATCTGAAGCAGGTTCCAGGCTCCGAGCTGTCAGCACAGAGCCTGAAGTGGGGCTTGAACTCATGAGCTGTGAGATCACGACCTGAGCTAAAGTTGGATGCTTAACTGATGGAGCCACCCAGGCACCCAGAGTTGGTTATTTTAAAGAGTGGTAAAATAGTGCAGGACACATCTAGCACCTACCCAGTAATAAAACTGTACCTCTCTAGCTTCCCGGTCTCCCTGACACTCACAAGGACCATCCTAGGGCCTCATCAGGCCAGTGACAGAATGCCTCCCCAAAGACAAATGTTGATCAAGAGCAGCAATTTCAATAAGTTATTGGATTATTAAATAGCTTAGGGGAAAAAAAATTATGTTTTATTTCTGAGAGAGAGAGAGAGAGACAGCATGAGCAGAGGAGGGTCAGAGAGAGAGAGAGAGAGAGAGAGACAGTGTGAGCAGAGGAGGGTCAGAGAGAGAGGGAGACACAGAATCTGAAACAGACTCCAGGCTCTGAGCTGGCTGTCAGCACAGAGCCTGATGCGGGGCTCAAACCCATGAACCGTGAGATAATGACCAGAGCCAAAGTTGGATGCTTAACAGACTGAGCCACCCAGGCACTCTTATTCTTTCTTTCATTTTTTTTTTTTTAAAGTTTATTTCTTTGGGTGGGGGCAGAGAGGAAAGAGAGAATCCCAAGCAGCCTTCACACTTTGAGAACCCAGAGTCCAATGCATTAGATTATGGCCTGAGTCGGGGCACCTGGGTGGCTTAGTTGGTTGAGCGTCCGACTTTCGCTTAGGTCATGATCTTGCGGTTCGTGGGTTCGAGCCCCGCGTCGGGCTCTGTGCTGACTGCCAGCTCAGAGCCTGGAGCCTGTTTCAGTCTGTGACTCCCTCTCTTTCTGACCCTCCCTGCTCATGCTCTCTCTCTCTCTCCTAGAAATAAATTAAAAAAAAAAAAAGATTATGGCCTGAGTCAAAGTCAGACACCCAACCCGCAGAGCCACCCAGGTGCCCCTAGAAATCTGCTGTTGTTTAAATGTCTACCTTCCTCTGTATTGCCATAAGTTTCAGGAAAATAGTGATTTCATTGATTTTGGTTGTGTGGTTGGGTTAAGCATGGTCATGGGATATAATTGTGGCCAATGGTAAGTCAGGGGAAAATCAGTGCAGGGCTCTAGGAAAGTTTCCTCAATGATGAAGAGACTCCTTGATTAAGGTGCCCTCCTGGTTATTGCCATGTCTACTTGGCTCCCAGAACTATTGGAGTCAGTTTACAATTGGGGGGAGAGCCCCCGGAGGACAAGCTGGGAAGCCCAGAGCGACAGGGCAGAAATATGGAAGAATTTGAATTCATGGTGATGATGTTGAAACCTTGAAGAAACCAACTGTGGAGCATTCCTATTTCTGGATTTTTAAGTGAAATGATGAAGTCTTTGTAATTTAGACAGTCAAGTGCTTTTATTACTTGAGGTCAAAATCATCCAAATAATGTCACTTTTCTGGTTATTATGCAGATGACTTTGGTGAAAATTAGTCTTCATTGCTTATTCACTTACAGTTTAATAGGTAGAAGATAAAGGTGTGTTTTTCTTGTCGTTTCTTATGCTATAGGAAATTGTAGGAAGCAGAAACTACTAGAATAGGAAAAAGTCTAGTCACGTTAAAAAACAAAACCTACCCTTTGCAAATTTTGTAAACCTTATAAATATATTACAGAATTGAGCAGTTTTCAAAATTATTTGTCAGGAAGGCATAGTAGAATATTTCCAATTTAAAACGGTTTAACATTTGCAATTGGTTGCACATATTTTTTTTTTGGCTTTGATTTTTTTTTTTTAAGGTTGTAGGCAAAAGCAATCTGTTCCATGTTGTCTGTGAAGTTCATGGCAAGAACAAGATGCTGGCGTTAATAACCGAATTGATAAAACACAGACAAAGCACCCACAGCTGTGTCAGTATCTTTCAAATAGAGAAATGTCAGTTCAGTGTTTACTTGGAGTCCCACCCCAGCAGGAAATTGGGTGCTGAGGCAAGCTGGGTAGAAGTCCAAGGCTCTGCATGATTAGCCATAGTATTAGGGGAGCAAATCAGAGGATTAGCTGAGGATAAACTATTATTAGACCTGTCAATATTCATTAATTGCTGGATAATACATACATCTCCTCTCTTCCTCAGCACAGAATCTCTGTCTCTGTTTTGAGCATACACCCCACCCCCCACATATACTTTGAACCACAGCAGTCAGTTGTTTACTCCCCTTAGAGGCCCTTTAACTTTTGGTTGAAATGCATTTTTCCAGGGTTCTGGTGATAAGTGTCCAAAACCCATATTCCAGAGATCTCTCTACTTAAAGAAGGCATGATAGAGCTCTCAGCATATACTTCCAGAGCCACACAAAGGAAGTTGTTCCAGAAAATGAGCAACTGGATGATTGTGCTAATAGAAACCTTGAAACCTTGATTGACAGGTTTTACCAGTTGCAGCAAAGGAAACTTTCCATTAAGTTACGTGATGGTGAGATTGTTCATCGTGAGCTCTCATAACTCATGACCTTATAACTACTGTTATTTCCTTTATTTTGCTTCCTGCCCCTCCTATGTCTTCTAACCCCACTCATTTGCCCACCGTCTCTCTTACAGTTTTGATGGGGGGAAAATTTCACCTTCCAAGAGCACAAAAGTAGTTTTGCAGCTTTTCACACATAGAAAGTGTGAGGAATTACTGCTGGGGCTGAATGGAAGTGAGTGTCTATGGCAGTGATAGCAGATGAAACCAGAGAATTTGCCAGGAACCCCGTGGTAAAGGGCTGTGTGTACTAACTTGTAAAGTTTGGACTTACCCAAGTCACTTGGTTATGTAGCCTATGAGTGTCAGGTCAATGTAGGGTGGAACCCAAATTACCTAAATCCAGGGCTAGGATGTTCTCCTTTGTGGCTTGTTCTCTCCTTCAGTACGGGACCTTAACACAGTGACCTTAACCTCAGTGCCTGCCTTTGGAATAGTCTGGCCTGGAGAATGTGGAAAGTATAATAGCCCAAGTCCTTCTTTAGGTTGGGGCGGCACAGGCAGGTCCACTGAGGCTGTTGGCTGAAGGGTCCATGGCAGGCTTGGGCACAGTAGTTAGTCTATGGCTTCTAAAGCAGAGGGAGTCTGAGATTCATTGCCAGTAAAGACCAATAGAAGGTGCTCAGCCCATACAAAAGTGAGGGCTAGGAATGGAGGCTTATGCTCGTGGGGCACTAACAGGTGAACATAGGTACAGAGTAGAAAAAGAGAGCAAATATTGCAAAGAGGGAACAGGGTTCAGGACTGTCTTCATTTTGAGTGGAAGGCTCAAAGCCCTTTGTTATATATTAGGTTTTTTTAAAGCTCTGGCTCTAGACAGTGTGTGTGAACTAGTCACCCTTGTTAAATGCACAGAAGTGGCAAAGAGCAAGTTGTAATGGAGCCCGTCCATTGTAGCTGAGATCCCCTTCATAGTATATCATTTTCATGCCCCAGTGAGGGTGCTTTCTACCTCGTTCCCTTGGTATCTTAGCACGTGTTTTTTGTTCTTATGTCCTAAGACCCTCCAAAAGGAGAGTGCCGTTGAATATGTACCTTCTAAACATCCACTTGAGGATTACTAAGGCTTTAAAATCAATTTAAATACTCATTTGTTGAAATGCCTCTGCCTGAGAATTTCATATCGCCGTGGTATCCTAAACAACATCATTGTCCCAGAAAAATGAGGCCAGAAAGAACTTGTCCACAAAAATGGACAAGAGAGATGGCAGAAGGGAGAAGATAGAATGACCCGAGGAAACCCCATTCCAGCTCCTTCCTGGGCTCAAAGGCAAACCCACTGCATGTTTTCAAGCAGGTCATACTGGTAAACCTGTTTTCGTGTGCTTGGCTAGGATTAAGTTCCAGCCAAGTTGTTGGGGTATTAGAATGCTCAGACTGGGGCAATGTTGGCTTGCTTTTAGCAGAGGGATTAGTGTTAATATGTGTCACCAAATGAGGTCTTTATTTCTCTGGCCTGTCGTGGCCAAACTAGAGAAGCTGACTTCTTCAACGTCCTTCCTTAGTGTCAGGATGTCCTCTTCATTTCAACTTGGAAATGCTAATGTACATTGAATTCTAGCTGGTGCCCTAAAATGGTCAAGGAACCTCTGTACCGCATTGCCCACTGGCCAAATAGGGCTGCCCTCGTCCAAGACTTGCTTTGGGTTGATGACAGTTCCTGAACCCTAGACCCATGCCCTTTGGGGAAAACCGATGCTCCAACTGGCAACAGTGCTGATGCTTTTCAAGTTAGTTCAGAGCCAAGAAGAGACACAGCTCTTCCTAAAATAGTTTATGAATTCAGCAGCATATTACAGATGAAGGCACCAGAAAGTTTTTAAAAATATAAAATAAATGTACAAGGCTATGCCTTTATATGGAGCAGAGTTGCAAAAGTTATCTTTTCTAATTTGTTGGAGACTGGAAACTTCTTTTAGAATCCTCTGGGACTTTGAGTCCTGAATTAAATACTGCCTGTCATCTACTAAGGGACCCAGTAAAACCACCAGTGGCTCTAAGCTTTGAAATGCCGGGGTGCTTGGCTGGCTCAGTTGGAAAAGCATGTGATTCTTGATCACGGGGTCATGAGTTTAGTTCCCATGTTGGGTGTAGAGATTACATACATACGGACAGACATTTATAAACAAACTTTAAACTTTCAAGTGTCATGATGAATGGATGCAAACACACTCATAGCTTGATCTTGGACATGGGACTTCCAAGCAAGATACAGAATGAAGACTCTTGCTTCATCCTTTCCTTTTTCCTTCTCCTGTTTTTCTGCTTTGATCCATTCCTTAGGACGGAGAAAGATGGGCGTGGTGTTGGTCAAATAATCATTTTCTTCCTGAGCAGCTCCGAAGCTTTTCAGAAGGACCATGTCTTCCATCAGTTCACTCATTTGAGATCTACATTCTTCAATGACTGATACTCTCTATCTTCTCCTGTCCTATGCAATCCATTCTTAGGATTTGGAAATAGTCTGATAAACCCAAGTGGCATTAAGCACATTCACACTATTACCTATTTCCAGAACTTTTTCATCATCCCTGACAGAAACTCTGTATTCATTAAACACCAGCTTTGGTGGCTTTGATCAAACTTGTTGACCTCTCAGAGTTCCAGCTTTCTCATTGGTAAAATGGAGATCATGAAATATCGAATTATTATGATGGGAGAATAGAAACTTGGGTAAGAAAACCAACAGAATGAAAGCTTCACAGTGGGCAGAGAGTTTGGTTTTGTTAATTGAAATACCCCAAGCACTTAGAACGGTGTCAAGCATGGAAGAAGTGCTCAAAACATTTGTTAAATAGTAGAAGAATGAATGAATAAAGGTGCAGGTATGTTGGTCATTAATTCAGCAGGTATAGAGAGTGCTAGGAGCTATCAGAAACGTAGATATTTCTCTGTTCTTTCTTCATGGGCTAAAGAGGTTTGAAGCCTGCAGTAAGTAGTGGAGAATGATTCAAGAAGAGGTTCAAGAAAACCTGGAACTTTTAGAGAATAAAGACAAAGGATAAGAAAAGGCTTCAAAATGAAGAGGTATCCCCTAAAGAACTGAAAACACAGACTCAAGCAGAAATTTGTACATCAGTGTTCGTGATAGCATTTTTACAATAGCCAAAAGATGGATACAACACAAATGTCCCTCAACAGGTGATGGATGAACAAATTACATCCTATGCATACAATGAACAATTATTGAGCCTTTAAAAAGAATGACTGATATATTCCAAAACATGTATGAACCTTGAAAGCATTATGCTGAGTGAAATAACCTACAATCAGGGGAACATATTGTATGATTTCACTTTCACGAGGTAGAGCAGACAGATTCACGGAGACCGCAAAACTAGACATTACCAAGGGCTAGGGAAGGGGAGAGAAGGTGCTGGTGTTTACTGAATACAGAGTTTCATCAGGATGATGAAAAAGTTCTGGAAATAGGTAATAGTGTGAATGTGCTTAATGCCACTAAATTGTATACTTAGAGATGGTTAACAAAGTAATTTTTATGTAAATTTTGCCTTGATTTAAAAAAGAAATCCCAGGGGCACCTGGGTGACTCAGTCTGTTGAGCGACTGACCCTTGATTTTGGCTCAGGTCCTTATCTCATGGTTCATGGGTTTGAGTCCCCAGTTGGCTCTGGTTTATTGTGTAGCCCGCTTGGGATTCTCTGTTTCCCTCTCTGCCTCCCTCTCTCTTTCTCAAAAGTAAATAAATAAATATTTAAAAGTCAGTCACAAAAACTGACATTTTGATATGCCCAGCAAACAAAGGAAACTCCATCTTGTTTTCTCTGTGCTCCTCTTTCTGGTACAGAGGACTTTGACATCACACAGAATTGGCTCAACTCTAAACCCCACCACTTAAGGAAGGGAGGCTTTGGTCAAACTTGTTGACCTCTCAGAGTTCCAGCCTTCTCATTGGTAAAATGGAGATCATGAAATATCGAATTATTATGATGGGAGAATAGACATCATGTACATAAAATGCTTTAGCACAGTAGCTGACACACAGTAGGCAGGCAACAAATGGTCAATTCCTCTTGCCCTCACTTTCCTCTATTTCTCTTATCCTTACCAGCCTGCCCAGTGTCCTTCTCCATCTTGATTTCTTTTCTTCCATTTTGCAAAATTGGGTTCCATGATCTAGGCCCTAGATCTCTACCAGATGGTGTTCTCCCTGGCTGGCCTCAAGGAAGCATTCCCAGAGGGAAAGCACATCCCAGTCCGGCTGTGTGTGTGTGTGGGTGTGTGTGTGGGGGGGGAGGGGATGTGTTGAAAACCATGTGAGCCGCCATTTCAACTAGAGCCCATATTCCTTTCATTGTGCCTCTGCGTTGCCAGCTCAGCCTACTGAGCACAGCGTATCATAGAATTCAGAGTCCAACCTGTTATTTGGAGCAACATCTTTTCCTTACAGCAAAGCATAAAGGACCTTCCTTGACCCTATGGGTGTATGGCATTAAGTACTTGCTTCACTCTCCATTTTATAGTTATTTTTATTAAGCAATTATGTAGGCATAGTTTTAAGAGTCAAAGAGTTCTACAGTGATTTAACTGAAAAACTCTGGCCTCCCCACTCATCTCTGGCCCTGGCCACCTGGAGACAGGGACTGTTTATTGTTACTGCCCTTACTGCTAATTTTTCACTCCACTTTCTACATGATAAGACTGGACGGCTCTACTTTGTTTTTTCTTGAGTTAAATATTCCCGACTGACTCTTTAGGATAAAAGATGAACATTTTCCTCGCTGAACAGTCTTTCCCTACTTGGTTCCTCCACCTTCTTCCTCCCTACAGGCTTCCATTACACATTGTTGGATTATATTAACAGTTGGTATTTATATTTATAGAATGATGGAAATCTTATTCCCAACTGTAATATTTTTGTTTTCTTGTACAACCTTGAGTATTTGTGTTATTTCTCTTGTACAATTACCTTTAATTTCCATGTAAATGACAATCACCTAAGTTTTTATTATTTTAGTTAATCTTTTTAAGATCTTGCATGTCTGAAAACAGGTCTACTCCACCTTCACATTTGATGAGTAGCTTGAGTATAGAGTTGTAGGTTAAACTAACCTTCCTCCAGAATATTAAAGCCATTATTCATTTTCTTTTAGTGTCTGGCATTTTTGTTGAGAAGTCTCATGACATTCTGATGCCTGATACTTTATTGATGATGTTTTTTTCCTGAAAGTATTTATGATCTTTGCTTTGTCAAGTTTCTTTTTTTTTTTTTTTTAATTTTTAAATGTTTTATTTATTTCTAGGGGGGAGAGAGAGAGAGAGAGACAGCGTGAGCAGGGGAGAGTCAGGGAGAGAGGGAGTGACAGATTCTGAAACAGGCTCCAGGCTCTGAGCTGGCAGTCAGCACAGAGCCCGACGCGGGGCTCGAACCCACGAACCGCGAGATCATGACCTAAGCGAAAGTCGGACGCTTAACCGACTAAGCCACCCAGGCGCCCCAGCTTTGTCAAGTTTCTGAAGTGTCGTGATGCAGTGTGCATGTCTGTGTGCACGTGAGCGTGTTTACTGTGTTAGACATTCTCTGGGCTTTTTCAAGCCTAGAAACTCTTATCTTTCTCTTTGAGTAAATACTCCTATTATTTATTTGATAATCTTCTTTACTTGATTTACTCTGAACTCTCTTTCTAGGACTCTTTTGGAATGCTGGATCTCCTACATGGATATTTCAGTTGTCATGTATTTTGTCTTCTATTTTCTCCTCCTTTGCTTTATGTTTTATATTTTGGAAATTTTTTTCAAGTTTGAGTCCTTCTGTGGACATTTTTATTTGGGTTAGGTCTTTCAGTTTGTTTGCATCCTCTTCAGTCCCTTTCATTAATAGATTGTATTATCAATATGTAAATCTTTCATCTCCTTGGTTAAATGTATTCCTAGGCATTTTATTCTTTTTGGTATAATTGTAAATGAGATTGCCTTCTTAATTTCTCTTTCTCATAGTTCATTATTAATGTAGAGAAAAGCAACAGATTTTTGATTTTGCATCCTACACCTTTGTATCCTGAATTTGTATCCTCCATCTGTTTATTAGTTCTAACAGTTTTTTTGATGGAGTCTTTAGGGTTTTTTATATATGATAGAATCATGTCATCTGCAAATAATGACCCTTCTTTTTTTTTTTCTGTTTGGATACCTTGTATTTGTTTCTCTTGCCTAATTATGGCAATAATATTCAACATAATATTTAGGATGTTATGTTGAATCAAAATAGCAAAAATATTGTTCAGCATAATATTTAGAATATTATGTTGAATAAAATTGGCAAGAATGGGCATCTTTGTCTTGTTCCTGATCTTAAAGGGAAAGCTTTCGGTCTTTCACCAGGGAATATAGCGTCAGCTGTGGGCTTGTCATATGTGGCCTTCGTTGTGTTGAGGTATGTTTCTTTTGTACCTGTTTTGTTGAGGATTTTTATCATAAACGGACGTTGAATTGTGTCAAATATGTTTTCTGCATCTATGGAGATGATTATATGATTTTCATCCATTTTTTAAATGTGATACATCGCACTGATTTATGGATGTTGCACCCTTCTTGCATCCCTGGAATAAATCTCACTAGATCATGGGTATGACTCTTTCAACTCTTTAATGTTGAATGTGGCTTGCTAATAATTTGCTGAGGATTTTTGCATCTGTGTTCGACAGGGATATTGACCTGTGATTTTCTTTGCTTATGGTGTCCTTGTCGGCTTTTGGTGTCAGGATGATGCTGGCCTCATAAAATGAGTTTAGAAGAGTCCACACCTCTTCTGATTTTGAAAGAGTTTGAGAAGGACTGGTATTAATTCTTTTTTATATGTTTGGTAGAATTCACCAGTGAATCCATCTTGTCCTAGACTTTTGTGTGTTGGGAGATTTTTAACTATTGATTTAATTTCCCTACTAGTGGTTGGTCTGTTTAGACTTTCTGTTTCATCATGTTTCAGTCTTAGTAGGTCGTATGTTTGTAAGAATTTATCCTTTTTTTCTAGGAAGTCCAATTTGTTGGTGTATAATTGTTCCTGGCTGTCTCTTATGTTCCTTTGGAGTTCTGTGGTAAGAGATGTAACATCCCTTACATTTCTGATTTTATTTGTTTGAATCCTCTGTCTTTTTTTCTTGGTGAGTCTAGCTAGAGGTTTGTCAATTTGTTTAATTTTTCAAAGAATCAGCTGTTAGTTTTATTGATCTTCTCTATTGTCTTTTTAGTCTCTATTTTATTTCTGCTCTAACCTTTGTTATTTTCTTTTTTCTACTAACTTTGGGCTTCATTTGTTCTTTTCCTAGTTCCTAGAGTTAAAAGTTAGGTTGTTTGAGACTTTTCTTCTTGCTTGGAGTAGGAATCTATCACCATGAGCTTTCCTCTTAGAACAGCTTCTATTGCATCCCACAAATTTTGATGTGTTATATTTCCATTTTCATTTGACCAAAGGTATTTTTTTACTTGTCTTTAGATTTCTTCTTTGACTTATTGATTGTTTAGTAATACGTTGTTTAATCTCATATATTTGTGAATTCTCCAGTATTCCTTGTGTGATTCAGTTCTAGTTTCATACAATTGTGGTCAGAAAAGATGCATGTGATAGGGAAGTATCACATTTCCAGACGTCAAGCTACATTGCAAAGCTGTGGTAATCAAAACAGTATAGTACTGACCGAAAAATAGGCACATATGTCAGAGGAACATAATGTAAAACCCAGAAATAAGCCCATATTTAATAAACCGTGGAGAAAAAGACAGCCTCTTCACCAAAGGTGTTGGGAAAACTGGACAGCTACATGCAAAAGAATGAAACTTGACACCTTTTTTTACGCCATACACAAAAATAAGCTCAAAATGAATTAAAGACTTAAACATGAGACCTGACACCATAAAAATCCTAGAATAGAGCACAGGAAGTCATTTCTCTGACGTTGGTCACGGCATCATTTTTCTACCTATGTCTCCTTAGGCAAGGGAAACAAGCAAAAATAAACTGTTGGGACTATATCAAAATAAAAAGCTTCTTCACAACAAAAGAAACAGTTGACAAAACTAAAAGGCAACTTACTGGATGGAAGAAGATATTTGCAAATGACATATCTGAAAAAGCGTTAGCATCCAAAGTTTATAAATAACTGATACAATGCACCAGCAAAAAACCAAATAATCCAAATAAAAAAATGGGCAGAAGACATAAGCAGACATTTCTGCAAAGAAGAGATTCACAGAGCCAACAGATACATGAAAAGATGCTCAACACCCACTCATCATCAGGGAAATGCAAATCAAAACCACAATGAGATACCACCTCACACCTGTCAGAATGGCTAAACTCAAAGACACAAGAAGTAAATGTTGGTGGGGATGTGGAGAAAAAGGAACCCTGGTGTGCTACTGGTGGGAATGAAAACTGATGCAGCCGCTGTGGAAAGCAGTATGGAAGTTCCTTGAAAGTTAACAGTATAGAACTGTCTTATGATCCAGTAATCCACTACTGGGTATTTATCCCACGTATATAAAAACACCAATTCAGAGGAATACATGCACCCTGTATGTTTATTGCAGCATTATTTACAATAGTCAAATTATGGAAGCAGCACAAATGTCCACTGATGGGTGGATGGACAAAGAAGTGTATGTGTGTATATATTTTATATATATATATTCGATTATATATATATTCAACTTTTTATATATATATATATATATATATATATATATATATATATATATATATGTTCAATGGAATATTACTCAGCCATGAAAAGTAATGAAATCTTGCCATTTGCAACAACATGGATGGAGCTAGAGAGTATAATGCTAAGCAAAATAAGTGAGAGAAAGACAAATACTATGTGATTCCACTCATAAAATGAATTTAAGAAATAAAACAAATGAGCAAAGGAAAAAAATGGCAGACAAACCAAGAAACAGACTCTTAACTATAGAGAACAAACTGATGGTTATCAGAGGGGAGGTGGATGAGGAGAAGAATGAAATAGATGATGGGGATTAAAGAGTACATCTATCATGATGAACACTGAGTGAGTAAGGTATAGATTGTTAAATCACTACATTGTACACCTGAAACTAATATAACACTGTATGCTAGCTATCCTGGAATTAAACTTAAAAATTTAATGAAAAAGATGTTTGACACAATTTCAGTGTTCTTAAATTTATTATGACTTGTTTGTGGCCTAATATTTGATCGGGACTAGAAAATGTTTTATGTGCACTTGAGAAGAACATGTATTCTGTTACTTTTGGATAGAATATTCCGTATGTACCTTTCAAGTCCATCTGGTCTAATATGTCATTTATGGCTGATGTTTCCTTATTGATACTCTTTGGGTGATCCACTGATATAAGTGGGATACTAAAGTCTCCTAAATTACTATATTGCAATCTATTTGCCTGTTTCTCTTTATCTCTGTTAATAGTGTTGGGTGTGTACATATTTATAAATAGTACATCCTCTTGCTGAGTTGACACTTTATCATTATGTGACACCCATCTTTGTCTATTACCAGAGTCTTTGCTTTGACGTCTACTTTGTCACATTTAGCTTTTGATTTTCATTTGCATAGAATATCTTTTTCCACGTCTTTACTTTCAACTTGTGTATGTCCTTATGTCTAAAATAAGTCTCTTGTAGGCAGCCCAAAGATGGGTTTTGTTTTTCTTTTCTGTTAAATCCCTTCAGCCATTCTCTGTTTTGTGGAGAATTTAGTCCATTTACACTTACAATGATTATTGAAGGTATGTACTGCTCTTAAGGGATGTAGACTGTGTGCACCATCTTGATGCTCTCCTTTTGCCTTGCTCCAGCTAACTGGTATCTCCCAGAAAAGAAATTACTTATCTTAAGCCCCAATTTTTGTGCCTCCTACCCAGAAGACACCCCCATATTGCCTGGCTCTGGTGACCAGAAGGATTTATGCTTGTGAGCCCGCAAGACTATATATTTGCATAAAAGCTCTTGCTGAGGGTCTGGCTTCCATTCAGCCTAAATCTAGCTGCTGAGGTCTTCCCCTTTGTGATATTGGCAGTTCTTGGTACATCCTCCATTACTGTGAGATATTAAAAGTATAACAGGGTGCTTGGGCAATTCCAAGGTTAGAAAACAAAGAGCTCAGACAAGGTTGAATGACAAGGTTCATGTCTTACATGGGAGCACTCCTTAAAGACTGGGAGAGGTAGTTGCTTCATCTCTTGGATGTAAACCAACACAGAAGAATCAGACAGAATAAAGAAACATATTTGGAATATGTCCCAAATGAAAGAAGATGATAAAACCTCAGAAAATGAAACATTAATGAAATGTAGATAAGTAATTTACCCAGTGTGTTAATGGTTATAAAGATGCTCACTGAACTACGGAGAAAAATGGATGAAGACAGTGAGAACCCCAACAAAGAGAAGGAAAATACAAGAAAGTACTAAATAGAAGTCACATAGTTGAATGATACCATAACTGAAATTACTGAAATAATTCAATAATGAAATATACATTGTTGGGGGCTGGTGGCTCAGCAGCAGACTAGATGAAGCAGAAGAAAGGGTCAGTCAAGTCAAAGACAAGGTGGTGGAACACACCTAACAAAAGCAGCAGTTTATAGGAATTCATCATCACCAAACCAGTCTTCTAAGAAATATTAAGGGGACTTCTTTAAGCTAAAAGAAAGGGCATTGGTTAGTAACAAGAAAACACATGAAAGAATAAATCTTACTAGAAAAGTAAACATACAGTAAAGATAGTGGATTAATCATTTATAAAGCTAGTGTGAAGGTTAAAAGATAAAAGTAGTAAAATAACTATAATTATAATTAGTTAAGGGATACACAAGCTAACAGGATGTGACATCAAAAAGGTGGTGGGGAGAGTAAAAAATGTTGAGGCTTAGAAAGTTAACTAGACTTAAACATGCAAGTTGTTGCATGTAAACCTCATGGTAACCACAAAGACGGACAGTAAATACACAAAGGAATAATAAGAGAAAGTAATATAAACAGACCACTAAAGAAAGCCATCATACCACAGAAGAAGACAGCAAGAGAAAAAAAGAACAGAGAATAAACATAAAAAGAGATAGAAAAAAATAATAAGATGGCAATAAGTACATACAGACCAGTATTTTAGTTACAATATTTAACTTCTAAGAGCTTCTCTTACTCTCCAAATGTTCCTTTTAAGAGCATCCTGTGCTTATTTTATACATTGTAATATCTTTTGTCTTCAAGCTATGAATTACAAAGGGTTTTTTTGGACAAGTTCTTCAATTTTTTCCATTGACATTCTTTCTTAATTTTTTTCCCTTAGTTTAATTTAGTCTCTATTTCTTTGTGAAATGTTTTTTTCTAAAATTTTGAGTGATCCTTGGCTGATTGTTCTTAAGAAAAATGGACTGAAATGATGAGTAAAACTCTGAGCATGAGCAGGGCTTGGTGACTGGTGGTTTTCCCTTCCCATGATAGAGTCCAGGATCTGGCCATTTTGAGTGGGTATTCTAATCATTCGTAACTGCAGATCCTTCTTCTTGCTTGCATCAAAAATTGCCAAATTCTGTCCGGGAGTGTATGAAGACAGGAATATAAATCTGGTTGAATCATTCTGGAAACTGAGAGGATTGGAGCTCTTGAAATGGACAAAAGGGGTTCCCAGCGTGTTGGCTTTATTTCCATCCAGACGTTCTGGTTGATTACTTCCAGAGTGTAAACTTGGAGATTACTATCAGAATTAAGGGGAAAAATCCTCTGGATTCAGAGGAAGATCTAAGGGGTCTCTTATTTGTTGTATGAGTAGGAGGAGGTGGAAATATTCTTTAAAGTACCAAATTTAAAATAATTGGATGCAAAATGAATTCCCATTAATAGGGGCAAGGTAAGGTAAACTGTGGTGCAGCCACATCACGACACACTAGGAAGCCTATAAAAACCGTAATTGGAACAAGCGTGTGTCACAGGAAAATGGTCATTATGCATGGCAAAAAATGTGTAGTAGGGTAGTGTTTTTTATTTAAAACAACCAAGAACTTTTTCACTCTATAGTTTCTGTCTCCATAAACATTTCAGTAGTAAGACCCAGGAAAGTGTTGATAAGATACTCCAGGGGCTAGTGTTCCTCATAAATCAAGACTAAAAAATTGTCTTTCTGAAAAAAAAAAATTTTTTTCCCATGTGACACAGCTGTAAGGAAATCATTTTCCCAACCATTTTGGCTGTTTATTTTCTACATTGAATATTGTAATCTGTATGGTTCACAGATGTTTTTGCACGATTATCTGGCCAAATTAGGAAGTGTATGGTGCAAGCCCCGTGACATCCAGTTATCCAGTAGCCTGCAGCAAGTATCTCTGGCATGAACTCAGAGAACTGAGGGACTCTGGGGCCACGAGGCAGATAAAATGAAGAGTGAAAGTGAGCCAGTTGCAAACATCTTTGGAAAAAACCCAGCTTTTTTGTTTTATTCCTGACCGTAAAGGAAATGCTTCTAGTTTATATACTCATTAAGTATGAAATGGCTATTGGCTTAGCATTGGTATCTATTTTTATCATTTTAGAGAAATGTCCTTGTAATCCTGGTTTTCAAATAATTTCTATTTTAAAAATGCTTAATCAATTTTACAAAGCGCCTTCTGGACATTTTTTTTGGTTAAGACTTGTCTCATTTGATCCACTGATATGCCACATCAGATTACTTATATTAAATTCTCCTAACATAGTTTGAGAATTATGACTTGGTCATGGTGAGTTATGTCCTTTATATCACTGAATTTGATTTGGGATTTTTTTCCTATGCGTTCATAAGTGATACCGATCTATGGGGCACATACGTGATTGTGTACGCAGGCACACAAATCATCCTTGTCAGTTGTAGAACAGGATTATTTTACCTCAGAGCAGAGCATCAAATCCATGAACAAAACCTGTTAGAACTGCAAGAAGCAAAGGAGAAGTGTACACTGACAATTAGAGATTTCAATACATTTTTCTCTCAGTCATTGATAAGACAGAAAATCTGCAAAGATGTGGAAAATTTGAACAATACTATGAACTAATTTGATCTGACATAGATGGAACATTCTACCTAACAAGAGCAGAATACAATCTTTATAAGTGTACATGTGACATTTACCAAGATAAACTTTATTCTTGTGTTAATTTTTATTGCTTATTTTTTTTTAGGTTTTTTCTTTTTGAGAGAGAGAGAGAGAGACAGAATGTGAGCAGGGGAGGGGCGGAGAGAGAGAGACACAGAAGCCAAAGCAGGCTCCAGGCTCTGAGCTGTCAGTACAGAGTCCAATGTGGAGCTCAAACTCACAAACCATGGGATCATGACCTGAGCACAAGTTGGACGTTTCACCAACTGAGCTACCCAGGCACCCCTATAGTCTTGTGTTTAGATCTTCATATATTTGTTAGATTTATCCCTAAGTATATCATATTTTTAATGATCTAAAAAGAACTGTTATTTTAAACTCCAATTTCCAACTGTTGGTAGTAAGTATAGAAAGACAATATTTGTATATTGCAATTGTATCCTGCAATTTGCTAAATATACTTACTAATTTTACTGGGTTTTTTTTTTTTATGGTAGATTTCATAGGATTTTCTATACAGATTATTATGTCATCTGTGAACAATGAAAGTTTACTTTTTCCTTTCCAGTATGGATGCATTTTGCTAATTTTTTTTCTTGCCTTATTGCATTGTCTAGACTCTCCAATACAATGGTGAATAGAAATGGTGAGAAAAAATGTCTTGCTCCTGATTTAGGAGCAAACCATTCAGTCTGTCATTATTAAGTGTGCTCTTAGCTCAAAATATTTGGAAAATGCTCTTTGTGAGTTGAAAAAGTTCTTGTTCTCATTGCTGAGAGTTTTATCTGGAGCAGATACATTTTGTCAAGTTCTACTTCTGCATCTATTAGGACAATCATACAGTTTTTCTCTTTTAATCTCTTAATATTATAATTAATATTGATTTGATTTTAGATGTTAAACCAGTCCTGCATCTTTACAGTGAATCCCATGTAACCATGATGTATTATCCTTTTTATATATTGCTGGGTTTGATTGGCCAACAGTTTGTTAAGAATTTTTACAGTGATGTTCACGAGGGATATTCATCTGTTTTCCTGTAATGTCCTTGTCTTATTTTGGTATCAGAGTCTCTTGGAATGAATTCGGAAAGATTCTTTTTTTTTTTTTTTTTTTCAACTTTCTGGAAGAGATTGGGTAGAAATGGTATTCTTTCTTTCATAAATGTTAGGTGGAATTCATTAGAAAAGCTATTTGGAAGGCCTTGAATGCCAGACTCAAGAGCTTGGCCTTTTGCTGAAACCTTCGCAGGCTCCCACAGTATAAAGATGCTGTCCACAAAGTGTGTTTGGGGAAGACAAATTGGTCAGCTGTAGGCAGGAGATAGGTTGTCAGTGAAGGCCTAGCTATAAATACTAGGAACAACATTATATTATTACTTCCCAAATTCCTGCGTGATCAAGCGTGGCTCCATCTTCGACATGCTGGAGGGAATTCTCTACACAGAAAGAAAAGGGACTCCATTAGATGAAAACTGAAAAGAGGCTGGAAGATGTCTTTCCCTGATGGAGAGGCAATGAGGGGGCTGTGGCTTTTGTCACTTAAAAATGACCCTTGGGGGCCAGGATTTCTAGCTCAGCGACATAAATCCAGCCTGGCTGGACACTTACTTTATGGGCTGCCAAGACCATAGTCAGATGGCAGCGCTGTTAAGTGACCTGAACTTTTTTTTTTTTTTTTTTTAAAGGAAAGTGATTATTTCAGATTTCCCTTACAGGTTGAACGAGTCACCAATCTTAAGGACTTGGCCACTTTCCCCCAACACTGGCCATTTGTCATCTTGAACAAGCCTAGCCTTCTGTTCTGGACATGGTAGCCTCCATATCCCCCTTCTGCCCTGCTGATGAGTCATAAAGAACAATACTGCAGTTCGATCATCTGAGGGCAGCAGCCCCCACTCAGGGAGTTTCATTGTATTGCATCAGCTCTCGGGATAGGCGAGGCCAGACAAAGAGCTTAGAAACTGTAACTCCAAAACTGACAACATGAATGAATTGAAGACTGAAACCATTGTATTTTATAAGCTCTTTTCAGCTCATGAGCCAACATCTTTCCCCAAATATAAGTCATATGTGAACAGCTTTAAGCATTTTTCTGTGCTACTACTGAAACAATGCCTACGTAGTAGAAAAGCCAGCACACCTTTCTCATATAATGTGCTGCTGGGAGGGAGATGCACTTGACATCAATGGAAAATTCAGCGGATTAGGGAATGGCTTTCAGTTGGCATCTGACTTAGCGTTGTCAATACGGGTGGTGTTATTTTAAAGAGAACATCCTGCACGGTGATTTTCATTGTAAACCAAACATCTGTGATGTCAAACTTCCAATAAAATCTCTTTCTGGGAAATGAACCTGCAATATGTGCACAAGGTAAATGTCTTTTCTTCCAAATAGCCCTGGGAGAGAGAGAGAGGAAAAAACAAAACCCTCACATTTGGGTAGTACACATCTGTTATCCCATCTGGTCCTTAGAACGTATCTGTGTGGAAGTGACTAAGTCACATTTTTTTGTTGACTTATTTTACAGTGGAAGCAATGGAGGCTTGGAGATGAAGAGAATTTACCAGGATTATAAAGGAAGTAAGTGGCAAAGCAAAGGGTGGAATTGAAATCTTTGAAGTCTGGCTTCTACGCTTTTACCTTTATGGCACGTTGTGTCTCCTGAATGGAAGTACGGATGTGGTGATTAAGGGCTTACCCGTTGGCAGAACTCAAAATACACACACCTGGTACATAATAACACAGGGCAAGCCAGTATTACTCCCCTGGATTTGAATGTTTTATAAAGAAATTCCCGAACGTTACATTTCCAGAGAGAAAGAACTGTTGTGTTTTGCTGGTAAACAGGATATTATTTCTGTCCATTCAAGACACTGTTTGGATGATAATTCAGAGAACTTATGGATAGAATCTTAGTGAAAAGGAGATGATCATAGAAAATGTGAGTTTGCTTAAATGTATAAATTAGAAATTCCTGGACTTGGGGTGAGAGCATTTTTAAAATCTATATGTAGGCACTAGGAGGTACGGGGCTCCCATAAAGGAAAAATAAAAATTTGTGACTAATATATGTTTTTTTCTAGGTGTATTTTTTGGTTTTGGTAGACTTTTTTTTTTTTTTACGTTTATTTATTTTGAGAGAGAGAACAAGTGGGGAAGGGGCAGAGAGAGAAGGGGACAGAGAATCTCAAGCTGGCTGTGCATGTCGGTGTGGAGCCTGACGTGAGGCTTGAACTCACAAACTGTGAGGTCATGACCTGAGCTGAAGTCATGAGTCAGATGCCTAACTGACTGAGCCACCCAGGTGCCCTCGTTCTGTTAGACTTTTTTTTTTTTAATTTTTTTTTAATGTTTTATTTATTTCTAGGAGAAAGAGGGACAGTGTGAACAGGGGAGGGTCAGAGACAGAGGGAGTGACACTCTGAAACAGGCTCCAGGCTCTGAGCCTGCAGTCAGCACAGAACCCAATGCAGGGCTCAAACCCACGAACCGCGAGATCATGACCCAAGCGAAAGTTGGTCGCTTAACCGACTAAGCCACCCAGGCGCCCCTCGTTCTGTTAGACTTTTAAAGAGGAGTCTGTTTCTTGAAGAACCATCACTCTGATGGACACTGACACAGGTCCTTTTTGCCCCCGCCAATGCAGTCCCCAAAGATTTTTCCATCTCTTGAGCTCCCTGAGAGCTTGTTGTCTGCCTGCCACATTGACCTGGTGCACATTAAACATGGCTTTCTCTGCCTTGTTATTTAACTGTATGTATAAGAAAGAGGGACTACTTCTCCGTTATCTGTGTGTGTTTCAGGGGACCCAGAGCCCTGCTGTGTATGGAGTAGATGTTTACGGATGCAGGATCACCTGGGGGGTGCTCAGTCGGTTAAGCATCTGACTCTTGGTTTCAGTTCAGGTCATGATCTCATAGTCCGTGAGTTCGAGCCCTGCTTCGGGTTCTGTGCTGACAGCGTGGAGCCTGCTTGAGATTCTCTTTCTCCTTCTTTCTCTGCCCCTCCCCTGCTCATGCTCGTCTCGCTCTCAAAATAAACAAACTTAAAACTCACAGATGTAGGGATGTCACCTTTCAGCAGTCTGCTCACTAAGTCAAAATTTATTATTGACTCCTTTTCCAGATGAGGAAATGAAGGCACGGAGTTGGAAGAGAATTTACTGGGACTATAAGCAAGTAAGTGGCAAAATGACGATCGGAGCTTGAATCTTTTAAATTCTTGTCCTAGAGCACGTGGAGGCTTGTAGGATCAAGAATTCTTGTAGCCATGCTGTATAAGGTGCTTCGTTGGAGAATCCATTCTGCAGACAAAACTGAAGTAACAGGTGTGATGTTCAAGTATCTGGATAAGTTTTTAAATAGTGTCAGTGGTATAGAATAACCTGGGTGAGTGTTACCTCATTTAGTGTGACCCCCTTGGCTGCTTGTCCGTTTGTTTCAAAGATGGTGCCTTTGGCTCTAAGCATGTTCTGTAAGGTTTTCATGTTGGGAGTGGCATGGAGGGTCTACAAATGGTATTAACTGGCACGTTAAATTACGGTGTCCCCTGATGGAACACTCAGTGACTTTTCCTGTTCCAAAATATTAAGTCCACCCTCAAGGATAGAAGGCTTGCTGTAATGGTATGCGTGTCGAAGAGCTTTGTGCCCCCTGAACGTAAATTCACAAAATGATCTCCAACTTGTGTGGGGTATCGGATGTCATTCAAATAGATAAATGATTTCTTAAGAGAACTTTGTTCAAGAGACTATGTGCAGTTGAAGGCGTAAGTTCTGGTATGCTTGCTAACAAAATATTGCTTGCATCATGAGATCGATGTAGCTTAACAAATAGTAGCGGGGCACTTAAAAAGTGCTTAACTTTGTGCTATACATGGTGTGGGAGGGGCCACAAAGTTTACCAATGCTCCCTTCTTCTTGAAGTCGTATTGCATTCAGTCAGGAGGCTACACACATAAAAGTAGGTAATCCCAATATAATGGTGTGCATGTTATTATAGAACGCCAGATAGGCAAGAGACCTCTGATTCAAATTGGGGCATCAGGGAAGCCTTCTTGGAGGAGGTGATACCTGAGCAAAATCTTGGAATAAGATTAAGAGCCAAGTGAGAAAGACGAGAGGGCACTGGGAACAGAGAGAAGAGCATGAGAAAACGGACAGCTTTGTGTACGAAGCAGCCTTGTGTGTGAGATGGGGGAGGGGCAGTGTTTGAGGGTGGATTGCAGGCAGTTGAGCATCAGAGCATGGAGTCTGGGCTGAAGGATGTAGGGTATAGGAGAACTGAGTACTAGGGATCAGGTCAGGGTGGTCTTGAGTCTGAGGACCTTGGCTTTTGTTTCACAGAAGTCATGTAAGATAGAGAGTGACACCATCATATTTGCGCTTGGGAAAGATGATTGCATGGTTTGAAACCCTGCAAGCCCGACAGGCCATTGCTATAATAAATTATGTACCCTGATGAGCAAAATGCTGGCTGCATAGCATCCAAAAAGCCACCTGATCTCACCTTAAAAAGTTAATAATTCATGACATTGTGTGGAATCACTCTGCCCCCTAAGCGCCAGATAGTATGGGCTGTGACATCCATTCTCCATCCTGTGGAAAGTCCACTGTCTTAACCAGAGAGTTCTAGGAGATTTTGTACTCTGTGGCTCTGAGCTCTGACAGCTCCTAAGCTCGCTTGAGTTACCGGATTGTTCTGGAAGTCTCTTCCTTCTTCTGCCGTGTCAGCCCAGACCGAGGCCTGGGCTCCTTTCTAGGACTTTCATCAAAAGCTAGTCACATCTGCTGTTACGGTTCTACAAACTTGACCAAAGGGCTGGAGACCTGAGAGCCTTGGGTTGGGAGCACAGAGAATGTGACCGGTCTGCAGTCGTATGGGATATGTTCCCATCGCCTGCCAGCTTGAGCCCCGACGCCTACCATGTGCCACCTTGGTCCTTCCCACCCCTGGTCCGAGCCCTCTCTCCATGGGGCGCAGCGCCATTCAGCCATGTCTAGCTCACCCGCCACACTCAGCCCGGGACTCCATCGGTGAATCCAAAGGTTTTCCTCTTCTCTTCGCAGTATAGAAATTTCCCTTCCCGGGGAGGTGAATGTTGCCAGGACAAAGGGAACTACAGTCAGTCTGGGTTGAAAGTAACTTTTCCCGGCCCAATTTCCCCGGATTTCTCAGAGAACAAACTCGTGTGCCACTTTCGGCAATTTGGCACTACTAATTAGGCCCATTGAAATCTTGAAATCTTGTCTGCCTCCCAGTGGGGACAGTTCACAGAGGCCTGGAACACAGTGCCTGCTGCCCGGGAGGGAGAAGCGAGGAGAGCAGCACGTAGCCTCTAGGTTCCCCCACCTCCTCGCGGGAGGCTCTCACACCTCCAGCCACAGATGCTTGGTTTTCTTCTCTGGGTGGAAGCAGGCACCAGGGCTCACGGCTGAAAGGAGGCTGCTTTTCTGGTTTCAGAACTGTTGGTTCACATTTGGCTTCTATTCTGTGACATGCATGGGCGCCCTTCAGAGCTGACCTCACTTCTTAACACATGAAAGAAAAAACCAGGGTCCTAGGATGCTTTGGATTTTCCAAAACAGTGTTCTCTTTTGTTTTTTTTATACTCACAGCTCATAGGCTGTTGCTGAATTTCTAGCCTTCTTATGGGAGCTAACGTTACTCTGTGGGTGATTTGGGGTGTCATCTGATGGATGGGGTGTCCTTGCTGGATCACTTCAGGCAGGCGTTTTCTGCTTCCCCAACGGGGGGGCCTGTTACCAGCTGTGTCAGACACGTATCACAGCCTCGTATCAAAGACACGTATCAAAGTGACCCTGGGGTCTCTTTTAACCCAGGACCCCAATATTTCTTAGGGAAATTGGTTTGGAGAAGCCTCCAGTGTTTCTAAGGACGAGGCAGGTAATATGGAAAATATGCAGTGGTTGAAAAGACGGAAAATGCTCGATCCTGTCTACAGCCGGTGTATGTATCTAAATGGTGCACCTGTAGAAACCTCCCTCTAGAGAACATTGCTTCCGAGCTCGCACACAACTCTGTACCAGAATGACTCTGCCAAGATGTGGCCCTGGGAGGCTCTACCTTGAAGGTAGGAAAGGCTTCCCTTTGAACGGGTGAAGCCCTTGTACTTGTGTGAATTGGGAATCATGCTCCAGGTTCTTTGTTTCTTCTCAATTCAGGCTTCCTTTGGAACGAGAAACACAGCTTGCTTCCTAGTGTCCGTACAGCCTTGTCGAGTTTTTCCACCGATGCAGGGATGGCGCCTGACATTCCCGTCCGGTCTGGGGGTTCCCTGCAGACAGAGGGCACAGTGGAGCTAGGCACCCGCTAGGTTCTCCTGAATGAGGGGACCGCCTAGCATGACACATCGGCCACTCTGGGAGAAAGCTCAGGCACACCGCTGCCCTGACATGACAGGGCAGGTGTGGAGTAGAGCTTTCTCGCGTGCCCACCAGCCCAGCCCAGCCCAGCCCAAGCCACGGCCATCTGCTTGCCCTCCATAGTCCTCTAATTTATCCCCTTGGTTTTGCCATTATGTCCCTGCAGTCTGTTGTCAGCAAAGCAGTCAGCATGATCCCTTTCAGATGGGGAGTCACTCTGCTGCCCCCAAACCCTTTAAAGACGTTCCATCACTTAAAATCCTAAATCCTGGAGCACCTGAGCTTGGGGTTCAGTTGGATAAGTGTCACACTCTTGGTTTCAGCTCTTGTCATGATCCCACAGTTGTGAGATGGAGCCCCGTGTAAGAGCTCTGCACTGAGTGTGGAGGTTGCTTGGGATTCTCCCCCCACCTCCTCTCTCGCGCACGTGCTCTATCTCTCCCTCTCCCCTGCTTGCTTGCTCTTTCTCTCTTTTGCTCTCTCTAAAAGAAAGTCTTCTAAAATTTTTTTGACATTTATTTTTGAGAGACAGCATGAGCAGAAGGGCAGAGAGAGGGAGACACAGAATCTGAGGCAGGCTCCAGGCGCCAAGCTGTCAGCAGAGAGCCTGACATGGGGCTCGAACTGACGAACCATGAGATCATGACCTGAGCTGAAGTTGGACACTTAACCGACTGAGCCACCCAGGTGCCCCTACAATGGTGCCTTTCTTTTAAAAGGAAGATTGAAAAATAAATGGGCCAAATAGTTAATCTTGGTATGGGATAATTATCATCTTTCAACTTGGCTGCCTCTGGTGAGACACTAACAGGTCTGGTGAGTTGTTAATGGTAGAATACTTCAGCGACATCTCCCGTTCTTTGAGGCTGTTTTCCAGAAAAGGGTGACTGAGCTATCTTCAGTGATTACAGTTGTAAAAAAGGAGAATGATGTGAGGAAAAGCTCATTTAAAAGTTCTGTAGGAAAAAAAAAAGGCTTATGGCACTTATCTCAAAAATAAACTTTTATTTAAGTTACATGTACAGTTTATTAAGAAAAGAAAAATGTTTATCTACAGGTCAGCAGGACTGCATGTGTTTCCAACATGTGACTCTAGTAAGATCCTGAGTGTTAGAATGTTGTTACATGCTCTGGACTCCGAGGCATTCCATGCTCTTAAATCACAGTTTGGTATCGAGTGACATTTTAGAAGGGGCAAGATAGTTTTTGCAAGGCCAGTCATTTTTTTTCAGAGAATTCTTTTCACTAGTGCCTGTGTATAAATTGAGAAAAACCTAGGTCTCAGGGGTAGATTCCAGAACACCTAAGATCCATCAGTCAGCTGACCCAAGTCACACTTCTTCCTATCTTCTTGGGCCTGTCTTTCCTTAGGAGAACCTTACCATGGAGGGTAGGTTGTGGTACAGCTTGTTTGCTCCAGTACTTTTATACACAGGAGGGAAGTTTCCTGTCCATAAATCTCTTCAGGGAATCTTTACTTTTCACTTCGCAATCTAGTAATTTACTTCTACTTCATACAGAGGGCCAAGAAGAATTACTCTGGAACTTCGGGCATCTCGGCGCATAGCACATAACAGTATTCCTCCGTGCTGGCATAGTGCTAGTGTTCTACTTCTAGAACACTATTATCCTGACATAGTGCTAGTGGTCTACTTCTGGTGTGCCACCATATTGGATGGCAGCCATTAAGAGCATCTGAGACACCTGGGAAACTGCTCAAGGACCCTAACATCGATAGTCAAGGGGCCTCAGCAAACACGTAGTGTGACATCCATCTTAACCTTCACACAGCTCTGCCTCCTTTTCTGAGAGGGGAATGGCAGGAAGCACGTAGAGTTTGGAATCTGCTGTTATCTGTGGCCCCAGTTTTCACATCTATAAAATGGAGGCATTGACTTATCCAGGTTGGGATGAAGATCATATAAAATACATGCCAGCATCGATCTAGCCTATTATTAAGCATATGGTTAAGAAGTTAAGGGAGATTCAAAGTGCATCAGCTTCCATCCAAACACTGCGCAGGTCACCAAAAACTCGTTTCCATGTCCCAGGTAGTAAAGGCAAAAGGTCGAGGCAGAAACACACCAGCTCCATTTCTGGGATTTAAATCGTGTAAGCCTCGAAGCCTTTTGAACTGTATAAAGGTGATACCACCACCTGCATTTCACACCTGGATCTCATCAGACAGGTGTAGTGGGAAACAGTTGGGACAGGGTCTAAGGCATGTTAGGCTCATTAATGAGTCAAGTTACTGTAACTCTCCCTGGTAAAGTCACCTGCCAGTTTCTAGATGGTGCCACAAGGAGTAAGTAGAGTCCGAGCATCCAGAATGCTTTTCAGCAGGAACGCTTGCCTTGCACCCACCACATGCCAGACACCATGCTGAACCCTTCCGTGCCTTCTCTTGTAACTATCACCATGGAATAGCAACCCAGTCTGTAGCAGGTCCATTTCCCGAGGGGATTAGCACCTGGCCCAAACTACCACATCAAGACCGACCTCACACAGTGCTGGTGAACCTCCTTGCTGCCAGTCTATGACTTTCTCCTCAAGTAAAGCAAAGAAGAAAACTAGTGATGATGTGCCCAGGACCCCCTGCAGAGCCCACGCCCCACCTGCAGCCTGCCTTCTGCTTCCTTTTGAGACCATGGCTGCCAGGTTTACAAGGAGACTGTCAGTCGGTGGTCCCACTTGGTTCCTGTTTCTTGAACGAGCAGGGCTCAGAAATGCTCAACAGGTTTGGGAGACAGACTAGAGAGATGAGACACTCCTGTCATTTGTTCCTTAATAGCTTATCCGCAGACCCCCAAATTATGGACAGGGCCTCGCTGCTAACTCTCATTCAGCTTTTGCTCTGTGAAAGCAGATAAGGATGATGTATGTACATAGACGGCTTACTACCCCTCGCATGAAACTGTTTTAACTTGGAAAAGCTCCATGCTTGACTTGAGAGAAATAAGTCCCCAAAATGCCATTGTTGTAGCTTCGGGTTCATTCCTCCTATATTTGGAAACAAGTATCTTTGGAGACTTTTTCTACTTCTACGTATTCTTGAACCTCCACAGTTCAGGTCTATGATGTGGCTGAAATGTTGATCATATAATTCCCAATTCTTCCAGGGGTTGGTTGCTTGATTATGAAACCAAGGAGCTCAAACTCTGTGATTGAGATGAGCAGGTTGTGTTATAAATTCTTGGACCTAAGTTATGCCAGCAAAAGTGCATATGCTTTTTGCAAATTTCCCTCCCACTAAAATCAAGGATTCTAGCTTCCATGTGGGTTCAAAAGAATAAACCTCTTCACCAGGTAAGAATTCTAGGAAACTCCTCCAGTTACACTAACGGTGTAAAACACTCCACCAGAATCTTTTGCTTTGGGGGTGAGGAGAGTTCAAAGGTCTACTGTAGTTAGGTCTCCCATTTCTCAGTATTAAACTGAAGAGTTAGTCCTTTAAATGCCCTATAGTTCTGCTATTTAAAGTCTGTCTTCTCATTTTTTGGGAAGGGCTATCTGACTTCCAAAGATATAAGGAACAGAAGTAAGTGCCAAAGTTGAAGTCTTTTTTTTTTTTTTTTTTTTGCCTCATGTTCATCAAGAATAGAACACTGGAGGCTTGATGATGACACCATGGCTTTAAAATAGCTGTAAGAATGTCTTAAGGGAGCTGGCTGAACAACTGGGATACTTTCTTGCCAAATAGAGAGCTTGCAAAGGCCACTTAAAACTTTGGACTCAGGGACTCGGCTAGATTTCTTCAGCAGGGCCCACAAATCTATTTATGCGTCTCTTATCAATCTTTGTAGCAATTCCTAAAATCTCTGGAGGACCCACTCTCAGTGACTTTGTACGACTCACTTAACTCTAAACATCCTCCTTCATTGTTAAGTTTCACATTTTACCTCTTAACTAATTTTCACCCTCTCTAGTAAACTCTCCAGACATAGCAAACTTATGCCAGTATGTTTCATGTAGGATTCTTGCAGCTCTTAATTGGGAACTGAAGCCCAAGGCTCTAGTTCTCTGTGAACTACTATTACATGCTGAGTTGACAAGTCATATTCACTATTCTTAGTTCAACAGAAATATGTAGTTACTTCATTTCTTCAGCCTTTAAGTTAGTTTCTGTCCTTGGCTACTTACGGGGGGATAGGGCAAGGTAAAAGAGGGAGGTACTTTAGACTCTTAGAAGATGGGAGACTGGGACCTAGAACCTAAAAGAACACAGAAGGGACTGGAATGTAAGAGAAAACGATGGAGAATAATGCTTGATTTTGTTCTTAAAAACTATGTCTTAGGGCCTTAAAGTTGATTAACACTATATACTCCTTAGAATGGGGGAAAACATGGGTATCTTCAGGCTTTCTAGGAGGGAACTTTGGATTGCTCCAATTAAAAAAATAAATCAGTGGGTTTTGTAGTGTAGGGTCAAAGTATCAGTAAACCAAATGGCCTTCAGAGTTCATACATGATGAATGCTAGCCTACTAATCACATGGGCACTTCAGATACCCTATGTCGGCAGACTACATCCTGTTGAGTGTAATGGCTATTTAAGAGGAAGTAACAGGTGGACAACAGAATAGCCTCACCTTCACGGCTACAGCCTCTTTCTTCTATGCTCTGAACTTGCACACTCCTTACTGCTTCCCCAACAAAAGCCCATGCCTTTCGCTTTGATCCATCTGACCAAAATCACAACAGGTATCTATCTATTAAATGATATGGCAGAAGCAACTTCATCTAGGATTGTTGATCTCTGCCTAAGCCACAAGCAAGGTGTCAACTGCCTTACTTCTATTCCACGTGCAAGTAGAATGGGAGTCATCCACCAATCTGTTTAGCTACTCAAAATATCTCTTCACCCTCTTAATCCTGCGTTGGTCATTTAATCCCAAAAGGAATCCTGCCTTCTCTGCAGCAGACTCCCCACCTCATTTTGGAATTAGAGCGTCTTCCCAGGGCTTCAAGCCCCCCGTCTTCCCTTGCTTGCCCACATTCTGAGACTGGAGAGAAAGGAGGCAATGGCCAATCTGATGGAAAACTTACTAAAGCCTCGTGCTACTTTTCCTTCTACCCAAATTCCTTATCTGCTCTTCATACTAAAAATTTCAGACATTGTCCATAGAAGGAATCCATGCCAGCCAGACTGAAAAATTAGAAGGTACTGTAGATTCTCCACGAAGTCACATTGGAACAGTGGTTTTCAAATGTTAGATTACATCAGAATCACCTGGAGGGCTTGTGGAAACACATTCCTGGACCCCACCCCGAGAGCTTCTCATTCAGCAGGTCTGGGAGGGGGTCTGAGAACTTGGATTTTTAACAAGGTCTCAGAGGATCGATATGCTAACCTCACTGAGAACCATTAGCTTAGAGTGTTCAAGAATGGCACTAAATAGTACCTCTCCAGCCCTCTCCATGGTAGATGGTTTACACTTATAAAAGCAGAACACACTTAGCTCAAGGGCAAGAAGGCCCCTGTCCTGGAGCTACATATAATGATAGAACATGGGAAATAGAGACTTAAGCATGAAGAAGCAGAATTGCTAGAAATCTTAGCGTAGGTTTCTAGATCAGGAAACAAAGTAATGAGCAAAGGAACTTTCCCCTGAACAAGAGGAATTCTAGGTACAGGCTAAGTCAGCTTCTTTTACAAAATAAATAAACGGGGAACAAATATTAAGTGGTACCTTGTTCTTTCAGTACTTGGTTCTAAGAGTAACTAGCCAAATTATAGGCTTAGTTATACAACATCAAGATCTATATCATCTAGCTCATAAAGTTCATTAGAATGCTTGCTACTACTCAGGTTGTTTACAGAAGTTTATCCTAGAGGAATAGGCACAAACCGTGGGTAAGCTGCTTGGTTTAATTGTTTTAGCACTTGAAAAAAAAAATGTACAGTAGTTAGAACACTCAGTCTTTGCAAACCTCCACTGAGGTCAAAGATTTCATTCATACGTACAAAATTAGTTTACAAATTTTTTTTGGCAATTTCATCTTAGTAACCCGTTTTATCCTATTGCCATTGTCCCAACCATTGAAAAAGTTTACAATAATTTACATAGAAATATTTTCAAAGTGCTTAAGAATAGTGATTGTTTGCTGGGATATTTACAGATGGCCTATACAGTGTATGTACAGGTGATATACACTATAGCACAAGTGTCATTGCTGGAATATGGCTTTCTAGGGAAAGTGCATATTTGGCCAGATGCGGCAATACTGTCTAGAAACTCAAGGGTTAGATACTTGGTAACCACATCCAAAGCTGAAGTAGAATGTGGGCGGGAATATTTACAAAAGTCATATAAAAACGGTCAAGTATACAAGCTTGATCCATGTAAAGGTATCTTGATGTCCTTCCAGACTGGAGGAAGAAAGACTTCAGGTGTTGGCTCGGTTACCATTCCGAAGTGGGGGGGAGGGTATTGGTTTAGACCTCAAAGGCCAAGACTCGTCTCAGAAGTCAAGCTAGATCATCATCTGTGCTTACAACTGATATCTGTGGAAGAGAAAGAGTACAGAATGAGCTTGGTGATCACTCACTGGTAGGAACTCCAGTCTCTGAAATGGACCTTGCTTTTGGGGTGGTCATTCAGAGGCCAAAGGGGCATAGAAGAGAAGTCATATCTCAAAAAAGTATTGAGTTGTGTCCCCCTGATGCATTTTAACTTGAATCCGTTGATATCTACTTGTAGACAGAGAAAACAGTGGAGCTGATGCCGCCATCTCCTTAATGATCTTAAGTCCTGGAGAAAAATGGGGAAAAGACACACATGTGCCATGAATTGACCACTATTCTTTGTTTCACCCAAGAGCTTGAGAGCCGGGGTGCTGAGTACTTGTTTTGTTCACACTCTTCTCTCAGTGAAGGCCAAATACTCTGGTTGGGTTTCAGCTGAAGTACACGCAGCTGACTCTACTACTGAAAGGAAGTGAGCTATAGTAGGTGGGCTAGGCCACTTTCAAGCATTTGGTAATTACAGCTAAATGAATCTTGCTTAATACACTGACTTTAAGCCAACTCCTATAGATAGGATGTGCTAATTTTTAAGCATCCAGTGGACAGCTGACTTAACAGTTCAGATTGGAGCCACCTGGTTCATGCTAAGATTTACATACAGCTTCTATAACCAAAAATGTCTCCAACAGTACAGTGACGGCCTTAGGTTGACTTACTTGTTCTGAATGGGGCGGATGCTTATCACCTGACTGGCATGTGTTCTAACAGGCTAGACTGTCTAATCTCCAGGTAATAGATGTATTTGGTGGCTCTGTGATCCCAGTGGCTCTTTCCAGACCAAGCAGCCACAGCTTGAGTGAGCGGTCTCCTTTCCGGCAAGTCCTACAGCAAGCCATGGTGTATCAAGACACAAAGCTGACTTACTGCTGGGTACGTGTGTCCGACAGAAGCACTGTGTCTCCCAATGTCTATTGACAGGTCCTCTTCAGTAGTCTTCAAGTACACAGGATTGTCAAAGTTCATGCTTTTCATGTTCTTGTGCTGCCAATTCCGCCACATCAAATAGCCACCTACTGCTGCCATTGCCAAGAGCACTGAAATGAGTGAGAAGGTGACTAAGCAGAGTCTAGCCTCAAAACATCCCCTCCCCGAAAGGGTCCTGTTCAGAGATCAGCGATATGGGACGTTAATAAAAATTTCATGTTTTAGGAAGGTACATAGCTAGATGTTAGACTATAAATGGGCCAGGAGCTTGAAACAAGTTCAGACCAGCAGTTACGTGTTACTCTGTGGACTGGGGCTAAGCTCCACACAGCCATTTGGGCAAGGGTGCAGTCCTGGGCCCCGGCCCGGGCCAACTGAATTAAAATTGCACCAGTTTCTGGAAGGCTTTTCAGGGGTTCCCCCAGGTGTGTTAGGTAGGCTTGGAATCCAATATTCTAGGGTGAGGGGACCATTTTAGCACAGTGCCTTAGAATCCGCATGCCTCCAAATTGCTCTAGCGGTTGTTTCCCCTGAGTTTAGTCATTCTTAACTATTTTTAATCCACCAGTTGTATGAGTCCTCCAACTCCTCAAGAAGGCATGAAAGTATCTGTATGTCTCCCCTCTTTGAAGCACTGTATACATTTCAGAGTGGGGAACAGAACCGTGTTCTTAAAGGGGCGTATTGTATTTTTTTTTTTATTTTTTATTTTTTATTTTTATTATTATTTTTTTTTTCAAATAGTTTATTGTCAAATTAGTTTCTACATAACACTCAGTGCTCATCCCCAAAGTGCCCTCCTTCATGCCCATCCCCCCCTCCCCCCCACATCCATCAGTCCTCAGTTTTTGTCAGCATTCAAGAGTCTCTCATGGTTTGCCTCTCTCCCTTTCCCCCACCATTTCCACCCTTCTTCTCCCCCTTGGTCCTCCGTCAAGTTCCTCCTAATCCTCCTATACGTGCAAACATATGGTATTTGTCCTTCTCTGCCTGACTTATTTCGCTCAGCATAACACCCTCAAGGTCCATCCATGTTGCTACACATGGCCAGATTTCATTGTTTCTCATTGCCATGTAGTATTCCATGGTATAGATAAACCACATCTTCTTGATCCATTCGTCTGTTGATGGACACTTAGGCTCTTTCCATGTTTTAGCTATTGTGGAGAGTGCTGCTATGAACATTGGGGTACACGTGCTCCTATGCCTCAGCATTTCTGTATCCCTTGGGTAAATTCCTAGCAGTGCTATTGCTGGGTCATAAGGGAGTTCTATTGTTAGTTTCCTGAGGAACCTCCACACTGTTTTCCAGAGGGGCTGTACCAGTTTACATTCCCACCAACAGTGCAGGAGGGTGCCCGTTTCTCCACATCCTCGCCAGCATCTAGAGTTCTCTGATTTGCTCATTTTAGCCACTCTGACTGGCGTGAGGTGGTATCTCAGTGTGGTTTTGATTTGTATTTCCCTGATGAGGAGGGATGCTGAGCATCGTTTCATGTGTCTGTTGGCCATCTGGATGTCCTCTTTGGAGAAGTGTCTGTTCATGTCTTCTGTAAAGGGGCGTATTGTAAAAGGGAATGAGCCAGACTAACAACTCTGAAGTAGAGAGCAGTCGGCACCATTCATGGAATAGTTGAGAATTTATCACTGCCATTCACTGTGCTGAGGATACCATGGAAGAGAAAGGTGTGGACGCCGTGTGCAATGCTGGAGGCAAGAGTGAAGGTGGTCAGTGTCACAAGTACTATGACCATGGGAGAGGGGTCTCTAGATGGATCAGAAATGCTCATCTGGTTAGTGTCACACAAGTTTATCAGACCCAAATACATAGATAATGTACTTACAGAGAGGAAGGATGGCCCAGGCAGCAGAAGTGCCTTTGGGAGGAGCGGTGACCTCTGTAACCGCTGTGGTCACATTGATCCCTACAAGAGAATAAAAGGAATCAGTGTAGATGGACCTGAACTCAGACTTAAGAATTTATCCATCTGGCAGAGCACCTCATGCCCAGAGCCCATTACTGATGTTTAGTATCTACTGCTTTGCATACCGGGAACAACTGGTCTATAAGTATTTGAGAGTCACATACTAGAACAGCTATTTCACTAACAGTTGTCTAGTAGAAATCTTAAGAAGTCAGGACAGGCTAAGACTTGCAGGCTTTAAGTCTTTGGAGTCCAAATGCATGTTACCATTCAGGGGCAGAATGAGTAGTTACAGGCTGCATTAATTATGTAAGCAATAAATACAGGGGGTGTGGCTGTTAGTTGAAATTCACAGTTGGCAGTACTGGGCCCAGTACCTCCAGGAGCTAGTCCACTAGTTGGCGAAATTTCTATTGTGTTGATGCCCTTTGTCTGTCTGTAAGTCACAGTAGTTGCAGTACCTGAATTACAAAGACCAAGAACCTGGTTAATGCCAAGGTTCCAGAGTGGCCAGCTGTTTTGTCCAGATAAATCATGAGGACGGTTATGTTACGGCGCAGGAAACAGAAAGATCACTGCTGAGCTAAGTTGCACGGACAGAGCTGAAAGAGAGTCTTCATGCAAAACCAGAGACCCATGCGACTTGAGACAGGACAGTCAACATCTGGAATTGGATAACTCAGAAAGCTGCACAGCCACACTTACCCTCTCAGCATCCGGAAGTTAAAAGAAATGCTCTCAAAACCAGATTAGCAGACATACTAGTCTTACTGTCAGATTGTCTTGCAGTGACTTTCTTAGTAAACTGACCTAATCCCTGCAGGGACTCCGTAGTAAGCTAATAAAAACCTCACACTATGAATTCCTTGCTCACAACAAGTGGCTTTAATTTGTCACTCAATGAGAAGCTAAGGACAAAAGATGAAAATCAAGCTTGGTTTAAGCGTGAGTAAAAGATGTCATCGCCCACTGGGTCCGTAAGGTTTCCTATAACCATGACCTCTTGGGAGGAAAATATTAAGACGTGTTTATAAGTTGGCTAGCTCAGTGCCGTTAGGTCTCTCACTGGTACAAATCAGCATAGTCACATTCACTTATGAGTCAGCTACAGACTCCCCAAATGTGGACATGAGTTAGAAGTCAGTTCTGAAGTAATGACGTGAAACCCTGGCGTGTGACAGTAGCAGATACATTCCCAAATCTATACCAAGAATCAGTTAAAACAGAATTCTTTAAAAAAAATCCAGGCTCGTTTTGTAGCTAGGGTCTTACTCTGTTGCCTATTTTTCTGTCCTGTTTGTGGTTGTAAAGTAAAAAGCCTTACTGTGACACTCCCGGCCATTCTCCTCTAGATTATACCCATTGGGACAGGAACAGGTATATTTTGGAGAGTGATCATTAATCTGTGGCGCTGGCAGGCACAGGTATTCACATCCTCCATTCTCCATGTCTTCTTCACACCAATTTTTACCTATTCAGAAATAAAAGTCCTTTAAAACTGGCATTCTGGTGCCTGCTATACATAAAGCCCTGTTCTAGATGCTGAAGACATGAGCCCTTGTCCCCAAGGAGATTACACTTGTCGACTCTGTCAAACCTTCTAGCTCAACCAATACAGTGAAGAAGAAATAGAAGGGCACAGGGAGTATGCTCTAAGGATACCACAGATCCAAAGAAACCTGTTGAAAATGGCATAAGGATTATCCCTTGAACAGACGGGTGGTGGGGGAGCAGGTGCGGGGAAGAAGGGAGGTACCCACTACTGGTCCAAAGCAAAGACTCAAGGGAGAGAGACTAGCATGTTATCCTTCGTCTTTCTCCCACAAAGTGGAAGGAACCCAGCGAGAGGGAGGTTTAAGTCTTCCATTTAGGTAGAATCAGTCAAGTATTTTGGGCAGGAGATGATAGGAACACTTGTGTTTGCGGATCTACAGAGAAGATGCGTCATGATGGGGAGTCACGATGGGGAGGCAGGAAAAGTTTCTGGCATAAACCTACTTTGAAGGGTAGTACAATCATCTTAGTACAAGAGAATGAAGGCCAAGAGGTATGGAAAAGCCGGAAATAAAAGACTGAACGCTGAGAGTTGGAAGAGAACATAAGAGTTAAAGTTCTGCAGCAATTTAGGAAGTCAGAAATTAAAAACAAAACAAAACAACAACACCAGCTTTGAAGTGTTGTAGCGTATTGGAGGCAAAAGCTCCCTTTTAGAGCAAGTTGAGCTGCTACGGAGCTAACGATACCCAAGCAGGTACTACATCATGCTGTTGTCCTTACAGAGAAGCCTTTTAGGGCTATATTTGTCCACATTACCTGATGGCTGTACAAGTTCATGATAGACAATGATGTCTTGGGCATCATTAAGGTTGTTAACGAGAGTGGCCAGCTCTGATCCCGTGAATTTATTGGCCCCATAGACGGCTTCATTTTCCCCGTCTATCCAGTAGACACGATCCTAAAACAGAACCCCCAAATGAGCATGTACATCTGGGATGAGCACAAGTCAATGTCTAAGGTCATCATCGTTTCCTGGCAGTTTAATGGACCTTATTTATTTATTTGTTTATTTATTTTTTAAATGTTTTATTTATTTCTAGGAGAGAGAGAGAGAGAGAGACAGCGTGAGCAGGGGAGGGCCAGAGAGAGAGGGAGTGACAGACTCTGAAACAGGCTCCAGGCTCTGAGCTGGCAGTCAGCACAGAGCCCGACGCGGGCCTCAAACCCACGAACCGCGAGATCATGACCTAAGCGAAAGTCGGAGGCTTAACCGACTAAGCCACCCGGGCGCCCCTAATGGACCTCATTTATTGAATGCTGGTCTGGGATGCTGGATGTCCCAGACCGTATAAGATGCAAGTTGAGGTTTCTTAAAGTGCCATAAGAGATCAGTACAGAATTGGTCCCACATTGTAAGTGCCCCGCCCCCCTTCCCGCGTGCCTCCTCTTTCTCCCCAAGGGTGCTACAGTAACTCAGAGGTACACACTTAGATGTGAGGCACACATCTCACCTCAAATATGGTTACTGCGAGAGGATGAGCCAGGAACTCCAGAGACTTTAGGACGATCCTACGATCTTGGCCATTCAAGTCCACACTGGACAACATGTGGAGCTTGGAGTCGAGCCAATAGAGACGGCTCTTTATAAGATCTAGGGAGGAAAAGAATTGTCAATGCATGATAAGCCATCACAGATCTGGCTTCCCAGCTTCCCTTGAAAATATCCAAAAAATCCAACATTCTGTGTTCATGATTCCTTGTCCAGCATGGTTCTTAAGGGAGGTCCCACAAACCTTGTGAAGCAGCAGGTAGAATCTGTACGCATGTGCATTCTGGAAGACTAAAGGAGTGCCTAAGGTTCTCCAAGTAGCTGACTTGAGAAATGTCACATTATATTGATATTAAGCTAGCATGTTGTTCTGCCCTTACGGGATGAGTATTCCCAAGGCCCGAGGTTCCCTGAATTCATGTTACACATTAGGTCCAAGTGGACAGGAAAGCTAGTAATGGTGGAACATGTAATTTACTAAGTCCACTGTCCCACTCTAATTGCTCAATTACTCTCTTCCAAAAGTCCTTCTATGAAGGGAACCGTGGAGAACTGTCCACTGTAGTCCAGAATAAACCTTGGAGGGAAGTGAAAACTGTAGACCTGGTGGTCAAGGAAGGAAGAACATACATACCAAGGGTAATTCCATTAGGCCATTGGATGTCCACGGTCACCAGCGGCCGTCTATCAAATCCATTCATGCCCGCTTTCTCTATTTTAGCGGGTTCTCCCCAGTCTGACCAGTAAACAAAGCTGGGAAGAATTAAAGGAGAAGGAAGCCTCAGTGGTTTAGAGGGCATAAACTTGTAGTATGAGACACACATTTAAAGAATGAATAGAAGACTCGAAAGACAAATGGTAACAGTTAAGGGTCTAAATTACGTTCCAGGCAAACAAAAGTTAACACTCAGAATCTTACAGGCTCATAATGAACTATATTAATCTATATAAGTGTGGCATTTATATTTCAACCCCAAGTCACAGGTTAGGTATTTTCTTTACAAAAGGCCACTTCTTTCAGGGGACTCAAAAATGAGTATATGTTAAGTTTTACAGGAAGGGCTGACTGGTGGTGTTCTGGTGAGGATTCATGGTGGTCAACTGTGGTTACTACAGGCTCTTCCCAGATGCTTCTCTATATTAGTGGCGATTTAGGGAAACCTCTCCATAAAATCTTGCTAGACAGGTCCATTTATTTCCCCTGGACTTTCAGACACCTTGGACACTTAGATGACAGCTTTGAGGTAGCGGGCTTATCAAACTCCCCCAACTTGTGCAGGTACTTGGGGTTGCTCATCTGGGGCTAATGTGACAAAACATTGAGACAAAAATTAAAAATCACTTGGAAAGAAGATGGGTGGCCATAAGGGGTCAAGTATAGCTTTTGGTGCACATCAAATCAGATCTATTGTTTCATGAACGTCACCCAGTGGTCATACTGCCAGGGATGGCCTGTACTATGGCAGGGTTTCTCGACTGTGGCACCACAGACATCTTGACCTGGGTAATTCGTTGTTGTGGGGAGCTAATAAGTCTGGGGATTTCAGCATGATTTCAGCCACGGGGAAAGCTCCTGGCACACACAGATAGCATCCGAAAGGCTATAAGATGAAAGACAGACTACAAACCCCGACAGTGGGTCCACAGCTATGGAGGCTGGCTCCCGCAAGTCAGAGTTAAACAGGAACTTCCTCTTGGCTCCATCTAGGGTAGCTACTGAAATAGTCTTAGAAGCCGCATCCGTCCAGTAGATGGTCTTGTACACCCAATCAACAGCAATGGCTGCAGGATTATAGACATTGTCGATCATTTTAACATGTCTACCAACCTTGTCATCAATTGAGGCACTGAAACAGAATAGGTCACAAGAAATTTAAGAGTTTGACACCATCAGAGCCTGGAGAATGGACTTTCTGTTTACAAAATGGTCAACAGCTTTGCTCAGAAGAAACTCTAGCAAAACCACAGCTCACCACTCAAACGATTTAACTATGCCTCTTACTGGTCCTATACAATAGTGTCCACTATTTAGTTGCTGTTATGTATTCGATATGCAAGAATGACACATTTCTAAGTGAACCTATTTGTTTCAGGAGACATCATCTGAGTTTCTATAGTTCCCGTTGAGAGAAAGCTGTCCCTACCATTTGTGTTGGTAGCAACTATAAACAGTTGTCAATGAACTAGAGACAAAGGGGTGAAAAAAAGAGAAATAAATATGTGCTTTGTGATAATCCTATTGCTATAACCACCTTGTACTTGACAGATGATTGTTAGTTTCTAAGGAGGAACTGATAGTCATTTAATAGTTGGAGAATCAATTAGTATTCAGATTGAAGAGTCCCAGCTCATTGGATGCTAGATGGGAGCTAGAAATTCCTCCAAGCCTTCCCAAAGACCAAGTGACAGGGAATTTATGTTGAGACACCATGCATAGAACTGAAGTTACCTGAAGATGGCCTTTTGGCTTAGATCAGCCCAGAACAGCTTCTGAGCGGCAATATCCGCATCAAGAGCTACTGTGTTTCTTAGCTGTTCAACTAGTTGGATGTATTCTTTCCTCTCCAAGCCAATCTTGCGGATGTCTCTTCGGTTCGTGAAGATCAGACTTGGCTCTTTACCTACAAGAGAGGAGTCAGGTTTATTTGGTTTTGCTGTACGAAGGCAAGGCCCTCCGAAGTCCGCTCCTCCTGCAGGAGGGGCACCTGAAAAGTAAAGGCTTTGCTAAGCACCTGAGGGGTATTCTTGCTGCACTCTGTGTTCTCTGGGATCCGCAAGCACTTCCCACCACTGAAGAAGGCAGTTCTAGGGTCACAGCGCTCAGTGGGAGGGTGGCTGATGGGTACGTGACTTACTGGGACTGCACTGAAGTCTGGGAGCAGAGAGTAAGCAAACCTGGGAGCTGTTCATGGTATCGTATGCAAAAGAAACTGACTGAGGAAGGGGGCCCTGGGTGGCTCAGTCAGTAAGCGCCCGACTTCAGCTCAGGTCATGATCTCGCAGTTCGTGAGTTTGAGCCCTGCGACAGGCTCTGTGCTGACAGCTTAGAGCCTAGAGCCTACTTCAGATTCTGTCTTCCCTGCTCATGCTCTCTCTCTCAAAAATAAATCAACATTAAAAAAAAAAAAACAACAACTGACTAAGGCAGGTGTCTGGGGAAATAATCTTCTGTTTAACCTATGATACTGCACTGTGGGTTCAGTAGCACAGCTCCCAAGAACAGATCGCCCCCGGTTTAGGATGGTTTGACTTAGGATTTTTCAACCTTATGATGGTACAAAAGAGTTTGATTTCTGTAGAAACCACACTTTGAATTCAGAGTTTGGACTTTTTCCTGGTGCCAGGGATAGATGCTACCATCGTGCCTTGTGACGTTTTCTCATGATACTGGGCAGTAGCATGGGGTCAGCCCCCTGATCACACGGGTCACAAACCAATCCAATGATGACACCTGTCTGTACCCACACAACCATTCTGCTTTTCACTGTGAGTACAGTACTCAGTACATGACAGGAGCTATTGAATACTTGATGATAATATAGGCTTTGTGTTAGATGATGTTGCCCAGCTATAAGCTAATGTAAGAGTTCTGAGCACATCTGAGGTGGGCTTGACGAAGCCATGCTACTTGGTAGGTTAGGTACCTAAAATGCATCTTCGACATAGGAGATGTTCAGCCTACGATGGGTTGATTGCACTGTGACGTCATCATAAGTCAAGGAAGAGCTGCACTGTTTCAATTCCATATTGAGTTGACTCATGGAGTCACTGGCTGTAGCTTTCCTAAGCACCTGCTCATAAAGGTACCAGAGCAACATGAGCCCAAGTCCATTTACCTACTGCCTTGCACACGCCAGTGGCAAGATCCATCTGATATCCCCGACTACATTCACACTTGTAACCGCCTTTTAGGTTGATACAAATTTGGCTGCAGATTCCCGGATTTTGGCATTCGTCGATATCTAGGAGAGAAACTGCAATTAGTCTTGCTGTGTCTAGATGATGCAGAGATACATTGTCTTTTCCCAGCCCCCTCCCCACCCCCCTGGCCAGGGCTTAGGCACCCTCCCTGACTCACCTCCACAGATTTTTTTATCTATCAGTTCAAACCCAGCTGCACAGTCACACTCGTACCCTATAACTAGGTCCTTGCAGATGTGAGAGCAGCCACCGTTATTAACCAGGCATTCGTTTACATCTGAAATAAAAAGGGACTAGAGTTACTTGGCATCTTATTCCAAATCGGTGTTTGCCCTGATGAACATTTAAACTTGGGGCTTTTTGCAATAAGGTATCTAGTTAGTCTGGTCCAACTCATGATTTTCCTAAGGTCTAATAATCTGTCTTAAAGAGACGCATCTCAGAGTTTCAGGGGATAGGAAATCCTGACTCCTTGGCAAGTTACCAGTTGGCAAAGCAGTACGGAGTTAAATGTCGCTATTGCCGAATGGTTACTTATAAGGAGGTAAGACTATGAACTACTTGGTCGCTGCTTCGACTCTGAAGGCATAAAAATGCCACTCTGGAGTCCAACAACGGAACTCGGTTCGTTACAAGTGGTTTAAGCAGGCACTGTACGGAGCCTACCCCGCTTTAGCCGCAGGCAATGGCATTGACCTTCCCCACCCTGTACTCAGGCAGCCCGGGTCCACTTACGACATTCTTTGAGAGGCTCGTCACTCCAGTCCCTGCAGTCCTGCTCCTGGTTACATACTTTACTGATATCTATGCATTCCCCGCTTCTGCACTTGAACTTGCCCGGGCCCAGGCACTGATTGACTACAGAGAGAAACACCAACGTGAGATTCCATTAGTGGGGCCGCTCAGAGCAGTCCTGTGACTCACTCCCAGGACCCATGACCCTTACCGTTTTTGCAGTTGACTTCATCAGAACCGTCCACACAGTCCCGGATACCGTTGCACTGCCTGCTGCCATGGATACAGCTTCCGTCCTCACACTCGAACTGGTCAGGTCGGCAGGTGCGTGAAGCTGCAGGGGGCGGGGAGGACCACGGGGTGGTGAGCCGCGCCGTCCCAGCTGAGACATGGAGGGGGAGGAGGGGGAGGAGGAAGAGGCAACGGGCCATACTCATGAGAAGGCTACATACGACAGTTGACCTCGTCGCTGCCATCTTTGCAGTCGGGGTCCCCGTCACACCGCCACTTCTTGTGGATGCATTCGCCCGAGCCGCACTGGGTCTCACTGGCCGGGCACTTGGTGTGCATCACTGGCTGGCGGCCGCACTGCTCCAGGGACTCATCAGACTGGTCGGAGCAGTCGGCATCGTCGTCACACACCCAGCTGAGGGGGATGCACGAGGAGGTGCTGCACTGGAATTCGTGGGGGCCGCACGTCGGGGGTGCGCAGTCCAGCTCGTCGCTGCCGTCGCTGCAGTCATCCTGGCCGTTGCAGACAAAGTTCCTGGAGATGCAGCGGCCGCTGGAGCAAGTGAACTCATCGGAGCTACACGTGATGTTGCCTGTGGAGAGACAGTGGGCTGGGCTGAGCCTGTGTCAGACTTTCCAGACTCTGGGCCTGCAACATACCATGCAGGATCTCGGATCACGAACCCTAGCTTTCCAGCTTCACTTAAAAGCCAGTGTGGATCTCTATCAATATTCCAAGTTCCTGGAGTATCTAGCAAGCAGTCTCAGTATGTATGAGATGCAGGGACGCTTGAATAAGAACAGAAATAAAGGACCCAGAAAAGAGTTGAGGATTCTAAGTTAATTTGAAAGGAGACCCACAATCGATCGATAACTTAAAGCAATCAATAACTTGGACGGGAGAGTTCATTCTGAAAGCCAAAGGCTGAGTTATCTCTAAATGGACAGACCGCGGATCGAATCGTTAGCTGAAACTATTGTGTATCAGGTGTATGGGCAAATAAATGTATACTCGTAATAGGCATTATGACACTGTCACCAAAGAGAAGCCATTATGTATACTCCCATACATGGTTCCTTCTCTGTTGGTCATTCAAATGAGGATCGGGAATCACAAGTCTGAAATATTTTCAAGTGTTAAAAGTCACTGCTAGGGCTAGAACCTCAGTCTGGTAGCCTGAGAGGCTGATGCCGATCAGCCAGGCAGACTCTCTACTTTGTGCTCTGACTCCGATTCCCGCCGAATGAATAAAGGTCACAATTTGGCGGTAATGAGGGTAGAGACCACGACTCTCTTGGGAAGCAAAGTCTAGATTTAAGAAGGAAACTTTTGGCAGCTCCAGGGCTTACCAAGCCATAAAAGTCAGTTCTAAGATTGAACACCAAAACTCACTGGACTAGGTGCAGTGGTATTGACCTTGGAAGTCGACTTGTACACGCAAGACTGGCATTTCGACTGCAAACACCCTCAGCTCACTTCCTATGCTGAATCAGGAGGCCCGTGCTTGTCAGACCTGGGAGCTATAGCTCTCGGGGCCCTATAAAAGGGCGGCAGCTTGAAAGAGTGCTCAAAGCAATGTTTGTTCAACCTAGATATTTTCCCAGGACCTCACCTGGGACTTGCAGCACTTTATTACACACTTTCCGGGAACAGACACATGAAAGCATAGGAAACCAAGCTCGTTTTTACAGGCACGGACCGTGAGAAGAGACAAAAGTCATCGGTTGAAGACAGTTTTCTTTGGGTATCTGCTGGCAGGATGTTAATGAACACGTGCGTCAGGTTAACCTTCGGAAAGGCTGAACTAGAATCTAGCTTGAGGGAGGGGGGGCTACAAAATGCTTGTGTCATGTTCACGTAACTTATTCCAATCAGCAGACCCACTGGAGACCTAGGAATAAGCTTGCTGACTCTAGTCCCCTCCTTGTTTCATCGAGCCCAAGTGAGGAAGGCCCACGAATTCCTGTCCTGATGGAGACAAGAGCCCACCGCATGATTCGGTGGCTTCACTGAGCTGCTTCTAAATGTTAGTGCCTTGAATGACTTACCTGCTTCTTGCCATCTGCCTAGAAGAAACCCCAAAGCAAGCCGTGGTCAGTTACCATGGGAACGTGTGGCCGAGTTTCAGGGCAGCGAGAAAAGCCAAGCAGTCGAGCAGAGAGTGAGATCACCGCAATGCGCATCAACGGCACTGTGTCTTCACGCTCCGGGGAGCTTCCCTGCCCACCCTTGAGAAAAGGGGTCTCTGGGTTACAAAAGCCACTCCACGCTGGTCTTCTTACCACAGTTCTCTTCATCTTCTCCACTGTCACAATCGTGTTCACCGTCACATCTCCAGGACACAGGGATACACTGAGTGGAGCGGGCGCCACAGCTGATTTCATTAATGCGGCATGTTCTCATATCTGTTGACGATATACAGTCTCAAAAGAGCCTCCAAACTCATCAGGGCAAAGCTGCTGTTCTGTGCTGCCTGTGAGTGGTCACACTTGTGAGCGGCCTGGCCCGTGGGGGCGATCGGACTCACCAGGGCCCATGCCTGCGGCAGCTGGTGGGCCAGCTGCACTGCTCGGGGGCTGTGCCAACCCGTGCCACCTGGCAGCGCACCTGAGAGCCTGGACCGTGTTATTCCTTCAAGGTTCCGCGGCGTGCTCGGTCCTGGCTTTTGTTTTACTTGGCACGGTTAGGCTTATTGGCCAGCCTGCTCCTTGACCTTTTTTTTTTTTTTTAATCTGTCAGATATCAGATAAGGTCACCTGATTCCAACTTCATTAAAGGCTGGAATGTCTAACACCTGCAAGTCTTCCTTTGACTAGATTCCTTTACAGGCTTCTTCACAACCTACTTTAGATTCGTACAACAGGGACAGCTCCTGATTCCTGACCTCACCAGGCCATCCTCAGGGCCCTGTCTTTGTGGCATCTGTCTTTACCTGTGGGGACTTACCTACCTTGACCAGTGTTCTGATCGCTCCCCTTCTATCTTGCCTAGAAAACTGAGATTGACACATTTATCTTCCTTTCTGCTTCACTGTGTCTTGTGAGTCCTGTTCCAGACCTAAACTTCGCTCCTATTAGACCTGAGTGTTCAGTGCTTTTAGCAGGGCTCTCCTGCTTTGAAATGAACTCCAAGACTTTCTTCACCACCACAGTCAAACGATCCCAATTTATCTGTCCCAAATCCTCCTCCTCTGTGATGCCACAGACCATTTCATGAATATTCGCCTAAGGACACAGATAGTCCTTTGAATACCTACGAGGTTTCTCTTATTGAAGAAGAAGGTATAAGCTTTACCCTACTTCAGTAACCTTAGGTAACAGGTTTGTTAACAATCACTATGCCTCCCGATACCTAGCCACCTTACCCCATCAGTAATAGATTTTTTTTCATAACATAAACTATGCATCTAAAAGCTTATCCTTGGCCCAAGGGGACCCTCACGTATATCTCAGCTTCCAGGACCAGAGTACCATCTGCTTAGAGTCATGATTACCAAACATTTGTAATCTATGCACCTAGTCAAGGAGTTCTTAATCAAATCTGCTGGCTTCAGTCATAAATATTCAATAGTGAAGCTACCCAAGAGGACGTCAGTCTTGTTAGACTAGGGAGAACATTCTTCAAAAGACACCGATCACCTGTTCATGACTTGACTGACCTTGGAGGCAACTGGCCTACGCATCACAGTAGGCCAAGGGAAACTACAACCATAGATGACATGACACTTGGAGCTCTGAGACACAAACCAGCCTGGAAAAGTTAAGGTCCAAAGCAAGTCACTCACGGCACTGTTCTGGGCTTTCGTCAGAGCCGTCTTCACAATCGGGATCTCCGTCACACTGCCACCGGCTGGGGACACACTGGCCATTGTTGCACACAAAGTCCGACTCAGCACACGTCTTCTTCACTACAAAAGTTTATTTGTAGGGTTAAAGTCAAAGTCACTATATTCCCACTGCAGGTAAAAATGCATGCTGGTACATTTGCTTCTAACAGTACGGCTGAGTCAGCCCTCAACTGCCAGTGTCCAAGAGAACACTAGAAAAACCTATTTTCATTTTCCCAGAGGAGAAAGGTGCTCATCTGAAAGAGTTGGAGGGTACAGAAGTCATGGTAAGATTGCTCATTACCTTACACCTCAGGGATACCTTACAAAGAAATTGCAAGTTTCATGTTGAGTTTAAGAAATAGTTTCATGCTCTTATACGTTTCTTCCAAGTCATTCAAGTACTTAATAAGGTTTAAAAGCCCAACATTCCTTCTTATGACTGGATCATGTTCTAGGGGCTTCTCTAACAGCACATGGGTTGAGTGTAGAGTTAGGAAGATATGGTTCAGGACTGAATACTGTCACTCCTATAGGTCTGTTGGGGCAGAGGAACCTGCCCAGTAAGGAACAGGGAAAGCTTAAACCCAAGGACAAAAGAGGCCACATTTAGAATCCTAGGGACAGACTAACATCAACCGACTATAAGTCACTGAAGCCACTGTGGAAGCTGCCAGTCTCTGTAACTGAGGCCTGGAGCGAAAATCGCTTATGACAAGGTATCATATGTGCCATGAATTCCTACTAGGGCAGGACTTTTCTCCTAGAATTCTGGTGGCTCAGGTTGTTGTCCAAATAGGGACAATCTCAGGAGAAAGGGGACACTGTTAAATACCAGGAAGATAAGCATAAACCTAGACTCTGTTAAACCAGCCGGACCACTTGGTCACCGTCCCCACGAGGAAGTCAGAGAGAAAGAAGAGTCTTGATAATCAGCCACATGGGATGTTAGACTCATTCTTCCCAGGCTATATTCTTCCTTGCTCATGAGCCTATACTTTCGACCTAAACTTGTGGTTTAAGATCTTCTTCTCTAACAAATATTCCATATTGGTTAATCAGTGAAAAGCCGATTTATGTGCTAAAAACTTGATAGGGACTGCTTCAGGTCTGGGGTTTGAGCTCCATCCAACTCACAGACTGTAGAGGACGCTAAAGTACAGGGCCACTCTGGTTTCGCCTTCAGCCACTGTGCAGCAGAGGAAATAGTGATCACGGTCAATTCCAAAAACTCATGATGTGGCGATGAATCATGACGATCCGAAAAGGATTATTCATCTCCTTGAATTGTGTAGCCAAGGAAACAAAAAAAGGCCACGTTGGCTCTTAGATTCGCACCTGTTTCTAAAATCACTGAAATACTCAAACCCCAGTATTAATGGTGAAGGCCATAACCAAGGCCCACGTGCTCCCAAGCATGTACGAAGGTGCCAGAATGTCTCTAGAGTTAGTTGCTGTAACTCAACCTGTGATAGTCTCAGGAATAGGAAACAGGGAATGGATCTAAAGAGACTACACTGGTTTGAAGACTGATAAAATGTTGCAGGGATGGACAAGATTGGCGACACTGCGAAGTGTGACGGCAAAGGCTAAATGGGGCAGACAAACTGCTTGAGTTCATCTGTCTCCATTCTGAACACAGTCTGGGAGGGTCAAGAAAGGCTGTTGGAATGGGACCTTAAGAGATGGATAGAGACTGAGCTGTGCCACAGGGAAAGAGGGCTGCCTATTTGCTCCTCAGAGAGCTGAAGTTACTGATTAATCAGGTCAGCCCAACACTTGTCAAACAGTGAGTTACTGGGATGGACAGAAGCACCGGGCTTCTGGAATCTAAGCTGTAGCTGACTGAAAATGCTAGTCAACATGCTCGAAGGAAACAGCCCTGCTGAAGCTGCAACCAAGTTCAACATCAAGAGGCTGGACAGGAAAAATACTATGAGACCTTCCAAGTTTTAAGCAATTGTGCAGCTTTCTCCTTCCAGGGAGGAAGATCTCAAAACCAGCATTCAGAGCTTCCCCGAGCAATGCTCCCACATTCCTTCTCTTCCTTCAGGCCCACGAGGCAGAGACCAATTCTGGCCAAGAATATATTTAATCTTCCCCATCTCGTGTGATTTTGAGTGATAAATCCATCCACCTCCTTAACTCGTCCCAACCTTCCTGCTGTGTGTCCAGAAGTTACTGATGTGGAGACTACTTTTAGGAAAAGCCACTGGGGACTCCTAAGAGGACCCTGGGTTAGGTGCTACTAAGTTAGTCAGATGGTAATGGGAGGCTTCTGGAAAACGAAGGAGAATACTTTCTAAGAAAGAACAATGGGTCTTGCCAAATACATACTTGGGAATCCAGAAAGAATTGTTACATTTACCAAGAGAAGAATTGCCAAGAGTGAGTCCTTGCAGTGAGATACTTCCCGAAGGAATTATGTTACCCAGGTAACCTAGCAGTGGCAAGACTCAGTGTCTTGTAGAAGAGACTAAAATCCCAGTGTTTGAGTGTAAATATTGGCACAGTGGTGCCAGAAGAATCTTCTCGGTCCTGAGACTGGAGAAAGGACTTCCTTTGTTTCCAAATGAGCTTCTAGTCCCCATATTGATGTACAAACACCTATGCTATTGCTCAGCGAGCTCAAGCATAAGACAGGCTTCCATGATGCCTCTGCTGTGCCATTTTTGTAATGATGCATGAAAAAGCAGGGAAAGGCATAACAAGATGGCAGTTGATGCAGTCCACATTTGGCGTCTGTTTTTCTCCTGTATGTCGAATTTGTACAGCGGACGTCTTTATAGAACATCTTTTCAAAGGCAAATGACAATGCTGTCCCCGACATTCACACACAACACTGTTTCAGGCGTTTTACAACATGAAACGAAGGGCTCTAAAAGCAAACTTGGGCATGTATTCCGGGTACCTACGTGCCACCTTGACATGTATTCCTCAGCTGTTTTGGCTGAATGTGAAGGTGTACAGATTGCATAAACTGGCATTTCTCACAATGATCTTTTGAAAGATGGTGATCAATGAGTATATGGTCTGTCCCCATTCTTGTGGGGAAAGAATGTCTTCCACTCTGCTTAACGCTTTAGAATTACCATCTGTGGTAGGCAGAGAATTAAAAAAAAATTCCTTATCTGATCTGTGATCTGCACTGGTCTGTTGTTTCTAGGCTGGGAGTTTATTAACCTCTAAAACCTGAGGGTATTTCTTAGTGTCCTGGCCTTTCTTTTTTTGGGGGGGTGGGGTGGAGATCAGAACCATTTGAGAATTAAATAAAAAGAAGTCTGTTCTAAGCAAACTTCTGTCTGTCCCTGCTTCTGGTCTTCTAGGCCCCTCTCCTTGCTTCCTCTACCACATGTTTGGCTGATCTATGAACAGGCCCTGTCATTTGAAAGCACCTCTACTTTATCTTTCACATCCCACACCGAGGCTGATAGCCCACGTCAAACATTCAACTATATTCCTCTAGATCAGGACGTATAGACTTTTTGGACTCTGGTTCAAAGCAGTTCTTCTTATTTTTTTTTTTAATGTTTGTTTATTTTGAGAGGGGGAGAGAGTGTGTGAGCAGGAGAGGTGCAGAGAGAGAGGGGGAGAGAGAGAATCCCAAGCAAGCTCCATGCTGTCAGCCCAGAGCCTGATGCGGGGCTCGAACTCAGAAACCTTGAGATCATGACCTGAGTTGAGATCAAGAGCCAGATGCTTAACTGACCGAGCCACCCAGGTGCCCCATTTATTTAGTTAGTAACATAATCCATCCATCAGTCTGGTTCAGGGCAATTCTTAGCCCTGGATCATAGTTTCAGAATCTCCATACATTTAAGAAGTGAAGAGCATCACATTCAGTAAGTGCACGTGTCCTCGTGGGGAGGCCAGTGACATCGTCACGCTCTTTACTTACCACAGTTCTTTTCGTCGCTGCCGTCAGCACAGTCTTCGTCCCCGTCACACTTCCACAGCAACGTGACACAGCGGCCGTTTGTGCACTGGAATTGGGACGGTTCACATTTGGTTTTTCTTCCTAAAATCAGGAGGGAGTGCTTAGCTAAGCTCTGATAGAAGCGTGGCAAGTCACACATGCAAGTTACCCAAAAACCTGTGGGTAGGGGCCCTCTCAGAGAGACTGCTGCAGACTCGGCAAGTAGAACATTCTAGGGGCCAAGGTGGGGTCGGCACTGGGGCAGTGGCTAACTGTGATGGAGTTCTTAGCTGGGAACACACCATCTGGGGAAGACTAGATTTCCCAGCCTCTTGCAGAGAGGCATAGCCATGGATGGGGCTAAGGTCTGGAATATCAACAGAAATAGTAAATAGAACTTCGGGGAACTGTCCTCGAAGGGATGGGGATTCCATTTTCATACCCTTTATTCCTTTCTGGCTCCTGAAAAGTGGGCATGGGATCTGCAGTAGTGATCTTGAGCCAAGGGAGCCAGACCAAGATAGAAGGAACGTGGATTGCCCAGAGAACACGGGCAGTGGGGCCGGGCTTCACCTGCCTCTGGTTTTGTTTCCCTCCTTTGTTTAACTCCTTTGTGTAGCTGTAATCACACCGCCAAATCCTAATCCATTAACAACATTTCTTGGCCATATTCTATACTGTGAGTCACAGAGGATGCTCCTATTACCAGCAAATTACAGGAGATTGAGAAGTGGTAGCCAGGAGGGGACAGAATAGAGGTTTAATACACAGCTCTTCATCTTAGGATTTGAGCTCTAATTATTAAAAGGCAAGCTTACAACACAGCTCAAAGATAAAGATCAAGAAGGTACAGTTGAGAGGTAAAGGGAGATCATTTTTAGGTACAGGGGTGGGGAAAGGGGGGTGGTCGGAAAGCAAAGGGAGGTAGAACCGTAGACCTGGGGTCTATTTCTCTGAATCTCGTTTTCCTATGCTCAGCATATGGTATTTAATTCACACAGGGATAGGCGCTAATATTTGTAAGTAGAGCACTTTTTTTTTTTTTTTTTTTGCCTGGCACGGGACAGCTAGCGTTCAGGTGTTTCCTACCATTAGCATGTCCTTCTGGGGGATGCGATTTGTGTGAGCTAAAAGGCGAGGATCTGGTTGCTTCACGCAAGGATACTACAAGCAGGCGAGAAGACCAGGGGCGCCATACAGCTCGAGCGGACGACTTAGGGACGCCTTCCAGGCAGAAGGCCCTCCCGTCTCCCGCCACCTCTCAGGATCTGCAGCTGCGGCGTTGCTGGGCTAAGAGCAGATGCTACGGTGCCAAGCACAGACTAGAACTCTTGTGCTGAGTACACAATACTCTCGTTGGCCGCCTGCTATCCGCTCCTCCCTGCTGTCTGCGGGCATTCTAGGCTTTCGTGGCTAATTCCCTGGCAGATAGAACTTGTGGTCCAAGTCAGGTTTGCCGTATGGGTGTGGCTACGTTCTTAAGGTACTAAATGTGTTCGTAAACTGTATGCGCCACTCTGCTCCCAAGAGTCTAGCTAGGCTGGGCCCCGGCTACAAAGCAGGCTGGTTTGATGTCATCACCTACCTGTAGTTCATACCATTAGTTCATTCCACAAGTATGTTATTGGGTGTAAGATATCGGGGATTCAGAAGGGTAGATATTGGAGAGCTGGGGTGGCTCGGTCTGTTAAGGGGCCGACTTCGGCTCAGGTCATGGTCTCAGGGTTCGTGAGTTAGAGCCCCGTGTCGGGCTCTGTGCTGACAGCTCAGAGCCTGGAGCCTGCTTTGGATTCTGTGTCTCCCTCTCTCTCTGACCCTCCCCTGCTCACACTGTCTCTCTCTCTCTCTCAGAAATAAATAAAAAACATTTTTTAAAAAAGTAAAAAGTTAAATCAGAAAAGGGTAGATGCTGTTGCCAGGAAGCATCACCTGCTGCATTTATACTGCTAACCCAAACTGCAGTGGCTGCCTCCAACCCCCCCGCCTCCCGCCCCCCCCCCGCCTCCCACCAGTCACATAGTCTCGATAGATTGTGAATGTTCTCAGCGCTGGTCTAGGAGCCACTGGCTCTAGGTCTCTATCCCCACGACTTCTGAGGGCTGTGGGAGTGATCAGAAGCCACTGAGAGTATGTTATTTGAAAAGTAGAAAAAGAACAATCAGTCATCAGAGGAGATTAATACAAACACAGTTAGACCGGTCAGGTTGCACTGAGGATACTGTGGAGATGGAAAGGCTCTGAATTTTTTTTTCTTTAAGGTTTTAGGTACCAAAGGTTGTTGAGTCAAAATGAGACAAAAAATCAGCCACGGATAGCTGCGGTGTCCCAAAGCTAACCATACAATCAGACTTGGACGGGGAAATGAAAGTAGGTGTCAGATGACAGTTGTCCACATCAGGGGGAGGTGCTAGAAGATCCTAATGAGTGTGAAGGGACAGCGTGCATAGACACTCCAGCTGGCCAGGCATGCGATACAGGCACGCGGTACAATGAGGCTGGCATTGGGCTCACGGGCACCTTTAAAGAGGGTCTCTGAACACAGTGGTTCAATAAACAGTCAGCAGCAGTAAATGATACTAAAATCCCAGCAACACCACTTCAAGAGCAGATCCGGAGCAGACTCCGGACAGACCTAAGTCTTGTCTTTTTTTTTTTTTAAGTTTTTTTCTTTTGAGAGACAGGGAGAGTGATTGAGGGGGAGGGGCAGGGAGAGAGAGGGAGACAGAGAATCTGAAGCAGGCTCCACGCTGTCAGTGCAGAGCCCCATGCGGGGCTCAAACTCACGAACCGTGATACCATGACCTGAGCTGAAAGCGAGACTCATAACTATTTTCTTCGTGTTTATTCCAATACCTTAAGCCAGAAAGGAGTTTACTTTCCACCTGTTGTTAGCTCAGATATTTCTACCTCCCCCACGCTTCTGCCCAACTGTCATAAAGCTGTGTTTTGCCGGGACGCACACATGACTGTCCATGACCATGGGGGTTAGGTGTGCAGACAAGCTACTGAATGTTGCTGCTTGTGCAAAAGGAGAGCAGGGCAGAGGTGGGTGTGGGTAAGGCTGGCTGGCTGCCTTAGAAAGGACCCCTCCCTTTACTCACTTAGAAAGGGAGCTGAGTAAAGACCATAAGCCTTTGTGGCCATGCCTCAGTGTCTTGTTATCTAAGCACTCTGTTGTGAGAGTCGCCTCCTGGGCAGAAAGCCCTCCTGGTTCTGTTTACCCCCCTGCCTGGTGCACAGCAACCAGGGCTTCGACGCCGGAATCTCGAACGCTGTGACCGCAGCCGGCTGCAAGGCTGTGGGTCTTCCGTCCAAGCTTCGGAAAGATTCCACCTCCCGCGTCTGGTGCTCCGCTGCAATTGCGGCCACACACAGCTCTGGGAGGACCGAAAGCACCCAGCAAGTTAAGAAGCTTTTGGTTTCCATAGCTTTGGAGGATTACGGGATTGTGGACCCGTAGTCTATTTTCATCCGTGACCGTTAAGTCTCAAGTTCAGCATTCTGCTGCTTTCATAAAGGGAACGAGTTGAGCTTGCAATCATCTATACCCAAGGTGCTGTTAATTCTCAGGCTAAGCTAAGGCCACTGATGCCTCAAAAAATAACCCTGGAAGTAGAGGCTCTACGCAGCCTGTATCCTGGGGTGTCTGCTCAGAAAGGAGAAGAGTTGGAGCAAATGTGATTTTTGGTAGGTTCCTCAAAGCCATGGGGTTTCATGGCAATGCCTTAGCACCAAAAGGGTGGTTAAACTGGGGAGAAAGGCCATGACCTTGGGGAACCTTCTGCTGGGAAGGCTTTCTTTTCAACACAGGAGTTTTGTGTAAGAATTGAAAAAGGGTTCTTTCTGTTGCTTTAAAACATCAAACCGTTGGCCTAGATCTGGGTTTTCTTTTAGCTCTGATACTTAAGAATGAGTATCCCTGCCCTTTTGGGTTGGTGGGTTGGAAGTCACTTGTACCTAGTCACATATGTACCTAGTCACAGCTTTTTACATTTGTCATGATCGAAAGCCCACACATGTCAAAGACTAACTGGCTAATTCTGTCACTTGTACACGTGGAATCAGACCCTGCGAACTCAGTTCAAGACACCCTTGTCCCAAAAGCCTTGTTTACCTAAAGAGTTAATGCTGCTTCCCAGGCCTGTTGGCAATTCACTGGCTCCGAGAAACGCGGGGTTTTACATGCATACAGAAGTTGATCTGCTGTTGTCTAACTTTGACAACAAAGGTCAACAGGGGAGAACAATATGGAAGCTTCAGGGGAAAACTGCTTAGACCTCGCAGTAAATACAAACCCTTCAACGTGGGCTACACATTTCTCAAGAGGGCTCTGAGTGGCCCTGAGGACGGAGGGGTTTCTGAGAATCAGGTTCAGACATGAATTTGAACCTGCACCAAGGGGCTCAGCCTGTCACTGTGCATGCAGATCTCCACCCTCCTCCCCCCACATTGCTGGAGCACACGGGTGTCATCTACAGGAATTTCTTCAGTCCATTTGTTTTGCCACTTCTGGGGCCACCGAGGGCATTTATTTTTAGTCCCGCTCACTTCTACTGCTCCTTTAATGCCAATCTTTCTATTTACAGGCTAAAACTCATCTCAGGACAAGCTGACTTCTGAGTCAGCAAAGTGGTTTTCTCTCTCAGGAGAGGAGGTTAGTTAGTGAAAGGAAATCAGGAAGACAGCTCGATGTCAGGCACAAAGGTTGTGCCCCAGCCCTCGAGTCAGCCTCAAAAGCACTTGTCACGACCAACTAAAAACTGTTAAATATGTAGGTTAATCCTTTGCATTCACTGAAACACGTGAATCTCACAGTCCCACTGACCGTTTTTCCACTGACAGAAGATTCGGATAATCTCAGGAACTATGGGCCAATAATTTTTTAAAAATTGTTTGCTAAACACAGCTCTAAGATGTCAGTCTTTTAATTCACGTAAATTCTGAATCCTATACTTTGAGAGCTACGATGCCCCATCTAGGTATCAGGAACCCTGTCCACAGAAGGGAGGTATGGCCCTTGCCCAAGATCAGCCTGGGCAGAATGAGAATTTGAACCCGGGCAGTCTGGCTCCAGGCACTGTGCTACTGAGCATGGCCGCCATCTGAAACACCTAGCCCAGGACTACTTCCCGCTAGAATAGTTCTGTTGATTTTTGGTAACTTGGATAGTAGTAGTCAGTTTACGTCAATTAGGACGTTCCACCTGATGGGATGACACTATCCCACACAGTCTTAATGTTGAGGGATGGTCTTCCCTCCCTTCCCCATTTTCATTTAAAAAGAAAAAGCTGGGGCACCTGGGTGGCTCAGTCAGGTTAAGCGTCAGGTCATGATCTCCTAGTTTGTGGGTTCTCGCCCCGCCTTGGGCTCTGTGCTGACAGCTCAGAGCCTGGAACCTGCCTCAGATTCTGTGTCTCCCTTGCTCTCTGGCCCTCCCCCACTTGTGCTGTGTCTTCTCTCTGACTCTCAAAAATGAATACATATTGGGGAGCTACTAGTTTCTGTGGGGGTAGACTGCTAAGTCAGGGCCAGAGTTTCAGATTCTGTGGGAGCAGAGTAGGGTCCACACTTGGATTTCTGAGTTTCTAGATGGGACTGGTCCCTGGCCACACTTGGAAACCACTCCCTGAAGGTTGGGAGGCTAAGATTCTACCCACAGCGGAAGTGACTCTGTCATTTCCCGGACTGGGCTACATAAGCACTCGTCACTGGATGGACGTAGGTGGTAAATGCTGGTCTCATGGCTGACATTATGGGGACAATCTGAGGCAGGTAAAACTTCTCTAGATGCCTTAACAGGCGTGAGCCGTAAAGAGGTTCTAAAATCTGTCTTTTCTTCCTCAGGAGTCCTATTCTTGAGGGGCTCCTTCACTTCCTGTAAACCAGTGGTCTGTTAAGTCCCCCCGGTTCTTCTCCCCTGGTGTTTTGCCATCAGGCCCTGGCCCTGTCCAGGCTCTCATCCCTCGAGTGATCTAAATTTGTCCCCTGTTCCTCTGCCTCCAGGCTGCCACAGTCTCTATCCAAATCAAGATGGCGATTCAAGCAGCCTAGAATGGCCTGAAGAGCCAAGGGTGGTATCGCTCTCGGCTTCTCACTGGCCCTAGAGCTGAGCCTAGCTTCCTCCCTACTTCCCCCAACTTTTCCCTCTTGGTTCCCACCAGCCATCTGCTCAGAGTACACCCAGGGAGCCACCCCTACCCCATGCCTGTGCCCTCACCATTGGCTCATCTCACTCCTGTCCACTTACCTGCTGGAGTGGGCACACGTGTCTGCCCTTGAATGAGGCCCTCAAGTCCTTTCCTGACCAACCAGGTGTGGTCAGGCTGCTTCCCCACGGTCCCTGTGCCTGTCACATGGCTGTCGTTTACTGAGAATACCTGTCCAACCTGCCTGTTCCATCTCTACAAATGGCAGGGTCTAGAATTTACAACTTGGGACCAGGCTCCTGACCTCTAAACATTCTTGGGGTACTGATGAGTATTCCTGGCTGGATCAGAAACACAGCTGGTCTGAAGCACAGACCGTTTCCCAAAGCATTCTTTCCAGCCCTCCTGAACCTGAGCCGTGTGGCCCTGTGCTGCCAGCTAGAACACTTTGAACGAGTCTACGCTGTAAAGTCCGTCCTTCCCTACGCCCGTGCGGGCACGTTCACGTCATCTTTGTGCCACTCTATTACCTAAAAACCGTGTGCTTCCCACACTCCTCTGCCAGGATGAGTGTGTCAATGAGGGTCTGCGGGCCTCATTTCCACGTGAGGAGCGAGCTTCCAAGACCCAGGGAACGGTAGCCACAGCTAACTGGTAAAGTTGGAAAGCTGGCATACGCTACCCGGATTTCACTTCGGACATGTTTTAGAGCTTTTTGGTCAGGTTGGTAACAGCCCACTCTTGCTCGAATCTCATCACGTTGGGAAGATCATCCACAGAGGCGGAATAGTGTCTGGCTTTGTCACATTCGAGTCTGAGTTCTTGGTGACGACTGGGAACATCATAGGCTATGACACATGTAGCGCGGAAGAGTCCCCGTGGCGTTCAGCTGCTCTCCGCCTGTTTTATGATTAAGGCTTAAATATCGGATCTGCTCACTTGTATCCAGAGCTTGCAGTCCAGGCTGTCTCTGGAGCACTGATTTTCTGATCTGACTTCCCCACTAGACCAAATGCCCTGAAAGAAAGGACCAAGTCCCTAGTTACAGTGCCCTCCCCCCCAACCCCTCCCCCCCAACCATGCTTGGTGGTGCCAAATGGCATATGGTAGGTGCTCAGTAGTTGGATGTCTAGTGGTTTTAAGCAGAAGTACAAGGAATGCCAATTTTAGTCCCCCACCTACTCAGTGAACCTGCAGATGAGTTAATAACTCAGATCTTGGGAAGGCTTTTTAGGTAAACGAAAGATTAGAGACAGTCTCTAAAATAGGAACCCTATTAACTCACATTATTTGGTGGGAAGAATTAGGTTATAACACGTGAAGTAATTTGCACATGCTGTATTTAGGGGAAGTGGGAGGTTATCACGTAGGAACCCGTGAAGTAATTTGCAAATGTTGTCTATCACCAAGGTTTTAGTATCTCCCTTGCTGGGCAAGTCACAAGCCCCGCCCCAACCTGTACTGTCCAAAGCATACACATAAACATCTATACACACAAAGGCTCCTAGCCAGGAGGGCCAACCCAGAAGACCTGAGTTGGCCAAATCATCCATTCCAGCCAGTGGTCTCATCTTCTAGTTTCTGCCCCCAAAGTTACCTTTTAAAAACAAGTCTGTGTGTCCTTCCCCCACTCTATCCACCCTTGTAGCATTTTTAAAATACAAAGAAGTCAAAGGATCTCCAAGCCCCCCCCATTTTTTTTTTTTTTGCATAATCTCTGTACTTAATCTCCCAGCACCCAGGAGGCATCCTTGTGCTTAATTTAGGGCCCCCAGATAACCGGCAGGCCTAAGCTTTCCCAGGATGCAGCGCATGAAGAAAAAAATATGCTAGCTTTAAGGTATTGCCTGCCCTCTCATGGCATTGCTGCTGCATGGCTAGTGTATCTAACTAGGTGGCATTAGCCACGCTTAGAGTTTTTATTGCTAAGTCAACAAAACAGGTTAGCAAAGAGACAGCAGTTCATAGGGAAAAATGCAGAGTGAAATTATCCAGCAAGATTTTTGCTCCAGTTAAGTCAGCAAACTAAAAAGCTATCAGTCCTTAAATTTTCCTAGCTAAAAATTGTCCCTGGGCCACTACTGCTCAACAGGTGCATCTCATCCATCACCTCTGCAGAAGGTATTTTTGGATCCTTTGTCTTGGAAGTGGTCTTTTTTTTTTTAATTTTTTAATTTAAATGTTTTTATTTCTAGGAGAGAGAGAGAGAGAGACAGCGTGAGCAGGGGAGGGTCAGAGAGAGAGGGAGTCACAGACTGAAACAGGCTGCAGGCTCTGAGCTGGCAGTCAGCACAGAGCCCGACGCGGGCCTCGAACCCACGAACCGCGAGATCATGACCTGAGCGAAAGTCGGACGCTTAACCGACTAAGCCACCCAAGGTCTTGGAAGTGGTCTTGATGCTGTGTGCCCTGAGTACCGTGTTGAGACTGACTTAAAGCAGAAGGGAACATACTCAACAATTGTGTCTGTCAGCTAACCACCTAGAGAGAGGCACGCCTTGAACAGCTCTCCTAAGGCAGGTACATGTGTCATAAACATCATTACAGACCTTATCATAGTCCTTTGAGGCATTTAAGGTCTTGTAGGCTAGTAGGTGAGGTGGCTTTCCAAAGAACCGTCAGTATCTGAAGTGAACGTAATTATGACTTGGAGTCTAATAGGCAACTGCCTACACTTGATTGTCCTTCTTTCTACCAAAAAGGACAGCTTCATTCACATTCTGTACGAAATAGAAAACGCTCTAGATATTTAAGCTGTGTTATCTATTTATCTATGCTGTGCTATGAGTCTTCCCATCTTTGGCTCAAAACGCAAAGCCATGTGGCTGAGGGCTACCTGTGCCCTCGATCTTCCGGCCATGCTTCAGGAGTTCTTGTAACGTCTTACCAGACTTTGGAATACAAGGGGTTAAGGGGCCTGGGACTACTTTTCATCGCGTCTAAAATGGTAGTAAAACTGCTCCAGTGAAATCAAATTTATGATTATTTAACTTTATGAAAGGCAGAAACACTTCAATCAGGACTTCACTTTTTTTAAGCAAGGAGACTGCCATGCCATGACTACCTTTGCTTATTGTTGGGAAGTCTTAATAGTCGGCCCGACTTGGCCTTTATACGTGCATTAGGCGTCTGGGGACACAAGCAGGAAAAGGAAAGAATCGTAACAACACAGGACGGGCATTATAGCTAAATGTCACACGAAGTGAGCAGCAGGCCGATGCACGGAAGGGAGGTGCTCGGACTTCAGGAAGCTGCCACTTGTGATCCTCCTTAAAAAGCGTCCAGGCTCACATGCTCATTCCTTGGCCTAAATGAGCCTCCTGATCGCTGTCACAGTTTCTCGTGGTGCTACAGGACGTATCAAGTTTATTTTCTCCTTGCCCTCCAGGCTTCTCTTCCTGTAGGTCTCTCCATCCTGCCGGCTTCCTCAGCCTACCCCCAAAGTTAGAGAAGTTTCTGCCTCATTTGGCTGGTGGCGAGCCACATCTGAATACCCCTCATAAATACCCACATCTGGTTCTTCCGGGCTTTAGCTTTAATGAATATGTGGTACCCAACACCCTCACCTTGATTACCTTCAAGAAAAGGTGCTAGAATTCCTGGGACTTTGCAGTCAAGTATACTACGCTGCTGAATTTCAGCCTCTCTCGTGAGCGTGACTGAAGTTCCTGGCCAGGATCTTGGGGCATAGCTGTCCTCCGCCCCGGGTCCTAGAGTGTGTTAGCAGGCTACCATGAGCATGTATGGGGGGAGGGTTTGGGAAGAAGGGATGTATAGAAAACCAGAGCCAAACGTCAGCCCACATACCCTGAGACTTTGAACTTCAGACAGGAGCCAGTCTGGGTTGGCTTAGGATCAATACCTCCCTCGGCCAACCCCAGATTCTATCCACTTGAAAAATGATGTGCCTCCTTTTCCTTTGAAGAATTCAAGTCTTAGGTGGGCTTCTGTTTTTCACTATTCATGGCACGGCGCATGTTTCACATGTGACATAGGGGAGCAAAGGGAACCCTCTCCTGCCTCTTACAAGGTGAACACAGGGTTCAACTAACTCATCTCAGCAGTTCAAGCGCATTCCCAGCTTCCTATAGGATAAAGTTAACCTCCAATGGTAATAAGCTATTACATGTGAAAGTAAAAGAATAGGAAGGGAACATGCAGCAAAAAAATGAATCTTTCTCCCACCTCCTGGCCGGTTAGCAATAGTTTCCGGCATACCTTAGTCTTTTGAAATGTTAGGATTAATGTTAGTCGTTTAATAAGTTGGGATTGCTCATCCATTAATGATTCATGTTCCAGTCTGCAAATTCTTGTAGGCAGGACTTTCCCAGACTCTTAACCTGTGTGGCCCATCAGAGGCTATTTCCAGGACCCGCCTTTTGCAGGGGGTCCAGGTTGGGAAGAGCATTTAAGTGAACAGTCCAGAGGGGCCTGTCAGGGTGTTTGACATTCCCTTAAAGATAATAATACTTCTCAGGGAGACATGTGACCAACCGGAACGTGATCGGGCGGCCGGCCAATCGCGGAGGGCAGAAAAGTCCGTCCCTGCTTCACACGCTCTGGCTCTGGCTCTGGCTCGGGCTCGGGCTCGGGACAGCTGGAGCAAAGGGCAGGGGCGATCGGAGGCTTAAAGCGCCCCCCCAGCCCCCCAAGTACTGCCCCAAAGAGGCTGCTTGACCACACACTTTAAAGTTGGCTCGCTCTGTTTCAGTCTGTGACTCCCTCTCTCTCTGACCCACCCCTGCTCACGCTGCCTCTCTCTCTCTCTCCTAGAAATAAATAAAACATTAAAAATAAAATTTAAAAAAAAAAAAGGGGTCTTATTTAAAAAAATAAAGTAAAGTTGGCTCGCTTTAGGAGACACGTGACTGACTGCAGGCAGGCCGGCCTAGGGGCTCTGTACTTGGGACAGGGGCAGCTTCCTGTCCCACTTCCCGAGGGCTGGCCAGCAAGCCCCGTGGGGTCCTGTCAAGACCACCCCAGGGATCCGCCGGGCTTCCCACGGAACCCTTAGAAGGGCGCGCCGTCGCCTGCCCAGGAAAGTTGTGCGGCTCCCAGCGGAGCGTGGCTGAGGGCAGGGCTCCCGGGCCAGTGCGGCAGACCCCGGGGACCCCGCAGGAGTCCCCGCCGCCGCACACCAGCATTCGCGCTACTGCCTTTGATCTATTGTTTGGAATGAGGGCTAATTACACAGTCACCAGATTAGGACTCAATTCCTCTCGAGGAAATCTCACCGGGAACCCAGATCCGCAAACTAACCTGATTAAGTCTCCGTTCCGCTCCCCTCCCCCGTTCAGCCGTGCTGGGGACCCGAGAGGTGTACAGACAGCGCGCGAAGGGGAGGAACACCCAGCGGGGAGCCCTCACTGCGGCCGCCCTCGTCCTCTAACCCGTACTCCGGAGGCCGCCGGGGGCCTGGGGAGTCGCAGTCCGGGTGTGCAGGCTGCGCACTTGTAGTGGCTCCCCCGAGCCTCGCGGCTGCCGCCCATCGAACGTGCGCCCGCTCCCCGCCGCCGCCGCGACCCGCCCCCAGCGCCCACCCGCGTCCACCGCCCACTCCCCCCCTCCCTCAAGACCCAGGCGCGCGCCCCCGGCTCCCCGCGCGCGGCTCGGCCCGACCCGGCCCTCTGCCTCCTTCCTAACACTCCGCCTGGCAGAGCAGACAGAACCATTGTTCAGCGGCTCAGGAGCCCACATTCCCCAGCCCCGGTCGAGCCGGGTGAAAAACGAGGCCAAGCAGTGGCTTTTGGGGGTGGGGGGGGGGAGAGTGTAAGGGAACGGAGACGAGTTCGGCCAGGCTTTAGGACACCCCGAATCCCGCTGTTCCCCGAGCCCAGCTCCCCGCAAGCCGCGGCGCTGACAGGCGGCTCAGAGGCGCCACCAGGGTTGGGAGCGAAAGAAGGCGAGCAGAGCCGAGAGGCGCCTCCTAAGAGGGGGGTGGGCAAAAGGAGACCCGCGCCTCGCCCCCCCCCCACGCCCCCCACTGGCGCCCCAGGCTGGGTCCGGGCGGCCAGCGGAGGGGCGCGTCCGCACATACCCGCTCCGGTGGCTCGGCTCTCCCGGGGCGCCCAGCACAGCGCGAGCAGCAGCCAGAGCGCCCAGCGCGCGGACGTGCCCATGGTGCCCGCCTGGATGGTGCCGCCGCCGCCGCTCGCTCCGCACAACAAGTTACCAGCCCTTCGCGAAGGAGGAAGGAGGTGGGGGCGGGGAGGGGGGAGGGGGGAGGAGGAGGGGAAGGAGTTAGAAAGGGGGAAAGGGAGCAGGGAAGAAGAGGGCACCCCCCTCCCCTGCAACTTGCACAATCTCCTCCCCACCAGCCACCGACCCACCCGCCCACCTCCCCGGGCTGCAGCACCAGTGCAAGCCGAGCCGGCGGGGCGGGTAGAAGATAATGCAGGCGCTGCAGAGGAGGGGAGGGTACAGGAGGGGAGGGAAGGGAGAGGGGGTGGGGAGCCGAGAGCAGAGGAGCAGGCAGAGGAGAGCGAAGCCGGCCGCGGAGCACCCACACTGGCGGCTGCCTCCGGAGCCCGGGGTGAGCTGCTAGGAGGGGGAGTGGTCAGCGAGGGGCGTGGGGGAGGTGTCGGGGGGGGGGGGGAGCGGCGGCTTCAGCCGTCCTTTCCCCTGGACGCGCTGCTTTTATAAGCTCTGGGCAGCCAGGTGCCTGCGCAGGGGGTGTGCGAGTGTGTGTGCGAGTGTGCGAGCGTGCGGGCGAGCGAGCGTGCGTGCGCGGGTGGCGGTGGCCGCCGCCGGGACTGCTCCTGGGCCGGTGGCTCCGCGCGTCCGCCCGCGGCGCACGGGGGCCCGGGGCGGCCGCTGGTTGGCTCTCGCGCCGCGCTCGCCTCCAATCCCCGGTGCCTGCCCTAATTTCCTGATCTGGGGAACCTGCCGCCGCGGCAGCTGCGCGCTCCCTGCGGTGGTGACTGTACCCTCCCGGCAGCCGCGACAGTCCGTGCAGCGGCGGAGGCGGCGGCAGGAGTTAGCGCTGATGCAACTATCGCCGCTGTTGCCACCGCCTTCCTGGCCACCCGGCTGGAAGCCCGGCGGGGGGGGGGGGGGGGGGGGGGGGGGGGGGGGGGGGGAGGGGACTTGCGGCTTCCGAGGGCAACGCGCATCTCGGTGTGTGTCTCTCCCCCACCCTCTCCTGCGCCCCGGAGAGGCTGGTACTGTAAGGCTGGTAGGTAGCGTCTTGCTTCCTCTCCCCCCACCCCCCACCCCCGAGAGTGATGGAGCCCGGGGCTCGAGGCGCCCCGGGCGGCTCCGAGGCGGGGTTCGGCCTGCCTGTCTCGAGAGATGCCGCGTTCGCCAAACATTAAATGCGTCTTTAAGTGAGCGTGGGTGCGCGCCTTTGTGGCTTGTTCTCTGTAATAGAAAGGGACTCAAATAGCCCAGCCTGCGAGTAGGGAAGTTGCCAGTGAGGCCGTGCATTCCCTCGGCAACGATTGGAGTTAATTGATAATTGCACAAAATGGTAGTTCGGGGGCCTGTAATTAAGAGCGTAACCTTTTCTGGTTTGGGGGAGGGGGAACCTAGGTTGGCGGTTCTTGATGCACTTTGCAACGTTCAAGTGTAAGGCTTGGGGAAAGAGAACAAGGAAGTCAGGGCAAGATTCCTATTAAGGACGGATTCTTGTTTTGTGCCTGGCAGTACCCGAGCCTAGAGTTTGGGGTGTGTGTGTGTGTGTGTGTGTGTGTACTTTTCTTTCTTGCACACTTTACCCTGGTTGAGGTGCGTGGTCTGCTGTGTGGGCACTTAGTAAGAGTTGGAGGGCACACCAAGCTATTTGTGTTTTAAAGTTTTTATATTGAATGACCCAAAATTCGCAAGTTTCGAGAGGACCCCGTTCTAACACGCTTCTCTTGGTGATCTGAGAACTGGTGGGCATTGCTTAGCTATATCCTCTGCCCCTGGTGCTTCTGGGTGTTTGTCAAGGCTAGCCCTCAGATGGATACTTACTAGGCACTTACTGTCTCCAGGAGATGGTCAGAGGAGGAAAACTTTAGCTCAAGATACACTTTGGTGGGGGCAGAGGATGTCACGATGGTGACTGGTCACCTTAAAGGGCTTAACCCTGTGTATGGTGGAGTGTTGCACTCCCACTCATCTTGCGTGCGTTCTTCCCAGCCTGTGGCGATGCATTCCCTACGACCTGCAGCAGCCGTACACATGCGGCGTGTGAAATGGAATTCAGATTTGTGGTCTGCCGTTTAGTAGTGAAAATGCCCGCAGGTGCTGTTCCCTAACAGGCATGAAGGTGTGATGGCACAGCCTTCGGGGCACCTCGTCTTCAACATCCTCAGGGCTCTGAGACACCATCTGAGCATGAGCTGTGTCACTTTCCAGCTGAGATGAGTGGAATCGGTATGTAAAAAGCGCAGTGTTAACAAACAGTCAGGCGGCTTGTTTCTGCTGTATTGCGCAGAGATCAGTGAGTAGGTACCACAACCTAGACCCCGGTCTGGTAGAGCAGGCTCAGGGCTGACAGACATGTATGATGCTTTCCATCTCTCCAAAGCATAGACATAAACTGCCGGTGAACTTAGCCGAGGCTCTGTGCTCCATCTTGGAGTTTTATTGCTGAATCGAAAGGAAGCATCATTTGTGGCTCTACCTCTGATTGGTTATGCAGGGTAGGAAAATCACCGCGCCTCTCTGTGCCTGCCTTCTGCCTGTAAACTGAAAACAAACCAGTCCACGTGAAGCCAGAGTGATCTGTGGCCTCAGGGACCAGCTCGCCACAAAACATCGATGGGGAAAAGAAAACAGCTATAAGAAGCGATGAGAGTAATGAATAGGGAAAAGAGCTGAATCACCAAAGCGATGACGTTTATCACGAGTGGACACTGGTGTGGGTGAACTGACTGGTCTCAGAAGGGTTGACACCGCTGGCTTCGGGGGCTTTCGGGGAAATGCAGAGGCAGCCATTTGCTCCTTCAGTCCATCACATTCATTTTTGTGTGGAGACAACACACACTGAACGCCCTTGACCCATGGGCGCTGTGTTACGTGTGGGGCATAGGGGGTTGCCTCTCTAAGGAATCTCCGAATCTGCTGGGGAAGGCAGAGAAACAGCAGCCCTCGTACCCCCAGCACAGACCAAGCCCAGGAATGCTCCAGGTGCTCTAAGGTGACAGGGGAAGAGTGGCTAATGTGGCTGGAGAACGAGCGTGACAAAGGAGGCTTCCCAGAGCAGGTGTCTCAGAGCTGAGTAGAGCCATCAGATCTGCCAGGTAACTCCAGTCCTTGTGCGCACCTGCTGAATGGCACTTTGCAACATTCTCTGCTGTCTCTATCGGTCTGGGAGTGGTCACGTGGAGTAGAGGTCAGCAAGTGGCCTGTGGCCTGCTTTTGGATGGCCTAGGGACATAAGAACAGTTTTTACATTTTTAAAAACCGATCATACTGAAAAAACCACCCCCAAAACAAGCCAACAATACCAAGAAGAAAAATAGGCAATGGACACCGTATGTTGCTCACAGAGCCTGAACAATTTGCCGCCTGTGTCTTGGGAGAAGCATTAAGTGGCGTTAACCAGGCTGACGCACAGGGGGAATGGGAAGGGAGGCGGGGGTGAACAGAGGGAAGAAAGGCCAAAGAGTATCAAGTATTCAAGGCAGTGCGAGGGATGCAGGATGTTCCGAGGGTGAGGTTCAAGTGGGCCAATGGCGTGAAAGAAGGTTTAGAAGGAAAGGTCAGGATGAGATTCCCTGGAGACCTGTGTGTCATGGTTAACACTTTGGTCCTCATCCTGAAGGCCATGTCTAGGACTGGTGATGGACTTTTCTTAATTGTAAAAAGCGTATTAAGTTATGTAATTCACTAAGGAATAATTATCAAATATGGAGGAAAAATAATTTTTAAAGCAAGCTTTGAATATGGAGAGATATTAACATATTCCATTTCTTTACTTTTAAAAATGTATTTAATTTTATCCTCGGGGCACAGAATTATATTGACATTACTGTAATTGGTAATACAGTTAGGGTTCTCTATATTGCTAATTTACTTCTGTAAATAAAAAAAAAGCATCCTTGAGTCTACTGCTGCTTTCCAAGAAATAGAATATTGACAGTAACACCTATCTGTGGAGGTCCTTCCCCGGGAATCCATCTAGCCCTCTTCCCTGGAGGAAACCTCTGTTACTTTGAGTTATGATCGGAGCCTTTAGATCCAGTGCAGTCTAGAACATTCACTCAGGCAATGGTATGAAGAATGACATATTTGGGAAGCAGGTAGGATGAGAAGAAGAGCAATTAGGGCCTTGGTAGGGAGGGGAAAGTGTAAACAAGAGGAAGAAACTGTTTTTGCACTCAGACGTGTTCATATCATTTTTTTGTGAGATCTTTTAAAAAAAACATTTTTTAAAATGTTTATTCATTTTTGAGAGAGACACAGTGCGAGCAGGGGAGGGGCAGAGAGAGAGGGAGACACGGAATCCAAAGCAGGCTCCAGGCTCTGAGCTGTCAGCACAGAACCCGACATGGGGCTCGAACCCGTGAACTATGAGATTGTGACCTGAGCCCAAGTCAGACGCTCAACCAACTGAGCCACCCAGGTACCCGTGTGAGATATTTCTCGGCAGCCCTTTGGTTATGTCTCTTAGAACAGTGTCTTCCGAACATGCATACTCCACGAGGCTCCCTGGCAATGGCTGCTGAAGGCACAGGTTCCCGGATCCTCCCTTGGAGATCCTGACTCAGTGGGTCTCGTGTAGGTCCCAAGAGGGCTGTGTATGTAATCTCAATCCACTTAATTGAAACTGATGTAATCTCAATCCAGTTCATTCTTAGGACAGGCTATGGTTAAGAAACTTTTTTAGAGAATGTCTTCTTCACTGCGATTTGAACAGCCACGCAGCTTCACAATTCTCAGTATGCATACATGGGTTGGTCCAATGTCTCCAGGGCGGTTGTGTGTGTGTGTGTGTGGGGGGCAGAAACTGCAAGTGAGAACATGGGCATTTCCTTTTCTTCAAGCCCTGTACACAAGCAAATAGGGCCAGCAGAAGTAATCTTCAAACTGGTAGTTTGAAGCGCCAATTACTGCCTTTTCCACCCCGTAGTTGTGCCGCAGGGAGAAGTGAAGTGACTTTCCCCTTTCAAAGGGTCTTGTAACTTCTGGGGCCTCCGCTGTCTCCTTTTCTGATTGAATGACAGGCTGGTGACGCGTGCGGGATTCACCCCGTTCCAGGCTCTGTGAGCAGGGCCTAATGGTCTAAACCGGTGGGTCTTGAACTCTAGCTTCTGTCAGAAATCACCATGGATGGCCCGGCCCCACCCCAGACTTCCTTTTTGAGCAGGTCTGGGGTCGGGGCTGAGGATCTGTGTTTGCGCCAAGTTCCCAGGTCGTGCTGATGCCACTGGTCAGAGAACACACTTTGAGAACCAGTGTTGTAAGCCCATCAACATAACTTCCCCCCCCACCCCCTCAGTCACTATGATTGATTCAAGGACCTCGACCAGTCAGCCCATGGCCTTCTGGCCACACTGCCGGGATGCTTCAGCCCTAAGCACATTACTTAGGTCTGTCCGCTTACAGCGAAGCTCAGGACTTTGGCTCGGTTAGAAAGGCACCGTCTGGAAGAAATGCAGTATATGGACATTGGGCCAGAACTTGTAGAATCCTAGTGCCCCGGCGGAGGAAGCCAATTTGAAGACCACTTGACTCGTGGAGAAGAGGAGGCTGAGAGAAGCAGAGAGATGGCACCCACACTTGACCTCCAGCCTGAGCCGATGAGCCTCCTGCACGCTGTCATTCTGTAGGACTTCTCACTTACCTGAGCCAATTAATTCCCTTTGTTGCCTAAGACCGTTTGGATTGAGTTTTCAGTTACTAACTGATAGAGGTGCCCTCTTTTTTTTTTTTTTTTAATTTTTAATGTTTATTTTTGTGTGTGAGAGAGAGACAGAGCGTGAGTTGGGGAGGGGCAGAGAGAGAGGGAGACACAGAATCAGAAGCAGGCTCCAGGCTCTGAGCTGTCACCTAAGAGCCTGATGCAGGGTTGGAACTCACGAATCGTGAGTTCATGACCTGAGAGGGAGCTGGACGCTTAACCAAGGGAGCCACCCAGGGACCCCTAGAGATGCCCTCTTAAGAGATGTAGTAGGCGTCCTGTAAAGCATGGGGCAAGACTGTGTGAGTGACTGTCCAGTGGAAGTGACTTGCCCATCCTGGAGAGAGGTCAGAGGGTAGCGGTATTAGGAAGGACTGCTAAAAACTGCTCTCTTGTGCATCACGGCCAGGTCAGCTCCCCCCGCCCCCCACCTCCACCCAAATCAAATGCTCAGGGCCCCCACCAAGGGCTACATTCTAACAGAACCACGTTAGAAATCCCAAGGCGGAAGACTCTTTTGCCAGCTGCTTTGGAACAATTTTAGGAGGTAAAAATGTAGCCAAACTTGGTAGAGTTTACAGCTGGAATAAAACTCCCAATAGGTTGAGGATGAGGCGCCCCCCCCCCCCCGGAACATTTGACAATGTCTCCAGTCATGTTTAGTTCTCCTGTCTCCGGAACAGGCCATACTGACATATAGGGGAGAGAGCCCAGGCTGCTGCTAGGCAAACAGCCCACAGGGCACAGAACAGCCCCCCTCCACCCCCCAAGAATGATCTGTCTGGTCCAGAATGTCAGTGGTCATGGTTGAGACATCCTGAGCTAGACTGAGAAAAGTCAGATGATTCTGTAATGTGCAGTGTGGAATGAGCAGGGTCAGGGGACATTATCTGGGAATTGGGTGGCTCAGTAGAAAGATGTTCTCTCTACTGATGGGGTAGAGAGCACAGATGGGGTTCGGAAGAAAACCAGATGTGAATGCAGCATCGGGGTCGTGAGGAGGTAAAGTGAACCACAAGTAGTTGACATTTCCAGTTGAAGTAGACTGATAGGGGGCATCGACGGCCTGGTGGTGTTGTGATAAGTGAGGGTCCTTTATTTTCCGAATGTTGGGGTTTGCTTTGCCTGTTTTTCAACAAAGGAATGAAGTGCTGGACCATTTTTATTTTCCAGAAACTCTTGATGATTCATTCCTAAGATTCGAGCCTCAGATTTGATTGTTCTCTGCTCTAATGGCAATTTACAGGAGGCTTTGGGATGTGGTGCTGTAGCATTTAAAACACTTACACGGGAAGTTTCTATGGAAATGGGGACTTCGCCGCCACTACTGAGCCAGCTAAGCCAAAATGCTTATTAGGACGTAAGAATTTTAATCTGCAAGTTATGAGTGATGCAGCAAGGTTTTTAAGTATATACCATTTTGTCATGATAATTCCATTTTTAAACTTTGATGAGTTTTGCGAAAGGGGGTAGTTGGAAGTATGTAGTCTTTTCTTGTTTGTTTGTTTTTAATTTTTTGATGTTTGTTTATTTTTGAGAAAGAGACAGAGTATGAGCAAGGGAGGGGCAGAGAAAGGGGGAGACAGAATTGGAAGCAGACAAGATCATGACCTGAGCTGAGGTCAGATGCTTAAGCAACTGAGCCACATGGCCGCCCCTCTGATGTCTTCTTGTTACGTGTATGGTTTACATTTCTGTCAGACTGCAGTGTCAGTCTTGAAGGGCTGAGTCTCTGAATGACTATGCCTCCTTCCAACCCAGCTCTTGGGGAAGGCTTTATCTTAGCATTTCTAAATTGTTGTAGAAACACACTGATGAGGAGTACTAAAGCTGGCAGCAGCCACATCTAGAGTGTGGATGGGGCAGTCCCAATTCTCAAGCCTGCTTTTAGCATTCTGCTCAAGGGTAGAATGGGAGGGTAGAATGGCTGAAGGTGGAAGTAGATACCAGAGAGGGTAGCCCGGTCCAGGCAAGGGGAGATATTTGTATATTGTTTGGATTTTTGTCCTATGAGCAATCAGGAAGCCATTGAAGCTCTTTGGTCAGGGGACAATGGAAGCAGATATGTGTGTTTAGAAATACGACTATCCGAGATGATTGTGTCATACGGGATCCAACGGCACCGTGCGGTACCTCAAAGCCTTTGTGTGTTGACTATGAAGAGACAGTGTAGGTTAATGGTTAAGAGAGAAGGTGCTGGATGGAGCTAGTCTTTGTGGGCGTGAAACGCGGCTGTGTCACCTACCAGCTGTGCAGTTTTAGGCAGATTGTTTCACCTCTCTCTGCCTCAGTGTTTTCACCTTAAAAAAAAAAGGCTGTCAAATGCACCCACTTCTTTTTTTTTTTAATGTTTTATTTGTTTTTGAGAGAGAGAGAGAGAGACAGAATCCGAAGCAGGCTCCAGGCTCTGAGCTGAAAGCACAAAGCCCGACGCAGGACTCGAACTCACGAACAACGAGATCATGACCTGAGCCGAAGTCAGATGCTTAATCAACTGAGCCACCCAGGCACCCCATAATGCACCCACTTCTTATGAACACCCTTGGATTCATACAAGCAAAGCACTTAGAACAGTGCCTAACCTATAATAAATGCTTAGGAATTGTTAGCTACTATTAATTTTAATTTTTTATTATTTTTTAATGTTTACTTTTGAGAGACAGAGAGAGAGAGAAAGAGAGATTAGGAGTGGGGAGGGGCAGAGAGAGAAGGAGACCCAGAATCTGAAGCATGGTCCAGCTGAAGCATGACAGCTGTGAGCTGTCAGCACAGAACCTGACACGGGGCTTGAGCTCATGAACGATGAGATTATGACCTCTGCTGAAGTCGGACGCTTAACCGACTGAGCCACCCAGGTGCCCCTAGCTACTATTATTTTTTTTAAGTTTTATTATTTATTTTGAGAGAGAGAGCATGAGTGGGGGAGGAGCAAAGGGAGAGGGAGACAGAATCCCACGCAGGTACCGCACTGCCAGTGCGGAGCCCACTGTGGGGCTCGAACCCACAAACCATGAGATGGTGACCTGAACTGAAACCAAGAGTCAGATGCTTAACCCCGAGCTACTGTTATTGATAATGACATTTGTTGTTGTCAGCAGCAGCCCCCACCCCTCCGTAAAAGATGAAAGGGATTGCAGGTGTGCGCCCAGGGGCGGGGATGGGGGGATCAAGGGGGTGCAGAGGTCCTGGCCCAGCCGCCATGTTCACTTCCGCTGGAGAGCTGGTCAGAATAACAATAGTAGTTCTGCCCTAGGCCAGTTCGGAAACAAAGTTTGGAAATGGGGCTGGGTCATGATCTTCCTAGGCGACTCGCACTCTAATCATGGGCCCCTTGGTGTCAAGCCTGAAGCTCGAGCCTGAGCCAGGGCGGTGTCGAAGGCAGGCCGGGTAGTCGTTGGAACAGGCTCCATCCTCAGGGAGTCAGAGGAGTTGTGGCGGCCTGCTGCAGAAGAAACAAAGGCAAGTCCCCAGCTAGCGTTCCAGAATGGTCTCCCGGCCCTCCCTGTGCATCCTGCTCCCGGCCCTGACATCTCCCATGCAGCGAGATGTGTCATCGGTATGAGAGCCAAGGACCACAGGAGGTCAGAAGCTCCGCAGAGCCAGACGGCCAGGCACCCAGCTGGCGTCTACCTATCAGTGACGGATTACATATCACCAGTTTCATGCCTTTATGAGTCAGTCTACCAACACAGATCTGTTGTGGGGCCAGCCACTTGCCAGGTGACTGGAGGGCAGTGGCCAGATAGCGCTGTGGCTGCTGTTGGGCGTGAGTTGTCACTGTTTTGTTTGCTTTTTCTACAGGAGCCAAAATTCAGGCTTGTTAAGTGGTAATTGACAGCCCTTTCTTCTAAGGAAGTTTCTTTCGGATTTGCTGCCAATAGGAAGTGCATTATTCTTCAGAGCACTGTAGCATTCATTTATCGAGTGCCCACTCAATTATGAGGCATGACAGAGTTTGCCATCTAAGAGAGGAAAGACCACTTAATGATTCCTGGAGTCAGAAGTCGGGAATAAATGGATAGACAGATCAAAGAGTTAAGGGGATTCCATTGTAATTGGAGGAGCTCTCTTAGCACGAGCTGGGATCCTGCTAAAGATTTCCACTGAAATCTTTAAAAGGGCCCTGGAATAAATTGTGTGGGAAAGAAGGTATGGTTTTGAACGTAAACGAATAATGATTTCAGTGGATCACCCGATAGGATCACGAAGTGCAGGCTAAGGTGGGAATTCCACTAAGGTGGGAACCCAGTGAACACCTGCTAGAAACTGGAATTCTGTTTTGAAATCTTAAGAATTACTTCCCCAGGGGCACCTGAGTGGCTCACTCCCTTAAGCGTCCAACCTCAGCTCAGGTCATTACCTCAGTTGGTGTGTTCGAGCCCCACATCCGGCTCTGTGCTGATGGCTAGAAGCCTGCTTAGGATTCTGTGTCTCCCTCTCTCTCGGGCCCTCCTCCACTCACTCTCTGTCTCTGTCTCTCAAAATAAAACAAAATCATAAAAAAAAAAAAAAAGGATTACTTCCCCGATCCAGGAGAAATGGAGCTCTCTCAGAAGGTGTGTTTATTACAGCAATTTTCTGGGCTGGGTCTGATTGTTTTTCTGGATGGACCGTTCTTGTGTGTGAGGGAAGTAAAGGCTTCACCCTTTGGGAGAGGCTCCTTCTAGAGGTGAGGGATTGTTCTTAGGAAGGATGATCGATGGTTAGTGACCCCAATCAGAGCTTGTTCCTAAGTTGGCTTGGATTAGCTTTGGAAAGAAGATAATGGAAGGCCATTTGGAAGCACAGATCAGAGTTGGCGAGGGGAATAATAATACAGGAAGTGGGATAAGGGGATTTGGGAGAGGACACGTACCAGAGCCCTGCATGAAATCTCATGCTTACCTTTCACCTGCTTAGCACTACCACGCCAATATCACCAACATCCTTCTTTGCAGTCAAAACTTACTCCTTTCCTGTCCCTGGAGGTAAGCACCTGGAGGGTAAAAGTTATGGTTTAAATATTCAGAGGGCTTGCCGTGTTTGTGAAATTGAACTAGAATGAATATACGAGCAGATCTTTTAATCAAGTTCTTGGGTTCTCTCTCTTTTTTTAATGTTTTATTTATTTTGAGAGAGAGAGGGAAGGGGAGAAAGAGAGAGAGAGAGAGAGACAGAGCATGAGCAGGGAAGGGGCAGAGAAAGAGAGAATCCCAAACAGGCTCAGCAGAATCTGATGCAGGACTCGATCTCATGGACAGCAAGGTCGTGACCTGAGCTAGAATCAAAAGTTGGATGCTTAACCGACTGAATCACCCAGGTGCCCCTTAGTTCTTTGGTTTTCTTGGTGAAGTCCTGAGAGACCCCTTTCTGGGATAAGTGACTGCAGGGAGGCTGGTCTCTTGACATTTCTTGGTTTCTCCCTTTGCTTTGGCAAAGACTCCATTGAAGAATAAAGAGGCGAGGGAGAGACGGCTGGTTGGCAGAAAGACCATTCAGAACATTCGACGGACAGTCTGTGAAGGTCACAGAAGATCGTCTCTTTATTTTCTGGTATAACCTGGCTAGAGGGGCAGTTTTCTAAAGGCGAAACCAAAAATGAAGGCTGTGTCTTACATGGTGTGAGGAGGATGTCTAGACTTAGTGCTCTGCCTTCCTTCTGAGAAGGTTCAGAGTCTCTGCAAACGTGACCTCCTTGTCCGGGGCAGGAGACAGTGCACCCGCACTTGGGAATCCTCTCCCTTCGGCAGTTTAGAGGAGCTGGAGCACACATCAGTGCCCTTTCTGAGTTGAACCGAGTGTTGCCAGATTGTTTGGCTTGTAAATCTCATGGAAGCATGGGCATCCACACTAAAGGCGGCTAGCCGAAGTTTTGGTCTTGATGCACTCTGTGTCACAGGCTTTACAAAGGCATTGAACATTTTTATAGTGTCTCCCCCACCCCCACCCATAGCCATGCTTAGAGCTGGCTTCCATCTAGCACTTGTTTCTGGAATAAGACTAAAGTAAAATGACAGACCAAAACAAGAGATACCATGTAGTATCTGTGTTCTCGTTGGCTCACCTCACCTAGAACCTGGAGTCTTAGGGATGAGTCACTGAAGAGAGAGATGGAAACAGCCTATCTCCCTCTGTTGTTTTGATTAGGATCCCATAGCAGAGTGCAGTAGTGAGAGATTTTGTTAATAATGTGAAGGGGGAAAGAAAGCAGTGGTTATCATTTGTGGCAGTTAAATTCTTGTTTCTGTTTTTGCAAGGAAATTTTAATCACATCCAATAAAATTGCTCATTTGCCTTTTCTACCCCCTCAGCCTCTGACTGGCTCTCTCAGGAAATCTCAGGAGGCTCTGCCTGCAGAAGGAAATTCAGAGACTATGAAAATGAATGAAACTATGTCTTGTAACTCTAATATCACTTCCCGAAACAAAGTCCTATTTGCTGGAGAAATGATCAGAAATACCACAACAGGGAGTTTTTGGAAATTGAAGATGAAGGCAGGAACTATTTACCAGTCAGGCCACTTCTCTTCCCATTTCCCTGGACTCTGATGTGAAACGGTGGTAGTTCATTTATTTCTGCTAAGGGGTCTGGTGCCCTGTCAGATACGGGAGAATCTTTATTTTCTCAGTCACCAAAGCACCTCTGGAAGAAATGTTACTGGCCATTTACATCTTGCTCTGCTATAAATACTTGTTCTGTTTCTAGACTTGGCAGTGTGCACCTAGGGTTTATAGCCATAGTAGCAAGATGACTGTGCCTTTTCACAGGGCTGTCTAGAGTTTGGGGGGGTTCTCCCCAGATACTCCTTTAATTAAAAAAAATCTTCTTGGGGGTATGGTAAGAATCTTTGATTCATTTGCATTGAATAAGAGACTGTGGGGCACCTGGGTGGCTCAGTGGGTTGAGGGTACGACTTCCACTCAGGTCATGATCTCCCAGTTCACGAGTTCAAGCCACATGTCAGGCTCAGAGCCTGGAGACTGCTTCAGATTCTCTCTCTTTCTCTCTCTCCCTCCCTCCCCTCCCCCGACTTGTGCTCGCTCTTTCTCTCTCTCTCTTCTCTGACTCTCATAAAAATGAGTAAACAATAACAAACTGAGGACTGATGGGTGGGGGGGGGAAGGGGGAGATGGGCATGGAGGAGGGCACTTGTGGGGATGAGCACTGGGTGTTATATGGAAACCAACTTGACAATAAACTATTTGTAAAAAAAAATGACTAAACAAAAAATATTTTAAAAAATTTAAGAGAGTGTGACAATTTGTAGCATTTATTTATATCATTGAACCACTGAATTCATTCTCATAGATTTCCTTTTCTGTACACATTACACTTGCTGAGACATTTCCAGTGTCTTTGCTTCCAAAAGCTAACCCCCTTAGTCTGGACACTTGGCACCTGGGGTCTCAGTCGGTTAAGCATCCAACTCTTGATTTCAGCTCAAACCGTCATGACTGCGGTTCTTGAGCTCCAGCCTTGCACTGGCCTCTGCACTGACAGTGTGGGGCCTGCTTCGGATTCTCTCCATCTCTTTCTGCCCCTCCCCTGCTCTAGCTGCCTCTTGAGATAAATAAATAAACTTTAAAAAATGAAAGAAACTTTAAGTTGCCTGGACATGTTCCACGAATAAGCAGCTGAGTGAGTTCCAGGTAGGAGACGGTGTGAGCGTGTGTGTTGAGAAGGATTTCTGGACCGTACTGGTGAGAAGATAATGCCCAGAATGGAAGTAATGTCCTCTCTGCTTGTCTACAGGGTGACTGTATTGCCTCATTTAAGAAAGAAAGGATACATTTTCAAAGGAGTGTTGTGGAAAGGGGACTTTTTTGTTGTCATTTTTTGTTGTTTCATTTTATGTTGTTTTTTTTGTTTGCTTGTTTGTTTTTACTCTGGGGTGGCTTTGCAACATTTTCCATTTTATCACTTTAAGTGATGTGACCTGTGCTGGCATTTGGATTCAAAACCTGAGGCTTGGGGCGCCTGGGTGGCGCAGTCAGTTAAGCGTTCAACTTCGGCTCAGGTTATGATCTTTCGGTTCGTGGGTTCAAGCCCCGTGTGAGGCTCTGTGCTGACAGCTGAGAGCCTGGAGCCTGCTTCAGATTCTGTGTCTCCCTCTCTCTCTGTTCCTCCTCCATTTGCGCTTTATCTCTCTTTCATTCAAAAATAGAAAATAAACATTAAAAAAAAAACAAAAAACTGAGGTTTGCCATCTAGGCTCTGTTCCTCCTAACTCTGCCTCCTTGAGGAGTCTCCTTAACTTCCTCTGAGCTTCACTTGGAGTAAGGACGCCATTTTTGCCTCCCTACCTCCTACAGCATTCCATCTGGCTCCAAAGAGAGAATGGACATAAAAGTGATTGTCAGTGGTTTTCCTGGAATATCCAGTGAAGTTTTCACCGTGACAGTGTATTCATAGTCAGAATTTAAAATTATAAGGGAATTGGATGCCTGAGTGGCTCAGTCATTTGGGCATCTGACTTTGGCTCAGGTCACGATCTTACAGTTCATGGGTTCAAGCTCCACATCAGGTTCTGTGTTGCCGGCCTAGAGCTTGGAGCCTGCTTCATATTCTATGTGTGTCTCTCTCTCTGCCCCTTCCCCACTTGCACTCTGTCTCTCTCTCAAAAATAAACAGTTAAAAAATAAATAAAATTATAAGGGAAGGAGGGGGTGGGGTAAGTAAATCCACATAAAGACTTTAAATGACCTTCTTGGGGTAAAAAAAAAAAAAAAAGGAGGGGGGACCAAAATCTCAGTGCCCTCCCATTTTGTTTGAGGTTATAGAAACCTTCAGGGTGGGCTGAGTGATCAAATACCATAGAAGGATAAAAAGGCCCCTATTAAAAGCCGTAGGGATAGAAAAATATCCTGGAAGAAAGTGCTGCTGGATGGTACCTTGTTTCAAATAGCAAGGGATCTGGCCTTGAGCAAATGGCTTGAGTGGACGCATCCCAAGAGGTGCATGTGGGATCCCAGGTTGCTTGTTGAATGGGGTTCCAAGTGATCTCAACTGAGATAACACTGAAGAAGAGGCTTTCCTTCCCTCTCCCTGAAGATCGATGTTGCTCAGACTGGAGTCTGTACTCTGGTGAGAGAGGGGAGTGATTCTCAATACTCAGTTGTTCCATTTATGTAGAATTTTGAAGTATCCCTTCCTTCTCCTGAAATGAAAATCATAGATAATATATATATTATATATATATATGTATATACACACACACATATAATCCACAAGATATCAGAATAATGTCCTAAGCATGACATAAAAAGGAATGATAAACAGTTCACCATGAGGCAGTACAACACAGCCACACCAGGAGACCCAATCCAGTAGTCAGATACTGCGCACACAGGATCACCGATGCCAGCTGTGTCCCGAGTTAGAGACTTATCACAAGGGGCATAGTTATTTGTCATACGATTTTTGGAAATGGTGAACCACATTTTTGAAACAAAATAAATACTGATTTTCGCTGTACTGGATATGCTAGCTGCATTCCTGGAAATTTGGGTGTGTGTTAAAACCACACGGATACATTGTGCTTATGTGTAAAACAGAACAGGGATCTAGGCTCAGATCATTATCAACAGAGTCGAGAAGCCCTGAATACCTGGTGGAATATCTTTGTATGTTTGAATCGTGTGGGCTATTTTTCTTGGTGTGTTCTATAGGTTACCTGCTTGGTCTTTGTCTAGAATTCCTGGTCCTTCCCCCTCAGGGCCAACAACATGCCTCTAGTCATCCTGACAACCAAAATGTGCTCTTATTGTCCCAAAACACCCTCTGGAGGTAGGACCATTCCCACTGAGAGGCAGTAGGGTAGATGCCCGGCTCCCCACACTGCTCTGGACATAACTGGAAGTGACCATGTTTTCCAGTGAAGGCAGAGATAGCCAATGGAAGACTTTTCATTTAATTAAAAATTTTTTATTGAAGTATGGTTGACACACAATGGTAATTAGCTTCAGGTGTTCAACATAGCGTTTCAACAATTCTGTACATTCCTTAGCCATTACCACGGTCAAGTGTAGTTACCAGCTGTCACCGTACAATGCTATTATAATACCATTGACTATATTCCCTGTGCTTTACATTTGACCCTTGTGACTGTTCTGTTAATGGAAACCTGCATCTCCCACTCCCCTTCACCCATTTTGCCCATCCCCTCATACTCCATCCCTCGGGTAAATATTAGTTTGTGTTCTGTATTTATGAGTCCGTTTCTGCTTTTTTGTTTTTTTTTAGATGCCACATATAAGTGGAGTCATAGGATCTTTGTCTTCCTTCATCTGACTGTTTTCACGTAACAAAATACTGTTCAGGTCCATCGATGTTGTTGCAAATGGCGAGGTCTCATTCTTCTTTATGGCTGAATAATATTCCATCATGTATATATACCACCTCTTCTTTATCCATTCATTTATCAGTGGACCCATGGGTTGCTTCCATAATTTTCTATTGTAAATACTGCTGCAATAAATATAGGGTGTCTATAGTTTTTTTTCAAATTAGTGTTTTTGTTTTCTTTGGGTAAATACCCAGGAGTGGAGTTACTAGACCATATGACCTTTCTATTTTTAATTTTTTTAAAAACCTCTATGCTGTTTTCCACAGCGGCGGCACCAATTTACATGCACAGCAATAGTGCACAAGTGTTCCTTTTTCTACCTTTCCTCACCAACACTTGTTTCTTGCCTTTCTGATTCTAGCCATTCTGAAAAGAATAATATGATACCTTTTTGTGGTTTAGATTTTTATTTCCCTGATGATGAGTGATGTTGACCATATTTTCATGTGTCTGTTGGCCATCTGTACTCTTCTATGAAAACATGCCTCTTAACATATTCTGCCTATTTTTTAATCAGATTGTCTATTTATTTATTTATTTTATTTTTTGGTGTTGAGTTGCTTGAGTTCCTTTTATATTTTGGATATGAACCCTTATCGGATACATCATTTGCAAATATCTTCTCCCATTCAGTAGTTTGCCTTTCTGTTGTGCTGATGGATTCCCTTGCTGTGGAAAAGCTTTTCATTTTGATGTAATCCCAAGAGTTTATTTTTGTTTTTGTTTCCCTTGCCTGAGGAGACGCATCTAGAAAAATACTCACAAGGCCATTGTCAAAGAGATTGCTACCTATGTATTCTTCTAGGAGTTTTATGGTCTCAAATCTCACGTTTAGGTCTTTAATCCATTTTGAGTTGTTTTTTTCTTTAAATGATGTAAGAGAGTGGTCCAGCTGTATTCTTGGGCATGTAGCTGTACAGTGTCACCAGCACCATTGATGGAAGAAACTGTCTTTCCTACATTATATATTCTTGCCTCTGTTGTTGTAGATTAATTGACCACATAACGGTGGGTTTATTTCTGGACTCTCTAGTCTGTTCCATTCATCTATGTGTCTATTTTTGTGCCAATACCATACTCTTTTGGTTACTAGAGCTTTGTAGTATGTCTTGAAATCTGGGAATGTGGTACCTCTACTTTTATTCTTCTGTCTCAAGGTTGCTTAGGCTATTTGGGGTCTTTTGTGGTTCCAGACAAATGTTAGTATTATTTGTTCTAGTTCTGTGAAAAATGCTGTTGGTATTTTGATAGGGATTGCACCGAATCTGCATGCTGCTTGTAAGGGTTCCATTTTATTCACATCCTCGCCAGTATTTGTTATTTTTTGTCTTGATTCTAGTCATTCTGACAGCTGTAAGGTGATGTCTCATTGTGGTTTTGACTTCAATTTGCCTGATGATAAGTGATGTTGAGCATCTTTCATGTGTCTGTTGGCCACCTGTAGGTCTTCTTTGGAGAAAGGTCCATTCAGACCCTCGGCCCATTAAAAAATTTTTTTAAAATATTTTATTTATTTCTGAGAGAGAGAGACAGTGTGAGCAGGGGAGGGTCAGAGAGAGAGGGAGACACAGAATCTGAAACAGGCTCCAGGCTCTGAGCTGGCTGTCAGCACAGAGCCCGACACAGGGCTCGAACCCACAAACCACGAGATCATGACCTGAGCCGAAGTCGGACGCTTAGCCGACTGAGACACCCAGGTGCCCCCCTCGGCCCATTTTTAATCAGATTAGTTGTTGTTGTTGTGTTGAGTTGTGTAAATTATTTACATATCAATGGAAGACCTTTTGAATTTCATGGGACACCAGATGTATTAGCCAACATGGGTTTCCATCATAAAAATACCATAAACTTGGTGGCTTGGGCTAAACACCAAGAATTTATTTCTCACGTTCTGGAAGCTGGGAATTTTGAGCCAGAGTGACTGATTTGGTTCCTGGTGAAAACTCTCCTCCTGGCTTATAGATGACTACCTTCTTTCTGTGTCCTCACATGACAGAGGGAGAGAGCAAGTGAAAGAGCAAGTGAGCACACTCTGGTCTCTCTTCCTAATCTTCTAAGGACACTAATAAGGCCTCCCTGGCCATGACTTCATCTAAACCTAACCAAAGAACTCCCCTCCAGGGCTTCAACATAGGAATCTGGGGGGAGGAGGAGGCACACAAACATTCCGTCTCTAACCAAACTGAGTTTCTAGCCTCACTTGATTTTCTAAAGCAACCATCTTCTGTTGGAAGCTATTATGGCCTTCTGATATCAAAGGAGGATGTCTGAGTCTTGGCTTGAGGAGCTAAGTGGCAGCAAGAAGGACCACTAAGCCCTTTTTCCCTGAGAAGTGCCTGGGAAGCCCTTAGACCTGTTGAGGTGGACAGGCCCTGGAAAGAGAATTTAGACATGTGGCTCTTCTGGACCAGCAGAATCCAATCAGTTTATGTTTAAGGGAGTATATTGGGGGTTAGATATGGGTTTGAAACCTGTTTCTGTCTTGTGGTAGCTGCGTGACCCTGGACAAGTTACTCGTGGTGTCAGCCTCAATGCGAAAATAGGAAAGACCTTCTCCTTCCCTGGTGATGAGGAATGGTGAGATCTCTAGTAACGAGCTTTGTAGGATTTCAGGCATATGGTAAGAAGATACCCCATTGAACTCCTATTTCTTACATGATACAGGCATCCTTGGAGGGCTTACTTTTGCAGGGAAGGGCATCAGTCACAATGGAGGCAACGTAGAACAGCCTTGTGACAACGTACAGTTGTGTTTCAGCAAAAAGGGCTGGGAGTTTTTCTCGAAAGTAATTGAGGAGGCGAACATACAGACTCTGGTTCGTGTTGCATGGAGTGTTTGAAACATGAAAGCAGGTATCTTTATCGAACCCCGAATACTTCAGGGTATTCTTTCGTCTTACTTCATACCGAGTCCTCTGAGTAAGATGTTAGGACAAGCACACAATAATCTTGATACAGCTGGAGGTGAAGTGCAATGGCTGCCGCGGGTTCAAAGGTTGGTCATCTTATATCATCCTTAACTAAGCTGAGTTAGAATCTATCACTGCTCTGCGTGGAAGGGACCTGGGACAGAAATTCATGTCATTCTCCCTTATCCACACTCTTTTCCTAAAAAGTGAATATTAATGTACGCTTATCCGGAGGGAAAAGAAGCAGCCAGACACTCTCATGCACCCTCACTTTCCAGGGAAACCCCACAGAGAATAGCTGTTGGAATGTACTCAGTGAAAACGTTTTGTTAGCTCAGAAACTTCTTAAAGGGATCCTGCTTTCATACAGAAAGGCAGCCCAGGGTTCTTCGAGACAATCCTGAAGGTTGAAGAAGTTTTCTGTTTTCTTTTATCAGCGTTGTTTTGCCAAAGAAGGTGCTGTTGTCCCTGAAGGGTAAAAGGAAATTCAGATTGTCTGCTTCCTGGGCACTTTTTCAAGTTTATTTTCCTTTATAACATGAAGACAAGAGCTTTTCTTACAATTGTCTTGTTTTGTAAAGACTTTAAGACAATGTTAACAATAAGATTACAGAATAGAAGGACTAAGGGGAAAGAAAAAGGGTGTAAAGTTAGGTAAAAAAATTGTGTGTGTGCGGAAAGGAAATTGAGCTCTGGGCTTCCCAGCGACCAGGGCAAAGAGGAAAAATCTGTTCGGGTTACACGGTTTTTAAAACTGAGTTTTCTTGGGAGGAGCTCGCTTGTTTCTGGCACTGCAAACAGAAGTACGCGTTCTCGAAGGTACACATAAAGAGGCTATTCTGAAAGCTGATGATGAATTTCCTCAATGTCCCACGGTGCCTGCCACTGAGTTATATAGGACCACTTTATTGAACAGCCCTCATTGGTGGCATTTTGCCAAAGTTTAATTCTCCATAGGAAAAGAAAGAACCTTCCGGCAATTCTCCATTTATACTATTTATTGTCAACTGAACTTTTGCAAAATATTAAGCCACAAAGAGTTGGAGGTCATCTCTCATAAGTTCGTGGGATGCGCTTCTCTGCAGACCATAGGGGAAGAGCCACAGGCTTGAACTTGGTCGATAAGCCGGGGCAGAGGTGATGCTCCTTTACAGATATAAGAAAGATAAAGCAAAGCTATGGGAGCCGGAAGATCAGGCTGAATGTCGAGGTGCAAGTGCATCAGAGAAGATGTAAAAAACGTGGGGGAAGGGGAAGAAAAGAAAAGAATAATGGTATCAGCTTAAGATGATTACTGTTAACACTTTGGTATGTTTCCTTCCTTTTTTGTGTGTTCATCATGGGTAATGGCAACACTATCAGAATTTGCATATAATTGTATATCACTTTTCGCCTGACTAAGCAGCATAGCATAAGCTATTATGGTTTATATTATTGGGGCGTAAGTGGTGCTGTGTTATACTCCTCTCCATGGTTTCAGACCTTCCATAAAATGTGATGTGTGCCAACATGCCGTGAGTAAGCAGTGCTTTGGGGAAATTAGAAGAAGCTGTTGAAATGGATTGACGATGAGCAAAGCTATTGGTGTGTGGGTGGTGGTGAGAGGTAAGTAGGGGGAGGAATTCAGCAGAAAATGAGAATCAGGGAGGTATGACTGTGAAGTCAAATGCCCCCTAAGGATTTATGACCTTCTGAGACCCCTCCCCCCCACTGAGAGCGGGACTGGAGGTTCAATTTCATGTATATCTCATAATGGAACAAGTGTATCTCATACAGCACTTTTTGAAATACAAGCATGCCTTTTCGCAAAAAGAGAAACAGAACACTGCGTGGATCAAATAATGTGATAGTAGAGTGGTGCCCTTTGGCAAGTTTTTCTCTTTTATTTCTATTTCTTTTTTAAAAGGATCGTTTTTTAAAGTTTATTTCTTTCTTTTGTGAGACAGAGAGCAAATGAGTGCCAGTGAGGCAGGGGCAGAGAGAGAGGGAGAGAGAGAGAGAATCCCAAGCAGGCTCCGCAATGTCAGCACAAAGCCAGATGCAGGGCTCGAACCCACGGACAATGGGATCATGATCTGAGCTGACGTTGAGAGTCAGACGCGTAACGGACTGAGCCACCCGGGTGCCCCAAATTTTGTCTCTTTTAAAGTAGGTTTTCCAGGTGTCCTTTTGGTTTCACAGTCAAGATTTTTTTTCCGGGGGAGGAAGGGGCCCAAAGTCACCTGTTGATTATAGAGGGACACCCTGGCATCTACATTCAAGCTCATCCCTATATGCAAGCACATCCCGAGAATCTACCACTCACCTTGTCCAATTTTGCATCTCTTCCTCCCAGAAATAAAACATTGCCGAGGCTTAAATCTAACCACAAATTCACTGAAGTCCTGTCCTGAGTGACCTCTAGGTTCTGACATTCCTTTACTGGAGATTTCTTATTGGATTTCTTATTTGAATTACCTTCTGTTCCAGGAAGGGAGATGTAAGTGCATTTTCTGAAATTGTGGTCGTTTTGTGCAGGCCAGATGCTGTGGCACCATTCTGCCTTCTCTGGGGACTGAAGTGTGACTATCAAGCAAAGAGGCTAACCTTTTTTCTTTTTATCATCTATGGCTTACAGAAATCAGGCCCACTGTGAATGATTGCTTTGTTCTCTGACAGCCTTAAAAGGTTCCGGGAGGGCATCTGTCAGTAGATTGTCTCAGACAGTCCCTTTGGTAGTAAAAGACTGTTTCTTCTGAGCAAATTCAACCAAATGTGACTTTGGCCATCTAACATCTTCCTTTCCCAATACACGAACGCAAGTATTTGAAAAGACACAATAAAATTAGAACCTTTCTGTTGATTTAATTAAGCAGTTGGGCTTAATGAGAGGATGTATTTTGCCCACAGTTATGAATTTTCCTCCATGACCAGTATTCAGTTAGTGACAGGAAACAATCAATACATGTTTGAAATGTCTTCTTCTCTCTGACACTGAAAATGTTTTAAGCTGCTAGTTTTGTCAGTGGATATGAAAGTCTTATACATATATAAACCCTACAGTGACCAATGCCCAACTATTTTCCTTATTCCAAGAAGGAACGAATTTTTGTGCATCTAGCACAAGAGGTTGGATGTCATGGGATGTTTACTGCCCGTGCTCCTGTTTCGGAAATGTAAATGTAGGACAGGTGCTCTGCCCTAGGAAAGGCCAATTTCCTGACAAACGGACTGAGAATTTAATGGTCAGGTGAAGTTTCTTTCTCTCATTGGCTTCTATTCTAAACCCTGAACGACACTGTGATGCTACATCCCATGCATGGATTCAAAATGTGTGACGGGAGGGTCACATGGTTACTAGGCCCCTACACGTCCGTGGCATTTACTTGTGGACTGCAATTCTCTTCTCTCCTTTGGGGCCTCAGGTGGTGCTTTCCTAGAAGGACTGATCTGGGTCTGTCCCTGGGTTCTAAGAATGTCCCTCTGTATTCAGGACTCTGAGAACATCTCCGTTCTTCCTTTAGTTTGGGTACTTGTGAGAGGTTCGGTGGAGTTGGGTCTCAGTGTCCACTTACCACTGGGTTCACTAGCCTCACAGAGCCCTTCACCAGGAATATTTCTTCCCTCCCTCCTGTTCCCATGGAGCCCTCATCTCCCATTTCCTCACTCTAGTTCTACATCCATCTTCTATTCCCTCTGCCCTCCTTTTTTGGGGGAGTGTGGTTTCTTCTTTTTTTTTTTTTTAATTAAAAATTTTTTTGAGAGATATGGGGAGAGGGACAGAGGGAGAGAGAGAGAGAGAGAGAGAATCTCATACAAGCTCTACACTTAGCACAGAGCCTGACATGGGGATTGATATCACGACCTGAGCCAAAATCAAGAATTGGATGCTCAACCAAGTGAGCTACTCAGGCATTTCTGGGTTCTTATTTTGATACATTAAAAAAAAAAAAGAAAAGAAAAGCACTGGGAATAGCAATTTATTTCCCCCATGCAGAATTTATAATTAATATTTTAAGCTCCAAATGTTACCTTTTAGATTAAAACATTACAGATAGAAATAAAATTATTATTATTTGTTTAAATGTTTTATTTATTTCTAGGAGAGAGAGAGAGAGACAGCGTGAGCAGGGGAGGGTCAGAGAGAGAGGGAGTCACAGACTGAAACAGGCTCCAGGCTCTGAGCTGGCAGTCAGCACAGAGCCCGACGCGGGGCTCGAACCCACGAACCGCGAGATCATGACCTAAGCGAAAGTCGGACGCTTAACCGACTAAGCCACCCAGGCGCCCTAGAAATAAAATTATTTTTGACACATGGTCCCGTATTCTTCGCTGCCTGTCCTAGAGATAACCATTATCAAGTGTGTGTCTCACTAGGTCAAAGACTCATCCGATTGGCCCTTCTTTGCATGGTCATGTCAACTGGAGCTTCATAGAAGGCTGTCCTCTTCTGTGAAGGTTTAGTTGACGTGATCGTTAGGGGCTGTGTGCTAGATAGGACTCTTAAGTAGTCCAGGAGCAAGTTGAATAAATGTCCACTTTTGCCCAAACTGTGTGGGAAAATAAACAGATGGAATGGCAAACCCATGAGGAAGAATCAGATGTAGGTGACTGTACAGGTGCAGCTGGTCCCTGAAAGCCACAGGACCTGTTTCTGGAACTCTGTCACCCTAGCCTCCCCTCTGTGTAGGCACCTAGTTCCTTAATGACCTCTCCTCATTTCCTTCCCATCCCAGAAGCCCTAACTTGGACCTTCAACCTTCCTGACGCCATTCTTTATTGTTCTCTTGGCTTCTTTGGGATTCAGATATCCACATTTCTAACCCCAGACTATGAGCTGTCTCCTAATCCCTTGGTCGTGTGATGGTTTGGCTTTGATATTCTTCATGTACACGTCCCCAGGCTCTGCTTAGTTTGGTTGAAGAAACCCAGCAGTGGGCTCTCATTCACTCTCCCCACCTAACATACCATATTGGGCTTGGAAGGAGGTATGGACTGGTAATCCATTGGGCTAAAATGTGGCTTTGCCCTGTATCTGCACAGCCTTGTTCCATTACTGCTGACTCTTAAGTCCTCGGGAGTGAGGGGGTACTCAGGAAGCAAGGCACAGAAATTCAGCACTGTCAGGGACCCTGGAGCCTAGAGCCTAAGCTTCAACATCACCTCTAATGGGTGCCTGCAGCCTACTGGTGCCGACCTGGGAGGAGGGAGTGGGTGTTGAGATTGGCCATAGTCCCAAGGTTCTCTTCTGGGGCTCCCCGTGGGGTTGAGCCTGGCACTAACACCTGTCCTTCCCACAGCTGTTGGCAGTGCTGTGGAGCCCAACACTGGTCATGCTGGGCCAGTGCTGGGTGTAGGTAGGGGACTTTCTCACTAGCTTGGCCACCTTTGTGTATATGTGCATAGTGGTCAATTCACAAGCTGCTTTATGAGTTTCTTGAGGCTATGCTGCTTCTCAGCCTTCTTCTCCCAGAGTTTTTCCATTAATTTTTTCCTTCACCTTTTGCCTTGACTTATGGGTCTGTTCCACTTTCTCTTTCCTGCTCTATCTGGCTAGCTTGTCCTCTCAGCTGGTGAATTGTAGACGCACATAAAACGGGGAAATAGAAAATATCGATCAGCCCTGTATAAAGCCTGCCAAAATTTTCATCTTCCCTTTTCTCAAAAACCAGAGAAATAATACAGTGGGTAATGGACTCCCCAATAGGCATCTGAGATTCAGGACTCAGGCTGTCGATTGTATTTGCTTTGGTGGAAAAAAAAAATCTGTTAAGAGTCTATGATAATATAATAATAATAAAGAATAACTCTGTTTTTTCATATACCATTTTTAGTGTTTTTTTTAAAAATTCTATTTAAATTTGCAGACCGTGAGGAAGAATACTTAATCCACTGTTTGTCTATCATGTCATCTCTTTTCAAGGTGAAGATACGGTGTTCAAGGGCCGTCTCCCCCGTTCCTCTCTCATGCTTTTTTAAGGGAAACAAACCTGACAACATAACTGAATAATGTAAAGCATCAAACACCACAAATCAAGACTTTCTTCATCCTCCTAGAAATTAGGACATGGTCAGGAATCAAAGTACCAACCAGACCTCTTAGGGAGCACCTCCGCCTGCGAGCAGAAAGAATATTGGGTCCAGTGACCCTGGGGCATCTGGCCGGCTGGATTCTAATACTGACCCTGGCATTTACCAGCCCCGGGAACAGAGGCAAATGATGTAATCCCTTTGAACATCGGTTTTCTCGTGTGCAAAACAGGAGTAGATGAACCAAACCTGTCTTCGGGTGTTGTAATGAGCAGAGGTGCTTAGCAGAGAGGTTGGCGTAGAATCAGCACTCCGGTGGATCGCCTCACAATTACTGTTCTCCCTCTACCTTGTCTCCCCCTCTAGTGAGTGGTTCAGAGCATGGCTCTGTCATGGGGCTGCCTGGGGTTGACCTTGCATCCAACCTTATGTCACCTGGGACAAAACCTTCCTCTTTGCTGAGGTTATTTCTGTATCTGGGAAGTGATGAAGAGGAAGAGGAGGTGGAGGAAGACGAAGAAGAGAACGACAATGACGATGATGATAGTATAAACCAAGTTCATTTCATGTTTTGTAAATGATCTTGGGTCTGGAGCATAGTGAATGTCCAGCAACTGTTATTATAACATGGTTAATATTCTCTCCATCATCAGAGTCTTAGATCCCTGCTGAATTTCTGGGGTGTGGGCAGAGTTGAGATGGGGATGGGGGTAAAGTGCTTATTAAGAGTGGATGAGCAGTCAGTGACTTTTCACAGAAGACCTACTGCCTTGATTTGTTCATTTAAATTTATGTGAGTCTCCAGTGATCTCTAGGGTCCCTTTAATTCTAGCTAGTACAGCCTCCACTCCACCCCCAAGCACTAGGATGATGACAGAGGAACGGACACGCCTAAGGTCCCCTTCACAGAAGCTGCTGCTGAGCGGTTGGAAGGATGGGGCCGCTGGTCCTGTGAGAGGCAGCAAGGAAGGTCTTTTATTCTGGACTTCTCCGCATCTCACTTCTCCCTCCAACATGTAAATAAACCCAAGGAGGGTCACCCCTTGCGGCACAGCCGGTCAGCCCACCCCTTTGCTGTTTTTGTGGGAGTTAGTGACGATTGTTTGAAAGCAAAGATAGGACCTGAGGTGGGTCCTGGGAACTGGCGATGGCGTCAGAGTATAGAGCAGGTGACAAGTCCCTACAGACCAACAATCTCTTTTATAGGAGTTACTGAACTCATTTACACTCAGCTTCTTTGTGGAGACTGCACGCGATACTACCTATAGCCCACTGTCTTCACCCTTAACAAATGCAGACTCTTTAATCATCACTGGATTTTAGACTGGTATCATCTATGCACAAATTTGACTGAACCGAATCCATATAAATGAATATTCCTCTGTGTGTCCAGTGATAACTTCATGCTTCTCCCCTTGAGCATATATTCACGTCTCCTGGCCTCAACAGTAGCTCAGGTCTGGCTCCCCAAACCACTGAGAAGGAGCCCTTTAATGTAAGAGCCGTAAACAAGTAGCAAGGGGTCCCTACCCCATAATGCCAGCAGCATAGCCAGCTTTCTTTTCTACCATTTCAGCCAACATGGCAGCAGCCATCTTTCTCTGTCACATCGTGACTCAGACTGAACTCTCGTCCACAGCCAGCAGAGCTTGTGTACATTTTCTGAAGTGGTTTAAATTAGGGGGTTATAGAAGCCATTGCCCCAAGTCATCCAAATAGCAATTAACTCAGTAACCATGACATTAAGGCAGCTGTTTCCCTGGGGAAATGTGCAGTTGGCAACCAATGCTACAGTGTGCTTGCCTCGACCCTGAGCTTCCATGAAACAAAACTAAACATTACAAATACTCCAAGTACAAGTCTCATAAATGTTTTAATCTAGAAGGGCAATGAGTTACCTCTCTTTTTTGGGGAAAGAGTCATGGAAACACAAGAAGGGAAGCAAAAACAGTATCCAGGTCTGGGAGAACACGTGTATAAATTCATATCCACAGGGGCGCCTGGGTGGCTCAGTCAGTTGGGCTTCCAATTTTGGCCCTGGTCATGATCTCATGGTTCATGGGTTTGAGCCCTGCGTCGGGTTCTGTGCTGACAGCTGAGAGCCTGGAGCCTGCTTCCGATTCTCTGTCTCCCTCTCTTCTGTCCCCCTTTCCCGCTCATGCTCTGTCTCCCTCTCTCTCTCTCAATAAATAAAACACTAAAAAATAAAAATAAATGATTATACACAGCTTTCCTGTTATTATTTATTGTATGACCTATTATCTAAACACATTTAACATATTAAGAATCAATTATAGTTAAATTTCTCCCAGGAGTTTTAATATCTTTGGCAGTAGCGAGATAGAAAATTGGACTGATCTCATCAGACATACTGTATAGAGTTCCATTCCTTTAAAATTATATTTTTGAAGATTGAATTATACTTGTCATAAAACAGAAGAGCTAATTTTTATCAAGGAGTTATGGAAACTTTTTTAGAAAGTATTGTTAGTACTTCCTCTCCCACTTATTTGACTTGATCGTTTCATGATGGAAACATGATCGTTTCTTCTTCAAACCAGAAGCCCCTGTACTTAATGAATGTAGCTGTAATCAGACTAGGGTTTTCTAACCATATAAGGATCCCACAAATACTACAACCAAAGACTCGAAAAGAAATGCTTTTCCCTCCAGACTGTAAAATTAGTATGTGTACATATTTGAAAAAATACTGAAAAGTATAAAAATAATGAGTATGACTAAGGTAATCCCATCATGAGACTGTTGTTAATATTCTGGTGTTAATACGTCAGTATATTTGCTTTCCTGTATTTTGTGTGAGCGTGCGTGTATTTTTCACATAACCATCCCATATATACACTTTTATCCTTTATATACATCTCATTAGTGGATGCTTACTTGTGAAGCTTTTCATTTAAGATGTTTTAACACAAATATGTCAGACTGTTTAATTTTACCCATTATTGGATTTTATCAACAATAACTAATGTTGCAGTGAACATTTCAGTAGACTAATCTTTGATTCTCTGCCCATTTCTTTGGGATCTGTTTTTAGAAAGGGAATCAATTTGTTTAGGCGTCTGACATCTTGCCAAATTGTATTTTAGGCAGATGATACCAATTTGCACTCATCAGTGTTTGTGTGTGCTCTGACTTAACTATATCCTTAATACCATTGAGTATTATTTTTTGATCCAATTTCTTATTTTTAAAAAATTTTTTTTTGAGAGAGAGAAAACGTGCATCCAAGTGGGGGAGGGGAAGAGAGATAGGGAGAGAGAGAATCCCAAGCATGCTCCATGCTGTCAGCGCAGAGACAGATTCAGGGCTCGATTTCATGAACTGTGCAATTATGACCTGAGACAAGATCAAGAGTCAGAAGCGTAACCAACTGAGCCATCCAGGCGCCCCGTTCCCAGTTTTGTTAACTCTGGCTCTGCTTTGGAATAGATGCAGGAGGCTTACATAAACAAAGAAACAAAATGGACTTCCGCCTGAGCTCTCCCCCAGACCAATGAAATCAATGTCTAAGGAGCTGGGGGCCAAGCCATCTGTAAATTTCAAAGCCCTCAAATGAGTCTATTTGATAGATTTCAGGGCCACTTGGATGACTCAGTGGCTTGAGCGTCTGACTTTTCTTTTCAGTTCAGGTCATGATCCCAGGGTCATGAGATCGAGCCCCATAGAGGCCTCTGTGTTGAGTGTGGAGCCTGCTTAAGATTCTCTGCCCCTCTCCTGCTCCTGGCTCATGCTTGCTCGCTCTCTCTCTTTCTCTCTCGATCTCTAAAAAGAAAAAAAAAAAAACTTGGCTAATTGTATAAATGGAAAATACTTCAAAGCCCTTTTATATCAGAGCACATTAAAGTCTAAGTAGTGTATGTTTCCCTTAAAAAACATACTGTGAAATTATGGTCCTGGCCAAAATATTTTGCTCCAAGTGGATTTCCATATACTTGGGAAAAAAGAAGGCCATTTCTGCTTCAACCTAGATGGCATCCCAGTCCCACTTGACCATCCCACCAATTAATGTTTAGAAAAGTTTTGTATGTTTTCTTCTACTTTTTCCCATTTCCTATCTGAACTTTCTATCTCTAAGGTGCTTTTAGAAGTGGTGAGTTTCAGCTGTCTTGCCTTTCTCATCCTTATTCAGATGTTCTATTTATCTTCACATTTTCCATGCCAGGCCACGCATTGTCAATGCGAGGGCTTTTACCGTGTCTCGGTGCCACATTTATTTTCCCGTCTTATTTGTTGTTTGGTAGATAAAAATACTAAAGAAGACTATACATAGCCCAATAAAAACACTAAAAGAGCCCTATAAATAGTTTGGCCTGCCAGGTTTGAGGAAGCTTCTGGCATTTTTGGGTCCTGCTTTTGATTGTATTCGTACAAGGACACCCTTTACGCTCACCGTGTTAGGATCCACTGATGGGAAATGCTCTCCTGTGTGACCAAAATCAGGGAAGGGAATGTTTCCTTGCCACCTCTAGTGATCTCACCTCAAAATCTGATAGTCTCCTTCAAGGCTCTGATCTTTTATTTCTGTCTTGCCCCTGGCCCCACCCTTTACTCTTCTCCAAGGAGAATTCCCTTTCCCATGTCCCCAAATACTCATTTTCCCATATACTTGCCGCCAAAAGTGGCCATGTGACACAGTTTTGGCCAATGGCGTGTAAGCAAACTGCTGACAGTTTGGGGTTTTGGGGAAGAGCCTCCTTTGCTGACTGATAGTAGAACCCTTTCCCTTACTGCTAGCCTTGAATTCTGATGTAATGCCTGGATTTGGGCGACCGTACTGCAACCATGAGGTACCAGACCTAAGAGAAAAGACCAAGAAAACAGCACATACACAGGTTCTGCTGTATTTGAGCTGGTGAACTCCTACTAATCATCGTCTGCCTCCAGCCTTCTTTGGGGAATAAAACATATTCAAGTTGAGTTGGTGTTAGATGGGTTTTCTCTTACTGCCCATGGAAAGCATTCCTGACTACTATTGCTTCCTGAATAGGAGTCAAGATCACATTTAGCCATAGACCATAGCTTGCTGTTTCTTATTTTGTCCACATAACAGCTGAATTATAAAGGTCAAGGCCATTCCTAAAGGACACAAGGTTGAGCGATCTCGTTACCTCCTTTCTATTCTCTTCTCCCTTGAGTCATGGTGAGATTTGGGCCAGTTCTTGGACTAAGATCTGAGGAACGTCTCTGCTTCGTTGGTCTGTCTCTGATTGTGTTTCTGCCTATGCTGGGAGGTCAGCTTGCTTCAGGCCAGAGCTATTTAGGCTAATTCAAATAGAAAAACATAGGGAGTTATTCTGTGTACTAACTTCTCCAAGCCGTCCCCTCTGATTCCACACGCACAAACACCCATGGTAGTTACTTGCCTCCTATTTGCTGTCATTTCTTGTGGATTCTCATCTTCTGCGATCCTGGTAGAGTGAGGGGTTGATATCTAAGGCAGAATATCAGTACCTCTTGCTCTGCATATCCTCTGTACTACCCTCATTTGGACACAATTTCTCTCACCCTGAATGATTGAAACCGTTTTGGTAATGAATGCAATTTGAGGTTACATACATTTATTCTCTTCTGCCAAATGTTAGGCCGGTGCCTTAATTGGTTTTGTTAGAGTGAGCTGGAAGCCTGGGGTATATAAAGCAATTAAAATCTTTTGGCATTTTGCATTAATCACTGAAGGCTCATAAATTCTTGATTGGCTATGTGATGTACGTATTTACCGAACACAAGTAGATAGGATTTATATGCATTCAGCTGGGGGTTGGCCAAGAAAACACGAGGATATGTAAGGTTACAGAGAAATACATCAAATGTTCAGTCATTGCTACAATAGCTAAGAGCTGAATTAACTGGGAGAATGAAGGTAAATTGAACCTCTTTCGTCTGGAGGTTACTAGCTTTACTGATTTCGAATTTTTGGCTAAGTGATTTTTACTTTGTTTTATTTTTTAAAAAATTGTAAAAAGTTTTTTATTTACGGAAACCAACTTGACAATAAACTATTTGTAAGAAAAATAAGTAAATAAAAAGAAAAAAAAGTACAGTATAGCCTAGAGAAGTTGGCTATACATTTCAAACATTGCCAAGTTTGAAAAGTTCTAAAAAAAAAAAAAAAAAGTTTTTTATTTATTTCTGAGAGAGAGAGAGAGGCAGCTTGAGCAGGGGAGGGTCAGAGAGAGAGGGAGACACAGAATCCGAAGCAGGCTCCAGGCTCTGAGCTAGCTGTCAGCACAGAGCCCGATGTGGGGCTCGAACCCACAAACCGCGAGATTAGGACCTGAGCCGAAGTCCGACACTTAACCGACTGGGCCACCCAGGTGCCCCAGGCTAAGTGATTTTTAGGTAGGTTTTGCATTATTTTTTATTTGTTCACTCTTTGTTTCTGTCAAATGTGTAGGCATTTATAGAACTGGTCAGTATTTTCCTCTGTACCTAGGTTATTACAGGCAATAAAAGTATAATTAAAAAGGTAGGTATTAGAGCACCTGGGTGGCTGAGTTGGTTTACTGCCTGACTTTGGCTCAGGTCATGATTTTGTGGTTTGTGAGTTCGAGCCCCACATCGGGCTCTGTGCTGACAGCTCAGACTCTGTGTCTCCTCTCTCTCTGGCCCTTCCCCACTTGTGTTTTTTCTCTCTATCTCAAAAATAAATAAACATTAAAAAAAAGAGAGGTATTTACAGTTCTGGGTTGGTCTGAAATTAAGAAACAAAGGCCCTGGTTGGTTTGTAACCAGGAATCGTCAAGTTGATCTTGTTCAGATGTAACGTTACTGGATCATGAAAGCAGCTTCAAAAAAGAGCCTCATTCAACTGACTTACTCACCAGCACATCTTCCCTTCAGAACCTTGTCACAGCGATCTAGCTCCACCTGATTGGAAGACATTGCTCATGAGAAGAAGGAAGCCTTTGTGGAATGTAACTTCCTAGCAGAATGCCCAGGCGAAGGTTGTGGAGGAAAGCCCAGGCAGGCCCTTAGCCGACTGACACATGACATCATGTAAGCCGCCTTTCCCAGACAGAAGGCTCTTACTAATGAGAATCTTTCTTTGAATTCACTTACTCACTTTCAGCTTCCTTTGAGGCCACATGCCTGGGTGTAAACGTCAGCCTGACATCTTGATTTGAAATAGGTAGAAGGAATTTCTGCGGTCCAGCCTACATGCCTGGCTTACTGGTACGGTCTCTGCCTGTTTCCAGGTGAGCCCGGGCTCACTTCTCTTGCAGCCGGCAAGCAGGTGGAGGAGAACATGGGCTTTTTTGACTCATCATGTCCTTGTACTGATGTTTTGACTCCTTATCTTTCAGAGTTGGCACCCACCAAACAAGACTTTATTCTAGAAATCAGCTCTCAGACCTTGAGATCCCCAAAGGTCATGCTCAGAGGGGGGTGACAGTGTTCACCTGCAAAGGGGCGGGGGTGTTCTTCCTGCTAACAGTGTAGCCCCTAGCCTGAGTCTTCTCTGTATGCGTGGGGAGTAGGGAGACATGTCATAGTTATCTTGGGACTTTACGGAGGGCCGGGAAGATGAGATGTCTCCATCATGGTGGCCCTCATTCAGACCCCACTCCGAGCTCTCATTTAGGCTGCTCGTCTTTGCTCTATTCCTGGCTTGCCATGGAGGAAAACCGGCCAAACTCCATCACTTGGTTGGGCTGTGAGCTCTACCCTCTTTTTCCGAGTTGCTCCTTGTTAATTATCAGCCCTGACAACCTCCAGTGTGGGACGACTCAATAAAATCCCCACAGGCCTCAAGCTATGAGGATAAGAACTAAAAAAAAAAAAAAAGTTACCATGGAAGCTAATTGTGTGTTTTTAATTAATTGTTCCAATTAGTCCCTCTCTTTTCAGTGATGCTACTCTCTAACAATGTCAGCCGGGATGCTTCTGGAAGTAGAACTAGCTATAATGGTCAGGTACTCCTCAATTAAAACTCTTACTGTGTGCAATTAGCTTTCTTCATGCTTTAATGACAGCCCCTGGGTGGGAGAGTTTGACAGCGGCGTGGAGCAGTCCAGCCACCACTAGAAGGAAGAAGTCCATTTCCATCCCAATCATTTTGGTAGCATGCAAATATGAGAAAAGTCAGGGATCTGAGATCATACAGCTACTGACGGCTTCGTTTTAAAAGACCTAGCCTTCTCCCTTTGTTTAGTGAATTTGTTATTTAAATTTTGACAACTAATTAAAAGCACTGGGCAATGTGAAGGACCATGGAGTTTAAGAATACGCACAGGAGAAGCATCTTTGATGTATTATTGATAGAAACATTTGTGATTAGCAGATTTATTTACGCCCTGCAGCCAGGCTTCCTTTGGGATCAGAAATGAGAAAGATGAAGTGAGGTGAGGTTTCGTTACATACCTGGGACTCATGAAATTGTTTCTCCCCCAAAAGGCAATGACTTTGAAGGAATCATTCCATTGACAGTTGACTCTCATTTTTATGTTTTGAGAAGGTGGCTGTTGGTCTCAATGCTTCTTTGAAAGCATTTGTTTTCGGGGCGCCTGGGTGGCTTAGTCGGTTAAGCGTCCGACTTTCGCTTAGGTCATGATCTCGCGGTTCGCGGGTTCGAGCCCCGCATCGGGCTCTGTGCTGACTGCCAGCTCGGAGCCTGGAGCCTGTTTCAGTCTGTGACTCCCTCTCTCTCTGACCCTCCCCTGCTCACGCTGTCTCTCTCTCTCTCCTAGAAATAAATAAANTCCCCTGCTCACGCTGTCTCTCTCTCTCTCCTAGAAATAAATAAAAAACATTAAAAAAAAAATTAAAAAAAAAAAAAAAAGAAAGCATTTGTTTTCTTTTTCTTTTTTTTTTTTCTCCAGCTGCCTTAAAAACATACTCTTTTTGTTTCGTTTTAGCAGTTTTTACTATGATTTGCCTATACATGGAAATGTCTTTATTTTATCCTACTTGGAGTTCAGAAGGCTTCTGGAATATACAAATGGTAGTTTCTCATCATTTTGGAAAACTCTAAGACACTACTTCTTCAAAGTTCCTTTGGCCTCATTTCTTTTTTCTCTCCTTTCCCTCCAGGATTACAGAAGTATGTTAAAACTTCTATCTTTTCTACCATCTTACCATCTTTAAAAAAATGTTTCTCAACTTTTTTTCTCTCTTTCATTAAATCTGAGTAGTTTGTTTGTTTGTTTTTTACTTTGTGGATGAGTGCTTGTTCTTTGACTCTCTTTAGCTCTGTATCAGTTGTTCGGAACTGAGCCATTGCGGTCTTAATTTTGGTTACTGTGTTTTTCTTTTTCTTTTTCCTCTTTAAATAGTTTATTATCAAGTTGGTTTACATAATAACACCCAGTGCTCATCCCAACAAGTGCCCTCCTCCCTGCCCATCACCCCCCTTCCCCTCTCCCTCACCCCCATCAGCCCTCAGTTTGTTCTCAGCATTCAAGAGTCTCTCATGGTTTCCCTCCGTCCCTCTCCCAAACTACTTTTCCCCTTCTTCTCCTGCATCGCCCTCCATTAACTTCCTCCTAATCCTCCTATATGTGCAAACATATGGTAACTGTCCTTCTCTGCCTGACTTATTTCGCTCAGCATAACACCTTCGAGTTCCATCCATGTAGCTACACATGGCCAGATGTCATTCTTTCTCATTGCCATGTAGTATTCCATTGTATAGGTGAACCACATCTTCTTGATCCATTCGTCCGTTGATGGACACTTAGGCTCTTTCCAAGTTTTGGCTATTGTTGAGAGTGCTGCTATGAACATTGGGGTCCATGTGCCCCTATGCATTAGCTCTCCTGGATCCCTTGGGTAAATTCCTAACAGTGCTATTGCTGGGTCATAGGGGAGTTCTATTGTTTGTTTGTTTGTTTTTTAATGTTTTATTTTTTATTATTTATTTCTAGGAGAGAGAGAGAGAGACAGCGTGAGCAGGGGAGGGTCAGAGAGAGAAGGAGTCACAGACTGAAACAGGCTCCAGGCTCTGAGCTGGCAGTCAGCACAGAGCCCGACGCGGGNACTGAAACAGGCTCCAGGCTCTGAGCTGGCAGTCAGCACAGAGCCCGACGCGGGGCTCGAACCCACGAACCGCGAGATTATGACCTAAGCGAAAGTTGGACGCTTAACCGACTAAGCCATCCAGGTGCCCCGGGGGGGAGTTCTATTGTTAATTTTCTGAGGAACTTCCACACTGTTCTCCAGAGGGGCTGCACCAGTTTACATTCCCACCAACAGTGTCAGAGGGTGCCCGTTTCTCCACATCCTTGCCAGCATCTAGAGTCGGTTACTGTGCTTTTCAAGTCTAGAATTTCTGCTTAGTTATTTTTCAATCTGATAAGCCCTTTAAAAATAACTTTTCTTCTTTGCCGAATTCACAACTGCATCTTTTATTTCCTTGAAAGCGTAAGCACGTTTTTGTTTTTATGTTGGCTATGTTTCATTGCCTTCTATGACCTGCCCTTGAGGATGAACGTCACAGAGGTGATGTACTGTTCCCTAGGCAGTGGTAGTCAGTGTGTTTTTGCTGTGGTGGTAACAGAAGAGGCAACTAAGGCTCTCTTAGGATTGGTTCACAGGCTTTATTCTTTGTATTATGAACGATTCACAATATAAACTGAAGTATAAGGAAAAATATATGAACTCGCGAGAATCCATCACCCAGTTTTAATAAATGTGAGCATTTAGCATAGTTATTTTATTTATATATATTTTATTTTATAGAGAAGAGGAAGGGCAGAGAAAGAAAGAGTCTCAAGAGACTACATGTGGTCAGTGCAGAGCCTGATGCAGGGCTTGAACTCACTACCGAGATATGACGTGAGCAGAAATCAAGAATCAGACATTTCACCTCCTGAGCCACCCGGGTGCCCCTAGCTTAATTATTTTTAAGAACATGCGCGCTGAGTCTAGTATCTGGATCCATTCTAAGTCTTTTTCTGTTGTCTGCTTGTTTTGCTGTTTCTTGCTATTATCTGATCTTCTTGTTGCTATCTTACTGTGTTTTAGAAATTGTACTGAAAAATCATTTGTAGAAATAATTTGGTGTCTAGGATATTTCTTTCTGCAAGGAAGATTTAGGCTTTCTTCTACTACATGGCTGGTAGCTCTTGCATCTGAAATCACTTTAATCCAGTTTAGGGATAAAGATGAATCAAAACTGAACTAAAGTCTCCTCTGGTTCACCCTACTAGGGTAACCAAGGCTCTCTTACCAAGCCCAAGACTGCAGCATTTGTGACTTTATGCCCATGAGACTGCCAGAGGTGCTGTTTAGATGTTTGGCTACCTCCTCCTGAACTAGTAAATGCCCTCAGAGGAAAAGCCAAATTGTGGACCTTTACTCTCCTTTTAGTTCTTCAGGGTAAATGTGCACGTGTATGAGTGTGTGCATACCTTAGTTAAGGTCAGCAGGAGAGCTGGTCTACCACCACAGGAAGCAGAATCCTATTCTATGCATTTCTTAAATAGTCTCTCATCCGGTAGTCTTCTTACACTAACCATTTTTAAATTGTCTTATGTCTTTATTTTGAGAGAGACAGAGAGTGAGCAGGTCAGAGAGAGAGGGAGACACAGAATCAGAAGCAGTCTCCGGGCTCTGAGCTGTCAGCAGAGGGCCGGACACGGGGCTTGAACCCACAGACTGTGAGATCATGACCTGAGCTGAAGTCGGACGCTTAACTGACTGAGCCACCCAGACGCCCCTACACTAACCATTTTTAAAGGGAAAATTGAAGGGGCACCCGAGTGGCCCAGTCGGTTGAGTATCTGACTCTTGATTTCTGCTCAGGTCATAATCCTGGGGTTGTGAGATCAAGTCCCATATTGGGCTCCGGGCTGAACGTGGAGCCTGCTTAAGATTCATTCTCATTCATTCTCTCCTTCCCTCTCTCACTCTCTCCCTCCCTCCCTCCCTCTCTCCCTCCCCTCTCCATCTGCCCCCTCCCTGCTTGCATGCATGCTCTCTCAAAGAAAGGGAAAGGAGGAAGAAAGGAAGAAAGAAAAGGGAGGGAGGGAGGGAGGGAGGGAGGAAGGAAGGAAGGAAATGGAATTGTAATATACAATGATTACATATGATTTAATTGATTTCTCCATCTACCTGGAGGAATTTATGGATCACTGTTTCTGCAAACTGCTTATTTACTGTCACATCTGTTTCCTGTTCCTCTGCCCCTCTGGTTTATATCACAGATAGAGGTCTCTCACTCTTTGGCTTCCAAGGAGATGTGACCAAAAGGAGCCACTGGTGAAAAATAGGGCAAGACTAGGGAGCACAGAGGAATCAGGGTTTTCTCACCTCTCTTTTTGCTTCTTGTGTTGTCTCTGATAGTAGCTATGCCTCCTGCATGATTCCAGCTCTTACTGGAAGGCGCTGGCTCCTGGGCTGTGTTAACACAACTTCTCCCACGGTCTCTGTGACCCCAAAGAGAGTGGGGTTGCTAACTTGTGCCTTCCTCTATTTGGCTTCTCAACCCCTCTCTCAATGCGTTCTGTCTAAATTCCCACCATGTTTTCACTCCCACTGTTTGAAAGGCCTAGCGCAGTTACTTTGTCTGTGGAATGTTGCTACGGGATGAAGTGTATACTATGCAGTGGTTGCCCTCAGGGGAGATATAATCTTGAAAAGGAACGAAAGACATCTCTATAGGAAGAAACAACAGATGACCTTGTGGTACCTGTCAGCCTTAATGATTTAGATGAGAAGGCCAAAGGCGCTCAGAGAAAGAAGAGTCCCCTGGAATCCTCATGACCTTTCCATGGAGGGGGAGTCGGGCTCTACGGGATATGTGGTAGAATAGAATAGAAAATGCTCCAGGGTGGCAGATCGGATCAAGGAACTAAAATAAGAAATTCTGGAAAACAAAATCCTGCTCAAAGTCTTCATGGAAAACTAACTTCTGAAATTATCTTCCACTCACGCTAAAGCCATATATGAGTAGTTTGGTGATTCTTAGGCGTGCTTTGAAAAATCTTTAAATACTGAAAAGACTTTAAAACTGTGATGTGAAGGCATTTTCAGCTTCTCTTTACACATTTGGTCTTGCTGGTCCATAAACTTGAGCTTCGCGAGAAATTGCCCCATCATTCCCTGAAAACAAGCTGTGTCGTTTCAGAAGCGACCGCCAGACAAGCAGTTGAAAACTGAGCAATAAATGATGGCCAGAAAGCTTTTGAGCAAGTCCATGAATGTTTTTCAGTGATGGTTCATGATGGATGTGTGATTAGATGCTCTTTCCAAGGGAGCATGTCACTGACCTTTTGGCTACACTGACGTATCTGGAATAAGGTAGGAAATAGACGGTATTCTGTGAACCCAATGACCTGGATGTGGGTTGATACTCTGTTGCTGATTTTCCTGTGTTGCCACACCATTCTGGGACATTCTGGAAGCCAGTGCTAGGGATCACAGGCCTCTCTGGGGTCTATTGTCTTCATATAGGAGGAGGGAGGAGCATTCAATTTGGAGTCAAATCTGAGTTAGAAACCTCTCTTTGATCCTCTTTGGCTCTTTGATCTTGGGTAAAAAAATTCAACTTGGTGAGTTTTGCCTTCCACATCTATAAGTTAGGAAGAATAATGCAATGTGTTAAGGGGCTGTTGGAATAAATTAGGGGAAAGTACTCAGCAAACTGTCTCACAAATGTAGCTATTTCTTGCCCATTTATTTGTCAGCTGCCCTACTGTGTCTGAGTGACTGTGCTTGGCCAGGTTATACAGTTAGCTGACGGACCCAGTAGACACTTAACTTCTACATGGAAGAGAGAGACGAGAGAGAGTCTCTTATAAGAGATGAGAGAGAATCCCATCATTTTCTTTCTTGTTTTTGGTTTTTTTTTAATTTTTATTTTTCAATTGCCACTCCTAAAACTCTGGCACATGGCCCACAGAATTTTGTGTTCATCGTTCATATGACCCACATGACGCACTTGGCTCTGCTCCAAAGGCGGAAGTTGAAATAAGTAAATGGTCTCATTATTTGCTTTCTTACTAAGCTCCATTTCCTTTTCTCTCTTACATCCTGGAGCCCTCATCCTATGTACACGACAGAAAATATACATGAAATAACAAGTCATGACTTGCAAAGTTCCTGTCTTTTTTCCTCATCAAGGCCTTCTTAGCAACTAATAATCCTAATATTTCATCTCCTAAGCAGACTCCTCAACATGTATTCTTTGACCCCATTATGTGAGCATCCTAGCCACTCATTAGTAAGCCATCTGCTAAAAACCTTAGGGAAAAACATCTCAAGGGACCCCCTGCAAGCTTCTAGCTCCCCTTACTCAGAAAACTGGTCCGAAGTCACATTATTTCCTCCGAAAATAATAGCCTTTTACAGTTTCTCTTTCTCTTGTCGTCTAACCATAGTAACGATACGTTTGCCATGAACTGCATACTAATCGTTTTCATTATTTCAGAGGCTTCATTACAATAGCCCTCCCTGGCCCCCCAAAGCTCCCCAACTCCCAACCATCTAAAAATAATGTCCTCACTGTATCCTGGAAGATGAAATCAGTGCTAGCATACACGTTTTCTGTTGGCTGTCCGGCCCACCCCCAGCCCTCCTGAAAGTCAGAGATCACCATGGCTTCTCAGAGGAACCCTTGCCTCTGTGCATTTAAGAGCTTTAAGAATCTTCTCTGAGTCCAGACAGTTAGAGGGACAGTCAAGCACTTTCTTCTTCTTTCCTTAAATTGAGAAACAAAGCCCGCCGAATCATGGTCTGTGCTTTTAATTTGGTGAACCGACTTTCAGCGATCAGCAGCCTTGGAAACAAATGTAAATACTGAATGTCTGCGTGCCAAATCTAACTGGGAATTTGCAAGTAGATAGTGAAGACGCCAGAGGAGTAGAAATAAATGAAATAGCACCCGTGGATCCCATTCAAACTTTTATTTTAAGCAAAAATTGATTAAGCTGTTCATGGCAGATTGGAAGCAATGAACCTAAAACGGAAATGTGGTTCCCCCGTGGCACAGTCAGCTAGGCCGCCATAACAGAATGCCCCAGCCTGGGGGGCCTCAACAGCAGACATTTATTTCTCGCAGTCCCGGAGGCTCGGAAGTCCAAGATCAAGGTTGGTTGACTTCGTTCCTGGTAAGAATCTGCTTCCTGGCTTGCAGCCTCCTGTCTTCTCACATGGCTTGCTCTCTGTGTGCATGTGAGAGGAGGGAGAGACAGAGAGAGAGTGAGAGAGCACACAAGCTTTGTGGTGTCTTTTTTATGAGAACAGTAATTCTGGGGCGTCTGGGTGGCTCAGTTGGTTAAGCGTCCGACTTCAGCTCAGGTCATGATCTCAGAGTTTGTGAGTTCAAGCCCTGCGTTGGGCTCTGTGGTGATAGCTTGGAGCCTCCTTCAGATTCTATGTCTCTCTCTCTCTCTGCCCCTACCCTGCTCATGCTCTCTCAAAAATAAATAAACCCTAAAAATTTTTAAAGAAAAAAAAGAACACTAATTCCATCATGAGAGCCCCATCCTCATGGTCTTATCTAGACCCAATTATCTTCCAAGACCCCAGTTCCACATACCATTACATTGGTGGTTAGGACTTCAACATATGAATTGTAGGGGGACAGTATTCAATCCACAGCACCCTCCAAAGTCAGATACCCGAGCAGCAGCCCAAGAAAGAGGATAAATAAGACCTTCATGTGGGAGTGATCAAAGAAAAACTATTACAACATTTTGTTTTTAAGAGGGACCATTTATTTCTGGAGCATGCCACTTTGTGGAGGTCAGTGGCTCCTGAGGGCGCCATGATTGCTAATGTTCATAATAATGAGTCTGATTCATTAAGAAAAGGATGAAAGGTCTTCAGAGAGTTCTATTTAAGAGGAAAGAATGCACAGTACTTTATTTTAGAATTATGTTGGTCAAGGTACTTTAAATATTGGCTTGTCTACAGGTTGCAATCAATCATGTGAAATACCCATTTATGTGAAATGGTTTTTTTATTGAAGTATAATTGGAATATAATATGTTAGCTTCAGGTACATAATATAGTGATTCAATATTTTTATATATTATGAGATGATGATCATAAGTCTAGTTATCATCTGTCACCACACCAAGTCTTTACATTATTGAGTGTTTTCTCTGTATTGTACATTACATCCCTCTGTCCTCTTTATTTTATAACTGGAAGATTCTTCCTCTTAATCCTCTTCACCTATTTTGTCCAGCCACTTCCCCTCTGGCAACCATCAGTTTGTTCTCTGTATCTATGAATCTGTTTCTGTTTCGTTTTGTTTGTTCATTTGTTTTGTTTTCTAGATTCCACATATGGCTGAAATCGTATGATATTTGTCTTCTGTTGTCTGACCTGTCACTTAGTATAATACTCTCCAGGTCTGTCCGTGTTGTTACACATGATAAGAGTTCATTTTTTTTTTTTATGGCTTAGTAGTATTCCATTGTATATGTATACAACTTATTTATCCACATCTTGGCTATTGTAAACAATCCTGCAGTGAACATAGGGGTGCAGATATCTTCACCAATCAGTGTCTTTGTTTTCTTTTCATAAATACCCCGAAGTGGAATTGCAGGATGACATGGTAGTTTTATTTTTAACTTTTTAAGGAACCTCCATACTGTTTTCCACAGTGGCCGCACCAGTTGACTTTCCCACCAACAGTGCACAAGGGTTGTGTTTTCTCCACATCCTCACCAACACTTGGTATTTCTTGTCTTTTTGGTAATGGTCTTTCTGACCCATGTGGGGTGGTATCTCACTATGGTTTTGATTTTTGCTTCCCTGATGATGTGTAATGTTGAACATCTTTTCATGTGTCTGTTGAAACAAAAAGAGTTAAGGACTTCTGCCTAGTTTTTAATTGGATTGTTTTTTATTTTATTGAGTTGTATGAGTTGTTTATTATTTTGGATGGTAACCCTGTATCAGATATGTTATATATAAATGCCTTCTCCCATTCAGTAGGTTGCCTTTTCTTTCTGTTTTTTAAATTTTTTTTATGGTTTATTTATTTTTGAGACGGAGACAGAGCATGAGTGGGGGAGGGGCAGAGAGAGAGGGAGACACAGAATCCGAAACAGGCTTCAGGCTCTGAGCTGTCAGCACAGAGCCTGATGTGGGGCTCAAACCCATGAATCGTGAGATCTGAAATGAGCCAAAGTCGGACACTCAACCGGCTGAGCCACCCAGGCTCCTCAGTAGGTTGTCTTTTCATTCCATTGATGGTTCCCTTTGCTCTGTGAAAGCTTTTTAGTTTGATGTAGTCCCATTTTTTTTAAAGTTTATTTCATTTTATTTTGAGAGAGACAGAGCACAAGTCAGAGAGGGACAGAGAGAGAGGGAGACAGAGAATCCAAAGCAGGCTCTGCACTGCCTGCTTGGAGCCCGATACGGGGCTCCAACTAACGAAACCGTGAGATCACGACCTGAGCCAAAACCAAGAGTCAGACACTTGACCAACTGAGCCACCCAGGCACCCCATGCAGTCCCATTTGTTTATATTTGCTTTTCTTGCCCTTGCTTAAGGAAACAGAATCAAAAAAATATTGCCAAGACCTATGTCAAAGAGCTTATTGATATATTTTCCTTTAGGGGTTTTATAGTTTCAGGTCTTACATTTTGAGATTTTGAGATTATTTTTGTACATGGTCTAAGAAAGTGGTCCAGTTTCATTCTTTTGCATGTTGCTGTCCAGTTGTCCCAGCACCAGTTGTTGAAGAGACAGTCTTTTCCTCATTGTACATCCTTGCCTCCTTTGTTGTAGATTAATTGACCAAAAGAGCATAGGTTTATTCCTGGCCTCTTTATTCTGTTCTCTGTGTTTGTTTTTTGTACCAGTACCATTTTGATCACTATAGCTTGGTGGTCTAATTTGAAATCTGGGACTGTGATACTTTCTCACGATTGCTTTGGCTCCGTGGGATATTTTGTGGTTCCAGACAAATTTTAGGATTCTTTGTTCTAATTCTGTAAAAAAATATCACTGGTATTTTGGTAGAGATGGAAGTGTCTGTCTTCCCAAACCTGATAAATCTCACATATTAACAATCACTTTAAAAAGTATGTTCTAGGGTGTCAGTAGTGTGAGGATGCCATTTTTAAGGAAAATTTCTTTTTTAAAAAAACATATATTTATTTTAGAGAGAGAGAGAGCATGGGGGAGGGGCAGAGAGAGAGAAAGAAGGAGACAGAGGCTCCCAAGTGGGCTCTGCACCAATAGCAGATAGTCCAATGCAGAGCTCGAGCCCATGAACCATGAGATCATGACCTGAGCCAAGGTCGGATGGCCAATCCACTGAGCCATCCAGGTGCCCCAAGGAAAAATTCCCTTTAAACTGAATTATATAAGAGCTAGCACAATTTAACATTGATATTTCAGTCATTGAAGACAACCCATCAGTTTCCCCACTACTTCGCATCATGGTTAAAACAATTTATTGCAGCGCCCTCTTATCCAAGCTTGTCTGGGAATGACGAGTCTTACCGTCCCTTAATTTAAAGATGATGCATTAAATTAAATCAGGGGTTAGATAGAAGAGAGGACTTATGTTTGACCACAGTTCTTAGACCTGAGCCAAGAAACAATAATTTCCTGATTTGTCTGCCCTTTGTCCTAGTGCCTTCTCTCTTGTTGATAGCCATCTCCCGGACTCAGTAACCAGATTTCCCTTCTTACCAAGCAATCAACATTCATCACCACAACGAGGCTTATCTTGCCAAAGTCCGGGATTCTCGAAGTCATTTGGCTGCAGTTTCTTCTATCAGTCCCTACAGTTGAGCTGGCTTGGCCAATGGGAACATAATAATTGACAGCCCTTGGCGAAGGCTCCCCATTCTCTGGATGGTATTTATAAAGACACAGGCAGCTTCTGAATCCATAATTCTCTTTATATATATGTCTTCATGTTGGAAGAACCTCCATGGCTGACACATCCCTTCTTTGACCATGTGAAAAGTTTTGAAGTCTCGTCTCCTCTTGCTGGCCATGGTACTGGCTTGCCTTATTAAGGTGACCCCGAAGCTCTTGGTTATGAAGCATTTCGCTCTGATTTTAGAGTTTATGCAGAGTATGATCTTTTTCTTACAGATCCATGTTGTAGAGGAGGATGCCACGCTGTAGTACCCCCAAACCAACATGACTAATACCCCGGTCCACATGCTTTATCTCAGATCTACCTGTAGGCTGTTAGCAAACCCCCAGCGCTCCACCTCACAAATGGATCCTCCACTTCTGTCACTCCAGCACAGGTTTCTACTCTTAGTCACCTACCTTCTGCCGTGGTCTCCAGACCATTCGCCCCAATTCCAGTCTCATCTGTTGGTCTTTTCCAAGACAGCACTGATCCTCAGAACACACACCTACTCCTATTACTGTCGTGCAAGGCTTTACCTGACAAGGACCACCTTTTTGACCTCCTCTTCTACCATCTTCCCATTGCTCATCAGCTTCACCTGCACTGGCCTGTTTGCCGCGTCCAGCATGCCGCACGTGGTCCTGCCTTGGGGCTCCTGCACTGGCTGTTCCCTCTACTATGTGCGTGTCTCAGGTCTATACTCGATCCTGAGCTCTGTGCATATGTCCTTGCACTGGAAAAGCCCCACCTGACCACCTTATCTGAAATAAGAGGCTCCAAAACTGTATTACTAGGGGTCTCTCCTTGCCCTACTCATGTATATGAGCATTAATTTTTTGTCCATCTCCCCCCATAATAAAATATGAGCCCCACCAGGGCTGGCTTACAGCTATATCCTAAGATCCTAGGGTGATGCTGGGTACCTAGTGTGGCTCCAGTAAATATTTGTTGACTGACTGACAGAATGACTCTTACTTTATTGGATCCTTACAGCATTTCTTTTGGGTGTTACATCCGGTATTCTGGTGTTATAAATGAACTTCAGATGCAAGCTTGGTACCTTGCTTAGAGAAAGCAGTCACTCTGGAGCTGAGTTTTTAATTTGGGCCTTTATGACCCTCAGTTCAGTGTTCATGCTATCCTACTTTTTTTTTTTAATGTTTTATTTATTTTTGAGAGACTATGGGGGGGGAGGGGCAGAGGATCTGAAGAGGATCACAAGTGGGCTCTGTGGTGACAGCCCCAAGTCTGATGTGGGGCTCGAACTCAAGAACCATGATATCCTGACCTAAGCTGAAGTCAGACGCTTAACCAACAGGCAACCCAATCATATCAAGCTTTTACCCCATCTGGTGATGGGGAACCATGTGACACTGTTAGTTGAGTGCTGGGTGGTGGCATTCCAGGACTTGGCATTGATGTTCAGTGCTAGAGCAGAATTAGGCCACTCTTGCTGGTTTTGTAGAAGATGAATGGCATTTCTTCTACAGGAGAAGGAGCTAAGCTGTGACCCACCCACATATCTGTCATTCAAGGCCCTTCAGTCTCAGGGGTACCTGGGTGGCTCAGCCAGTTGCACATCTGACTCTGGCTTTTGGCTCAGGTCATGATCTCATGGTCTGTGAGTCCGAGTCCTGCATCAGGCTCTGCACTGCCAGTGCAGAGCCTGCTTAGGATCCTCTCTCTCTCCATCCCTCCCTCCCTTCCTCCCCTGCTCATACATGTGCGCTCTGTCATGCTCTCTCTCAAAATAAACAAACAAACTTCACAAATGTAAGACCTTCCAGTCTCAATCTGGAGATGATGGGGTTTAGTTTTCTGTTTTCCTGACCACTCTGTTCTGAGTTAACAGGGAGAAAACTTGCTGATTACTCATTGTATTACAGTAGCCATTACAGATGTCCTCACCCCGTCCTAGATAGAAAAGCAGGTCATAATAGAAACTAGCGTGCACAGAGTCTGGGCCCATAGCCGCAAAACAGGAAGTTAACCAGATCAGAATCTTTCATTCGGGGATAGAGTCAAAGAGCCAACCACGGCTCCAAGATACGGTATGTTAGATGTCATATTTTTAGCAACAGGGTCTTTTATTGATGGATTACGGGCCATCAGAGGAATGGCTGGCTGCTGTTAGGCAAGGAGGGCCCTGCAGCTTAGCCGAGTACCCACATTTTCCTCTTGATGATGCCACTTGGGCCCGGGCAAAGTCAAGGTCATGAGTCAAGCTGACCCTGCCAGGTATGTGCTTCCCGAGTACACTGCCTCAGCAGTAATGGAAGTCAGAGGGCGCCATGCCTGGCAGCTGGTTTACGTGTCAGTGGCATTGGTGCCTGAGTCAGCAACACTGGCTGTCTCACAGGTGATGCCGTTTGGTTTTTTGTTTGTGCAGAAGGACCTTTCTGAAGACCTTTAGCTCCTGTTTTAATGTAGATGGCTGCACATGCAATTCTGTTAAACTCCAGGAAATACATGGTTGTACCTAAATGTGGTTTTTATAAAGTTTAAGGTACAGTGGGCTCAACATGAGTCAGCGCATGGCAGTATTACTTAGGGAGCCAATATTATTCTGGAACTTGAAAACAGGAACCCAGCATGAGGTTCTTTTTCCTGTGTACATCATTTTAACCATGTACTTTGAGAACATCTAAATCCCAGGTGATGTGTTATATGCTGACAACACAGATACAAGTTCCAGCCATTTCTCAAGGGGCTCGGGATCTAGTGACTTCCCTGCGGGCCATGTCTAGACTCTTGTGTTCAGCTTTCAAGGATTTTGAAAGGAGAAATAAAAACGTGAGATAAATGAAAAAGAAATTGTCGAATTAGAAGGTGATTTAGTTACCAGTTAGAGTAGAGATACAAAACACACAGCCTCCAGTTCCCCTCCCCCCATATGTAGTGAGGAAGTCTATGCAGCGAGAGAGGTGATATTAAGATGGAATGGATGTGAAGACCTTCCCTTCTTGACCTTAAAAGTGAAAATACTTGCATATATATGACGTATATATGCTATGTGTGTGTATATTTATGTCCCCCTCCCCCAATCAAATTTATAGGTTAAAGTCTTGACATTTAGTATCTCCGAATGTTGCTCTATTTAGAGGTAGCGTGCTTTGAAAAGGTAATTAAGTTAAATGAGGTCATTGGGCTGGGCCCTAATCCAATACAGCTGGTGTCCTTATAAAAGAAGATGAGGACACAGGCAGGCACAGAGGGGAAGCCCATGTGTACACACAGGGGAGGACAGCCATCTACAAGCCAAAAAGGGGCCTCAGAAGAAATGCACCCTGTGGACACTTTGATCTCAGATTTCTAGCCACCAGGACTGTGAGGAAATGCACTTGTGTTGTTTAAGCACCCCCTGCACCCCATGGTGCGTTATTACGGCAACCTGAGTGAAATAGTACAAATACACATACATAATTGGAAGACTCCAGCCCTAAAGATTTTAAGAACTCAAATCTGCACATACGTCTCAGGGCACGTTTAGAAAGAAATATTCTCAGGCACTGGAATCTGCTGGGCTTGTTAGGCTCGTGGTGGGATGAGAAATAATGCTGGCTGGAGATTCTAGCGGCTTGGGTGCTAAGTGCTTTGTATGCCTCTACGAGTTCATTCACTCAGCAAATCTTTCTAAGTTTCTGCTATGTACCAGGCATTGCACTAGGTACGGACGATAGAAGAATGATGGGTACAGGAGTCTGTCCTCAAGGAACTAGTTACGGATGTCATTGCTACAGTGTGAGGAGGCTTGTGACAAGTATATGAACAGGACACCTGACCTGGGAATCTAGTAGTTTCAGCTCCGATCCCCACAGTCACTGGACCACATGTGGTCTTCTCCTTACTTATTTCTCCTATTTTATTTTGTTTTAATTTTTTTAATGTTTATTTGCTTGAGAGAGAAAGAGAGAGACATGAGGGAGCATGGGGAAGGGGGAGCGCAGAGGCAGAGACATATGGAAGCATAAAATCTGAAACAAGCTCCAGGCTCTAAGCTGTCAGCACAGAGCCCGATGAGGGGCTCGATCTCAGGGGGTGTGAGATCATGCCTTGAGCTGAAGTCGGATTCTCAACTGACTGAGCCACCCAGGCGTCCCTCTCCTATATTAAAGTCTTCTTTCTTGTTGACATTCTCTAGTTCTTTTCTTGCTTTTGTTTGTTGGTTTGGCTTTTGGCTTTTGGTTTTTGGTTTTTGGTTTGTTCTGTTTTTCCCTAAATGACTAAGTATTGGATATCCATGCAAGATCTGTAGTAGTTTACTTAGGCTCCCATTAGGCTCTGGGGAAACCATTCAGAGAACATGATGCAGTAAATGAAAGTTTGTGTTAACTCTGACCTGGAGTGTTATCATCTGTCTGACTCAATTCCAGAAGAGAAAAACAGTCATGTGACCTCTCCCGCTGTATTTCAGGCCATAAACAGGTGCCGGGGCTCTGCCAGGTTGGGTCACTGTGGCTTGTAAGGGACTGTCAGCTCCTCACAAACATTACACAGCTGCAAAATTACTAGGCTACCCAAGGTGACCCATAAAATCAGCCCCTCTTAAAAAGGGAATTTTAGAAATGTCACCTGCTGGCTATCACTAGAATGCAGCTCTGAGCTCTCCTCTCTGCTGACTGCCCAGGAGAGTCCTCAGAGGAACAAATGGAAAATCTAGCACTTTGATCTGCCCCGGACTAGTACTGGGATGTAGCTAGAGTAGAATTTATAGAGGATATTTTAAGTCCAGGATGGTGATTAAAATATAAATGATGCTTGATATCTACTTGTATTTAGCCAAGGCTCTCCAAAGAAACAGACCAAGACTGTATGCATGTGTGTTTGAGTGTGTATGAAGAGAGAGAGAGATTGAGAGAGCAGCTCAGAGAGTCTGATTGGCTGGGACCCACCCACAGGGTAGAGACAGTTGTGCTTTACTTTAAGTCTGCTAATTATATATGTTAATCACATCTGCAAAATACCTTCTCAGCAATGTTCAGGCTAGTGCTGGACCAAACAACTGGGCACAATAACCAGCCAAGTCAACACATAAGATTAACCATTATAGGGGCATCTGTGTGGCTCAGTTGATTGAATGCCTGACTCCTGATTTTGGCTTAGGTTATGATCCCAGGGCAGTGGAATTGACCATGCATAGATCGCTGCATGGAGCCTGGATCCTACTTAAGATCCCCTCCACCCCCACCACCTCTCTCCCTTCCTCCACTGTCTTCCCCTCCACCCTCTCCCCCACTCATCCTCTCTCTCTAAAATAAAAAAAATTAGCCATTATACTTCTTTTAACTGAAAGAATCTAAGTTTGTCATCATGTTATTGAATATCAATGAAAGTAACTAGTAGTCATCCACAAAAAAGAATCTCTAAGCCTCTAAGTCTCATTGGACACTTTCAGTCTTGGGGTTTACTGCTTCCCAAGGCAGACGAGTCCATCTTCAGATGACTCGCATAGTTGCCAAGTCTTTGTTTGACTTCTTTGAGTCCCAATTCTTATCTGTGTAACTCTCATGCTTTAAATGCTGTTCTACTCTCTGGAACAACACAGAAGCAGGACAAAGACCAATTTGCCCTAGATAATGTCCGAAATATGTCCTACAGGACATTGATTTCATGTGATGCTCAGCATGGGGGTGAAGGCAAGCAAAGTCTGTGTGCTCAAATAAGTTTGGCAACATCGCTTACAAACTCTTCCTTTAGAAGATATATCATGGCTCATATTAAAGGCTTTGAAATTCTGCAGCCAAGAAACCAGCTAAGCTCAGCTTTAACTTAGCATTTCTCAGATACTTGACCTTGGAAAATCCTCTTTTTCTTTTCAATGCCATCCTATGGAATGTAAATTGAAAAGTTCTGCAAGAGTGTTCGACAGCATCAATGTTAGTCTTTCATTTGGTTGCTCTGTCCCTCTGGTTGCTGTGTACCAAAGTTGTTGTTTTTGTTTTTAATTACTTTTGAAAGAGAGAGAGAGAGAAAGAGAAAAGAGAGGGCAGAGAGAGAAGGAGAGAGAGAAGGAGACAGAGGATCCGAAGCAGGCTCCAGGTTCTGAGCTGTCAGCACAGATCATGACACGGGGCTCAAACTCACAAACTGAAAGATACTGACCTGAGCTGAAGTCGGACTTTTAACCAACTGAGCTGCCCAGGTACCCCTGCACCCACGTTTGTATCAGCCAGCTGTGTTGTGGAACACATTCTCCCATCTCACCTCTACCTCCAGTCATTAGTGGCTTAAAATAATAGCCATTATTTCTTCCAACTCTGTGGTTCACTAGGTGATTCTGCTGATCTGGGTTGGTCTTGATTGATCTTAGCCGGCCTTGCTTCTGTATCTGTAGTGTTGAGTGGGATGGAGGCTAGCTGGGCTGGCCTAACCTAGCCTTGTCTGGAATGCCTCTGTTACTCCATGTGTCTCTCTTATTCTTCCAGCGGACTAGCCTAGGATATTCTCATTGCAGTGTCAGGGATTGAAGAGAAGAAATAGAAACATGTAAGCAAACACTTTCCCAAGTCTCTGCTTGTATCAGGTTTCCTAAAATTCTGTTGGCCAAAGTGTGATGCTTGGGTGATCTCAGAGTATCTGGGTACTACATAGTTATAAAGGAAGGGACAAGGATATGGGGTGGCTGTTATTTGAGGCCATTGGTTATATTCATCTAATGCAATGGTCAAATTGCAAATCTGAGAAATGGAGTCAAGGCAGCTGCATCAGATTGCCAATGGGAAGGTGCAAGGAATGTTGTAACGTTGTAATTCCTCAGAACCCCCCTGCCCCGCAGGATAGGCTTGGGTGCCCATGGTTTTAGAAGCTGCTCAGGTAATACAGATGATAAGCCAAGGTTGAAAACCCCCAGTCTAGACCCCTTTTCTGTGTAACAATATTAATTAAGTTCTTACCATAATAAATGTCACAGGGGATATAGAAAGAGGTTTAAATGGACAGCAACATGCAGAAGAATGAAACTGGACCACTTTCTTACACTATATACAAAAATAAATTCAAAGGGGATGAAAGACCTACATGTGAGAAAGGAAATCATCAAAATCCTAGAGGAGAAAACAGGCAGCAACCTCTTTGACCTTGGCTTCAGCACCTTCTTCCTAGACATGTCTCTAGAAACTAGGGAAATAAAACCGAAAATGAACTATTGGGACCTCATTAAGATAAAAAGCTTTTGCACAGTGTAGGAAACAGCCAGCAAAACTAAAAGGTAACTGATGGAATGGAAGATGTTTGCAAATGACATATCAGATAAAGGGGTAATATCTAAAATCCATAAAGAAATTACCACACTCAGTACCCAAAAAACAAATAACCCAGTGAAGAAATAGGTAGAAGACATGAATGGACACTTTTCCAAAGAAGACATCCAATGGCTCACAGACACATGAAAAGATGCTCAACATCACTCATCATCAGGGAAATACAAATCAAAACCACAATGAGATACCACCTCACACCTGTCAGAATGGCTAAAATAAACGAAAGATTTGGAGAGAGGGGAACCCTTTTGCACTGTTGGTGGGAATGCAAACTGGTACAGCTACTCTGGCAAACAGTTTGGAGGTTTTTCAAAAAATTAAAAATGTACCTACCCTACAACCTAGCAATTGCTCTACTAGGTATTTATCCGCAGGATACAAAAATGCTGATTCAAAAGGGCAATGCATTCCCAATGTTTTTAGCAGTGCCATCAACAGTAGCCAAATTATGGAAAGGGTCCAAACATCCATCCACTCACGAATGGATAAAGAAGATGTGGTATATATACACACATATATATTCCACATATGCAATGGAATACTACTTGGCAATGAAAAAGAAATGAAATCTTGCCATTTACAACAACGTGGATGGAACTAGAGTGTATTAGGCCAAGGGAAATACCTTAGAGAAGTACAAATATGATTACACTCATGTGGAACTTAAACAGAACAGATGAACATAGGGGAAGGGGAGGACAAATAATATAAAAACAGAGAAGGAGGCAAATCCCAAGAGAGTCTTAAATACAGAGAACAAACTGAGGGTGCTGGAAAGGAAGTGGTGGGGGGATGGGCTAGATGGGGGATGGGCATTAAGGAGGGCACTTGTTGGGATGAGCACTGGGTATTATATGTAAGTGATGGCTCCCTGGGTTCTACTGCAGAGACCAAGACTACACTGTATGTTAAATATCTTGAATTTACCAAAATAAATTTTAAGAAATAATAAAGAGGTTCAAGTTGAAGATGTTGAGCTTCCAGTCCCAGGCATGTAAGTCTGATACATGACCAGTTTCATGGCACCAGCTCAGCGTTCAGTCCAGCTGCTGCCATGATTCTTCCCTGGCCTAAAGCCTGCCCTGGCCCGTGGGATTCTTGCACATAGATCACTGCCTTAAACTCTATCTGACGTGTTCTATTCTGTGTATGCCCCATCATCTGTCAGGGCACAGCTGGGGGAGAGGGACTGAGCCAAGAGTAGAGCAAATTTAGCTGGATTTAAAAGGGTCTGGGAATAGATGATTTTCCCCCCAGAAGACTGGGGACATCAGGGTGGTCAACGAAGTTACTGTTGTAAGGTGGTTGATGCATAAAAACCCCCCACAAAACCTATTTCTCCCAAAGATATTTGTGTACTGCTATGAACAGTAACATGCGGGCATCACTGTAGCCGTCATAGCAAATTATTTGTGTGTGTGTATCCATAATCTCAGTTAAAAGATAGTGAATATACAACTAATTAACATATTGTTGAAGCTCATGTAATTTTCCCATTCTAAAGTTGGAAACTATATTAGCTCAGCCCGCCGTGACGAATTATCTCAGACTGGTTTAAACGATGGACGTTTCTTTTCTTTCTTTCTTTTTTTTTTTTTTAATAATTTTTTAAATGTTTGTTTTTGAGAGAGAGAGTAGGTCAGCACAAACAGGGGAGGGGCAGATACAGGCAGAGAGGGAGACACATAATCCAAAGCAGGCTCCAGGCTCTGAGCTGTCAGCACAGAGCCCGACGTGGGGCTCGAACCCACAAACCATGAGGTCATGACCTGTGCTGAAGTTGAGCACTTAACCAACTGAGCCAGATGCCCCGGCATTTATTTTCTCATAGTTGTGGGGGCTGGAAGTCCCTGGCCAGTGGGGTTGGTTTCTGTTAAGGGTCCTCTTCCTGGCTTCCAAATGGCTGCCTTCTTGCTGTGCCCTCCCATGGCCTCTTCCCTGTATGGGCGCAGAAAGAGAGCGAGGACAGCTCTGGTCACTCTTCGTCTTCTCAGATGGATATCAGGCCTGTCAGATCAGGACCCCACACTCATGACCTCGTTTAAACTTATTTATGTGCTTAAAGGGCCTATCTGCCAATGTAGTAACATGAGGGTTTAGGCTTCAACATACAAATTTTGAAGAAACACGATTCAGTTTATAAGAGGAACCATTTGTACAACTGCTGAAAGTAGTAAACGCCCTCACTCCTTACCACTGCCATTTGGGAACTCTTTCCAGACACAATGGGGCCTCAGAATCTTCCCTCAGGCCTTTAGAGTGGTGTCTCCCAAACATTTTTGGACTGTAGCCATCTTAGGTCACTTCAAAGATCCCTTGGCCTCCCTACTTCATGTGATCCAGATAGATGATATAAAGCAAGGGGACCCAAAATATGTGAATTGTATACTTATTTAAAATCAAATGATTAGCTTATATACAGATTTTACACCCTAGAAAATTGTAGTATGAGCTTAAATAATCAAATAATCTTATGCTCACCTTGATCATGTGTTGCAATTAAAACAAAGTTTCTTCACATCACTAATGAGTATACTGCTGTACAAACATATTTTACATCTTCTTTATCAATAAAGGCATGCTTGATTAATATCTGAATTGCAATGCCTTCATGTCTCAGTATAGCTATTAGAATATTTTAGTCTCCTAATCTGCATAGGCGCTTCACTGGAAGTTAAGAAGGCAAATGTTAATGACATAGAGGTGGACAGTGAAGGTTCTAAAGCAAGAGTCAATGAACTATGACTCATAAGCTAAATCATGCATGCTGCCCGGTTTTATAAATAAAGTTTTATTGGAACACAGCTATACTTATTTGTTGGCATAGCAACCATGGCTGCATTCAGGCTATAATAACACAGTTGGATGGAAAATGGCATAAGCCAAAAGTATTTACCATCTGGTTCTTGACAGGAAAAGTTTGCTGACCCTCAGTCTAAAGTAAAGATCCTTGGGGCGCCTGGGTGGCTTAGTCGGTTAAGCGTCCGACTTTCGCTTTGGTCATGATCTTGCGGTTTGTGGGTTCGAGCCCCGCGTCTGGCTCTGTGCTGACTGCCAGCTCGGAGCCTGGAGCCTGTTTCAGTCTGTGACTCCCTCTCTCTCTGACCCTCCCCTGTTCATGCTGTCTCTCTCGTAGAAATAAATAAAACATTTTAAAAAAATAAATAAATAAATAAAGTAAAGATCCTTGAGTTCAAATTCCTAACTGCAGTTTCTAGCTGGGTGATCTCAGGCAAGTTATCTGGCCTCTCTGTGTCTTCGTTTCCTCACTGTAAAATGAGGACAGTAATATTACCTGCCTCAAAGGGGTGTTAAAAGCAATAAATGAGCTTCTAAACATCTTGGCGTGGGGTCTGGACTAACATAAACACACAGTAGTTATTAACTAAACAATCTACAATAAACTAACCTCATAATTAAGATGCTAAACTAAGAGCAACTGATAATTAAAAAGGAAAATTAGCAGTAATTAAAAACCTGACCAACTCACATCTATAGTAGTGAGGATCCTCCCTAAATATCCTTTCTAAAACTACAAGAATTCTATTTCTAGGTGAGGCACACCCAGTGGGAGCTTTTGAACATAGGCAAGCATTCGCGGGCACTAAGCCATGTTAGGAGAATATAGAATAAATCCTTAGTAAATTCTGGAAATATACTAAGTTTAGTTTATTAATAACAAATTGAGTAACCCTTAGTAATTCACTTAGTAATTTACCAGTAAGTAGTCTCTAGCCATTCATAAAAATGGAAGCCAATGGAATTAAATTGTGTGTGGTTCTGTTCACAGTCTCTCAGATCATCTTCGCAACCATCTCGCCCTGACCCTTTCCCGACTGGGTGGGCAGCCATCTGGTTCTCGGAGTAAATGAAATCAAGTCATGGATCCAATCCCTAGTCATATGGCCAATTTGATTTTCTCCTATGGCTACAGGTTGTACCATAGAGGCAGTTGACTGCCAGGAAATGGAGTGGTAATGTGACCTTAGCCCCAGTGGAAAATACTTCTCAGTGATGAGTGGTAGGTAGGTAGAGTCACATTATGTTAAAAGAAGTCTACAGTCTAAGAGAGGAAGATGGAATGGAGGTTGCTCCCCAGTCTACCCTTAGGGTTATGTGAGGATATTGGCAGTGTTTTCCATGAGGAGTTAGTTTTGCAATTGTATGGACAGCCCATGGGGTATTAGTCATCAAGGATAAACTGGCTGTTTAATTAGGAGTAGGGAGTGTGAATAGAAAGTTTCCTGTCTAATCAGCTGGTTGTTTGTATCCTTATCACTGTCAGAAGTGTCTTCACAGAATTTCAAAATCATTACACATGGTAATGATTAACCTGTGAAGCAGGACTGGAAAAGAGCCATCGATGGGGGCTCAGTGGCGCAGCCAGGTCCATTCACCACAGTGAACTCGAATTGTAGGTTCTTTTGCAGATATTTGACAGTTGAAATTAATTATCCTATGGTTAGTTCTTGCATAAAATGCTTCACACAAAATATCGGCTGCGTCCTTTCTTCTGATGCTCCGTTTGCAACCAACCTGGTCCGGGAGAATTTCGGCGATGCCTCTTCTCTCCACTTCTTCCTCTCCTGTCTTTTTATTTCTTCAAGTTCTGCCTATGCCTGGAGATCTCCCTTCTGTGTTCTCCACCTTCTCCCGTTGAGTTGATCATTTTTCATTTCCGTCCTGCAAGAGTCCTTGCAAACCCAGCCTAGCTTGAATTAAGTGAAATTGAGCTGTCCACACGCATCGTTTTTTCTTGGGTCAGAAATCATTAGATAATGTATTATGGAAAAGAAAGGAGAACATAAAAGAATGTATATGTGAATTTCCAGTTCGTGTTTACCATACTTGGTTTTTAAAATAACATTTCCTCAGATGCCTGAGTGTCTCCGTCAGTTAAGCGTTTGACTCTTGATTTTGGCTCAGGTCACGATCTCATGGTTCATGGGTTCGAGCCCTGCGTTGGCCTCACACTGCACTGACAGTGCAGACCAGACCCTTCTTGGGATTCTCTTTCTCTCCCTCTCTGCCTCTCCCCTGCGCTCTCTCTCTCTCTCTGTCTCTCTGTCTCAAAATACATAAATAAACATTAAAAAAATAAAGCACATTTCCTGATTACAGAAGAAATGCTTATCATAAATTTAGGAAATTTGGCAAAATAAAGAACATTAATAAAGGAAGAGATAATCACCCATAATCCTACTCTGGAGGGTAAACACTTAATATTTTTCTGTGTTTCTTTTCTGTCTTCTTCTGTAGTCCGTATGGAGTGCTTACTGTGTACTAGATACTGTGCTAAACCTTTTACATAGTTCTATTTCTTTTAATCTTCATGACACCCCTGTGAAGCATGGCTTATATTGTTCTTATGTTAAAGATGAGGAAATAGGGCCCAGAGAATGAAATATCTTGACAGGTGAATGAGTAAGAAAACAAACAGATAGGAGTCCATGATATTAACGCCATGTCTTCTGGTTACCATTCTACTCCATTGATTTCATTATTTAAACGAACTTTATTAGTGATCAGAGGATCAACTTTCAAAACCTGATGAATTATTATCTTTGAAAAAATAATTAAATGTGTATTAATGATGTTTCAAAATACACACATTTTAATTTCTTTTTTAAAATATATTTTTTATGAGAGCGCAAGCAGGGGAGGGGCAGGGAGAGGGGGATGGAGGATCTGAAGCAGGCTCTGCACTAACAGTCTGACAGCAGTGAGCCCAATGTGGGGCTTGAACTCCTGAACTATGAAGTCATAACCTGAGCTGAAGTTGGATGCTCAATCGACTGAGCCACTCAGGTGCCCCGTTTACATTTTAATTTCTTTTGACAGAGTACCATTTGCCTTCTATAAAATGGGGTGGGGAATTATTATCCACGCAAAATGCCCTACGCTGCACGCCATTCTTGTCATTATCCTCATTTCTCATTCTTTCTTTACTGTTCTGAAGCAACTGATGAATTTGTCAGGTGAGAAAATGAAGAAAAGAATTCATCTTGTTAGCCCACAGAGGATTCACATTGAACTTCTTCACTCAGCCCTTCTCCTACCCCGGCATAGTGAGGAGTACCATGAATACCAGGTTCATTGCTTTCTCTCTAATTTCACTCTCCTGGTATTTCCCCAATGGCATTAATCATCAAATGGGCAGAAGTCGAAGTTCTCAGCCAACATAGCAACATCGGACAGAATTATGATTTCCTTAATAATAGTAGGTGGATGAAATGTATATAAAACTTTGCTGTTCTGAATGTGATATTTTATCATGATATAATATGCATTTACTTCTATCAGTGATTGATATCCTCTGAAAGAATACTCTATCAGCATATAATTAGAAGTTCTCCTTCATCTCCATCGAATGATACTTGTGTGGAAAATGTTGCCTGAAATCATTACACACGTGCACATTTATAATCTGCTTTTCCTCATAATGATTGAGAGACTTATACATTTTAAAGGGCTGCATAATTTTGATTCTTTACATATATTTGTATTGCTTGTGAGCATGTCAACTGTATCTATTTTATAAATGAGGTTCAGGGGACACTGCAGAATTTCTTCCAACTACTGTCATCGATTCCTGGATTTCCTATGAAATGTCAACACTACGGTTAATTACTAAGAAAGCAGAATAAATAGGCATCTGAAAGAGAATTTTTGCAGTACCTGATTTCAAGTGCTGAATAACAAGGTTAATTTAAAGCAATAAGAAGGTATGCTGTAACAGACAGGAGATACAAGGTAAGATGATTCATTTCAGCCTCTTCCTTTTATGGATGAAGAAACTGAGTTTATGGCTGGCCCAAGCTCATCAGCTGAAAGGGTAGTCTCCTGCCCAGGTACGAGCAAATCCTCTAGAATATCTTAAAGCAAAAGACATTTATTTATTCACTACTTCCCAAAGGTTTTGGATTTCAAAAAATGACCTGGAAAAGCGAACACTGCCCAAATTTATAGGATCTGAAATGGAGTTGCCCCACCCTCTCACAATTTCTGCAACCAGGGGTATGCAAGACCGTTCAATGGTCCAAATTTTGAATTACTTTTAGACTTACAGAACATTTGCAAGAATAGTACCAACAGTTTCTAGATGTCCCTGTCTCAGTATACCGTATTCTTAACATCTTATATACTGCAATATAATTATGCTAACCAGGAAATTAACATGGGTATAGTACCATGAACTAAAGATTTCATTTGAACTTCACTTTGAAATGTCCAGCTCCTGTCTTTTTCTGTTGCTGCTGTTCCCATGATCCAATTCAGAATTCCATATTGCATTTAGCTGTTAATTCTCTCTGCTCTCCTATAATCTGCAATAGCTCCTCAGTCTTTCCTTGTCCTTTGTGACCTTGACAGCTTCCAAAGAATACTGATTAGTTTATTTTACTGCATGTCACTCAATTCAGGCCTGTCTGGAATCTTAGGATTGGACCGATGCCACGCATCCCCATGAAAAACACCACACAAGTCGTGCCTCATCCTTCTCAGTACATCAGATCACAGCATTCATAATGTCAATGTGCATTATGATTGGTGATGTTGGTATCGATCACCTGGTCAAGATGGTCACCTCAGACTTTGCCACTATAAAGTTACTATCCCAGTGGCCACGATGGAACAATTTGAGGAGCAAGATAGATAATGATGGTATTAGACTGTCACCCATAAAATAATAGTTACCAGCTAATAGTGATATAAATAAGCAATTGATAAAATACAGTCAAGGCTTGGTATTCGCTGTGGTTAAGCTCTCTGACGTCACTGTGTGAACCTGAACTAGCTCATACTGAACCATTGCTCCTGGAGGAAATACAGGGTTAGGTTCCTGTAAGCCTGGGGTCAAAACCTTTTTTATCAGTTGATCCACACATACCTGGTTTTATTTTTCTGTTTAAAGACTCTACTTAATTTATTTGCTGATTCATTCACAACAGCACCGTAACTCAGGCCTGGAGGAAGCTCATCTAAGCACACATATTCTCTGTAAGGTTCCGTGAGGGACACTGAACGGCACAGAAGGAACACTAGAGAGCACATCGTCCCTGACGGGGGTACATTTTAAACAGTGAAGCCACCAACAGAAGCACAGAAATGTGAAAAGTGTGGCACTAGATCGATCAGAAAAGGGACAGTTGTTTACAGTGGGGGAGTCGAAAGAAGGAGGCAGAGTGTTGCGTCGTTGGACCCTGGCGGGGAATGTGTGTGCTTCACGAGTCTCAAAGTTTTCACTGCTCTGCATGTGCCCATGAAGGTCCAAGAAAGTGCCATGAGTTTTGATTTTGAGGCTACAAATAAATTTCAGCCTGAAGGTGAATTCTCAAGTTCCTAATAATGAGGATCGACTATATATGGAGGAGAAGTGACAGCTCTTCTTGGCAACTGACCTCTAAAAACATGAACAGAGTGAAGACACAGCAAATCACCAGCCCCGCGGGCACCCCGCACGGTGACCATTGCTGCTGCATGGATGCTATAACAGCGGGCAGATCTTGGAGGAACAAAGGGATTTGCATAGTTTCAAAGTATCTGCCCCAAGACATTTATTGACTACAGGATGAAATGTAGTAAATTTATATTCACTTCAAATTTAATATTTCATATCTTTATTTTTCTAATATTACATAGCATTAGCAGATGTTGACTGTGAATACATGTATATAGGTGGTATGTCCTCAAGTTCTTTTTTTTCTTTTTATTAGAGAGAGAGAGAGTGCAAGCAGGGGAGGGGCAGAGAGAGGAGAGAGAGAGAGAGAGAGAATGAATCCCAAGCAGGCTCCACACTCAGCGTGGAGCCCAACATGGGGCTTGATCCCACAACCCTGGGATCATGACCTGAGCTGAAATCATGAATCAGACACTGAACTGACTGAGCCACCCAGGCACCCCTCAAATCTTGATAAGGGGATCTCCAAATTTTTTAACGTGTTTTCACATCTGTATCATTAGTATTCAGGCAAAACTGTTCATTTATGTATAACTGGAGAAAAGTCAAAGAAGCAGCCACTTCAAGGTAGATTTGGGATATTTAAGGGTGACTACCTTTGTGAAATTATCCCAAGTAGAGGTAAGCACTTCCTCTTTGGTGTTTCCACTGTGTCCTATTTTAATAGACGAAAGATAACTATTTTACACTATAGCTTGACTGTGCACATCTGTTTCCTGGACAGACTGTTTCCTGAATACAGTGGCTGGCTCCTCTTCCTTTATATCTCCAGTGACAAGCACAGTGTCTCATATACAATAGGTGCTCAATAAACACTAACTGGAAACGGATGGGGTAGGATCCAAGATGGCTACTTCGGGTCTGCTGGACACATCCACCATCCATATTTTTTCACACATGGGGTTTTGTTCTTTATTTTCAGATGCTAATGTTTATCTCCCACCCACGGTGAAAAAAGGCATGCCCTTCGTTGTAGTAGTTAAAGGTACTTGGAAATGAAGACCTTTGTAAGCACATTTGGTTCATGGGAAGTTTTTTGTTTTACATGTGTTACTTCAGATGTGACCTTAGGTATTTTATTTATGTATCTATTTTTATCCTAATAATGGTGGATAATAATACTGCTGTCTCTAAGGGCAAAACAGATTAGTGGCAGTATTAGGGACTTTATGAAGCAGCTTATCTGAAAAAGCTTTTATTCCGAACAAGTGTCATGGTTGGTTCTGAGCACTTGGATGGTTCCAGACGGAATCACATGTATTCGGGAAGCTAACTAACAGAGCAGCCCCCCAAGGCCAGGGACTTACCGTAATGCACGTTGTCTTGCTCATTCTCAGTGCAGTGCAGGGTTCCTGGTTGGGCATTTCTCCCTGAGACAGTCTTTCAAGGACTCAGGCCTCTTCTCTCTCATGGCTCTACCTACCTCCAGGTCCTCAGAATCCTCTCCCCTCAGCTGGCGGGGGAGGTTATGGGCCCGGTCTAGCACTGGTTTGCTGCCTTTTCCCCACATTCTCTTGGAAGTGAAGCAATCATGTTTCTACCCTTGAGTGCAAGGCATGCTGGGAAATGTCTATCTTAGTGTGCCCATGAGAAGAAAGGGCAATTGTTGGGTGAACAGCTAGGCAGTCTGCCTCACTAGCTCAGCCTGGCATCTCTCTCTCTCAATTCTCATGGCACTTGTTTTCCTTATTCTTCTTTAGATGCTTAACACTTTGTTCATTGTACTTATTCATTCATTGTTAAACCCATTGATACCATAATGGCCTCTTGCAACATGCCAGTTGGTGCAAGTTGAATAGAAAAATCAGGTACAGGGCCCTTCCTAGAATCCAATCTAGCTCAACTCGAGGTAACTGTCAGAGTATCTGGAAGTCATGAAGAAATATGAGTGTGATTACCTATCTCACCAAAGAAGTACTTGAAGCTCAGGTATCTAAATTTTGCTGTCCATATATTTGTTCATATTTCACCTTTTAATAATCTAACTGGAAACAAGCAGAAGCAGATATCTAAGATTTAGGGAAAATATAAAGGCAAGGAACTTTTTTTTTTTGCTACTTAATATATTTTATTTTTACTTACTTATTTATTTATTTATTTATTTTACAAATAGTTTATTGTCAAGTTGGTTTCCATATAACACCCGGGGCTCATCCCCACAAGTGCCCTCCTCCATGCCCATCTCCCCGCTCCCCCCACACACCCATGAGTCCTCAGTTTGTTCTCAGCATTCAAGAGTCTCTCATGGTTTGCCTCTCTCCCTTTCCCCCACCATTTCTCCCCTTCTTCTCCCTCATAGTCCTCCGTTAAGTTCCTCCTAATCCTCCTATACATGCAAACATGATATTCGTCTAAAGGCAAGGAACTTTACATTCTCTCTCGGAATTTCATTATCCTTGAAAATTTGGAAAACGTTATTATTCAGTCTTATCAGAGAATTGGTTTTGAGACCCACTGGTCTCGTCTCTGATTATCTATGGACATGGTATTCCTTCTTTGTTACTGTATAAGCAGTTTGAATTTGGGACCTCTTGTAATGTAAGCCTTTTGTTCTTCCCTTTATACTCATATATACTTAACTGATCAAATAATCTTTCAAAAAATAATTACTTATATAACTTTTTAAATAAAGTTTATTTATTTTGAGAGAGAGAGAGAGTGCAAACAGCAGAGGGGCAGAGAAAGGGAGAATCCCAAGTAGGCTCCTCAGTGTTAGCACAGAGCCCAGTGTGGGGCTTGAACTCAAGAAGCTGTGAGATAGTGACCTGAGCTGAAATCAAGAGCCAGACCCTAGACCACCTGAGCCATCCAGGGGCCCCATTACTTGTATGCTTTTTAAATGTACTCATTATAGGGGCGCCTGGGTGGCTCAGTCGGTTAAGCATCCGACTTCGGCTCAGGTCATGATCTCACAGTTTGTGGGTTCGAGCCCCGCATCGGGTTCTGTGCTGACAGCTCAGAGCCTGGAGCCTGTTTCAGATTCTGTGTCCCCCTCTCTCTCTGTCCCTCCCCCACTCGTGCTCTCTCTCTCTCTCTGTCTCAAAAATTTAAAAACAAAAGTTTAAAAAAAATAAAAATAAATGTACTCATTATAGAAAAGATTGAAAACCTTGGTAGGCAAAAAGACAAAAATTAGAAATGTTTGTTATCTTACTTCCCATAGATAAATCCTACTAAGATGATAAGTGCATCGCCAGTCTTTTTTCTGTATGTGTGTGTAAGTATGACTACAGTATACATACACTTTTACAACAATGAGATTCTAAGCATATGGCTATAACTTAAAAAATTCATCTATTAATATATCCATCCTATGTTGGACATCTTTTGACTAGGGTTTTCTTGTGAGCCTATTAAGCGTAAATGAGTCAATCAAAAATGAACCAGTAAAAATAAAGTACCTACAAGAAACTTATACCTGTATGTAAAATAGGACAGCAGAGGGGAGGTAATGCAAAATTGAGGAGAATGGCTGAGGACATTTTGTTTCTGAAGTAGACATAGTCGTTAGCACTCAGACCTGGGTTTAAAGTCAATCAACATAATAATCACAATCACAATATAGATTATTTTGTATGAACAAAATAGTTATAGTTGGGTGAATGGTTCAAGTCTTGTTTTTAAAAAAATCTTTATTTATTTATTTTGAGAAAGAGAGAGAGAGAGAGCACAAGCAAGGGAGGGGCAGAGAGAGAATCCCAAGCAGAGCCTGATGCTGAGCTTGAACTCACAAACCGTGAGATCATGACCTGAGCTGAAATCAAGAGTCAGATACTTACCAGAGTGAGCCACCCAGATGCCCCCTAAGTACTTCTTTGTGATAAATAAAACACCAACATCTATTTATCCCAGCTTTACAGTTTACTAACTGCAGTCTTTCTGGGCTAGGTTTCCTTCTTTGTGAGATGGGCGTGATGCTAGTGTTTACCCCACAGAGTTGTTGAGATCATTTAATGAGCCATGAGCCAATACATCGGAAGTGCCTGGTGAATAGTAGTGCTCAATAACTATTAGTTATCATGACCCTACCTGTGAATTAAAAAACAGTAGATGGTAGTCTCTCTGTATAAGTAGGCTTTAAATCAGTGATTCTTAGCCAGGAGTGAGTTCCCCTGACCTCATTCCCCAGGGGACGTTTGGCACTGTCTGGAAACAGTTTGGTTTGTTCCATCTGATGGAGGAGGTGGTAGAAGAGGGGGTGTTACTGGTATCCACCGGACAGAGGTCACGGGTGCTGTGGCACATCCTATAGTACACAGGACAGCCCCTGTGACCAAGAACAATCCCGCCCCAAGTGTCAGTCAGTAGTGCAGATACTGAGTTTCTGCTTTAGAAGACTGTCTATGCTGTACTGTCATAGATGAGGGGGTGACTTTGACGCGGAAGTCACACAATTAGGAAGTAACCTCTGATGAATCAATCGATTCACCAGGTGTTTGTGGAGATCAAATGAAAGACTGTATTTAACTCTTCTCTAAACTAATATTGTGCAGATATAGGTTCATTCTAAATAATTTTCCTTAATTTAAATTTTTTTTCATTTTCCCACTGAAGTGTCTTTTTAGACATTTTTCCCCCTAATTACTTCCTCCGACCATGATGTGTTAATACTACAGGTATGCTGGGTATCTATGAAGTCCGATAGGATTGAGAGCCACAACCACTACGATTTCCAAGATTTTTTTCTTTTTCTTTTTCTTTTTGCCTCAGAAGAACCAATTTCATGCCTCTCTGGCAATATCCCCACCATTGAGAATGCATGTTCTAGATAAAAGGGAATGAATTCTGAAAACAGAAGTATTTTTTATGATGTTTTGATTACTTATTAAATTAAAAGTAGTTTTGTATCATCTGTTTTGTATTTGGAATCACATTGAGACAGCCATAGGAGATGTGAAAATAATACTGTGGATTTAAAATGCCTGTAGTCTTGGGGCCCCTGGGCGGCTCCACTGATTGACTCTTGATTCAGCTCAGGTCATGGTCTCAGGATCATGAGATTGAGCTCCACATTGGGCTCTATGCTGGGCAGGGAGCCTGCTTGGGATTCTCTCTCTCTCCCTCTGCCTCTCTTCCCCACTTGTGTTCTCTCTCTAAAATAAAATTAAAAATTTAGAAAATAAAATACTTATTGCCTTTAAGGTTAACATGTCTATTGCATTTTAAATGGACAGTGATAGGTGCGCCGGGGTGGCTCAGTCAGTTGAGTGTCCAACTCTTGATATTGCCTCAGGTTATGATCTCACGGTTCATGGGTTCGAGCCCCATGATGGGCTCCGCACTGACAGTGTGGAGCCTACTTGGCATTCCCTCTTTCTCCATCTCTCTGCCCCTCCCCTGTGCCCTCTGTCTCTCTCAAAATAAATAAATAAACTTAAAAAATTAAAGGGGCAGGGGTGCTCATACAGATGAATGGAGGTTTAGTAAAATCTGTAAATGCAAAAATAAAATCTGCTAGAGGACAAATGTAGAAGAAACCGGAGAGATGAAAGCTTTCTTGAGAGGCTGCTGATCTGAATTGAAGCTTACCGTGAAAAGGAAACATAAAAGGAGGGTTTGAGAGGTAATAGCATGGATGGGAACCTGCTCTATGAGGAAGCTAAAGGGAATCATATTCCCTTTTCTTTTTTGGAGGTGACAGGTACTACAATAACTGGGTAGCTTCTTTTTCTGATTTGTATGAAAAGGAAGGATTCAGTACAACTATATCTGCGAGGCGGGGTGGGGGGGCACATCCTGTGTTGGGGAACAATGAGGCTTATGCTGTAGATGAGCTGTCTGGTCACCCCACACAGGTCTGGAAGGAATCTTCATGCTGCCTGGCTCGTTTCCATCTTTTCCTGCTCTTTCTCACTCCCCTGCCTCCCGTTTGTAAATCCTCGGCAGAGGGCTCCCCTCTGACTTGTCAGCCTTATATCTTACCACGACGTCTACACAGAGCACGCTCTCAGTCCCGTCTTCCAGCCTCCCTGTGATCCTTGTGGGTTCCTACCTCCACACTCTTGGTTGTAACTCATTTTGCATCCAGACTGCCTTCTCAGTGCATCATTTTCTACCTTCAGACTCTTCCTTTTTGTTCCCGCTACACGACGCCGGCCCTGAGAGGTAGGTGAGAGCCTCACTTGACAGGTGCACAGCCTGCCTCGGGTTCCCCAGCTGGTGCGCCCAGGACCCAGATCTTCCACCTCAGGGTCGGATGTGCCATCTGCTCTTGCTGTCTGGGCCTCTCTGGTACCTTGTCTGACATGTTGTAGATATTCAGTGAACCTTTCTTTCCCGATGAATGTACAGATAGATACCTTTTACCTTGACGATGGATGAATGATGGTAGATAAGATGGCCATAGTTCTCTGCATTATAGGTTTTGCATTTTATTTCCTGCTCATTTGTTGGCATCTGTCAGCAACTGGAAATAAAATTTTGAATCTTTTCCTCCATTTCTGCAAAAGTTTTGGTGTGGGGTAAGAGGAGAGCTAAGTGTTGATCTCACAGTATGAATGCCGTACGTGTTGGTTCTGGGTGGTCCACTATCCACTATGAGTTTTTAGGCATGTACTGTAAGTAAATGCCCGTATATAAATAGAGGCCAAGGTGTTCGCGGGCAGTGCTGGGTGTCACGCTCCTTAAAGGAGGAATTTGCTGCGCTTAATTTTGTATCCACTGGCCTGGACTGACCATGGAACATAGTTGGTGCTTAATACATGTTTATTGAAGTAAAGGAGCTATTGTTTCCCTCCTTCTCTATATGGGCTCTCTGCCAAGTCTATAACAATTCGCCCTTCTCTGGGAACTCAGAATTGGCATTGGCTCATTCTTCTCCGAATTCCTGCACCCAGCCACCCCCAGCCATAGTTCATTGGCCAGGGTCAAACACCTGCCCATTGCTGGCTCAATTCTCATCCTGGGGGACTGAGGGTCAGTCTCTGTGGCTAAGCCCAGAGCATATAAACATGGGGTCTGCCCCAGAGTGGTCTTACAGACTGAAGGTTGGAGAAAGCTAAATTTACAAACTCAAGGTCTGAAACCACTGTACAAAGAAGAGCAGACAGAATATGGAGAGAAATTCTGGATGGATGCAGCTGCCTCAGAGTCTTGGCTGCATTTCCCATTTGATGCCTTGAGATACCGTTGTGTTTGTTCTTCTTTGTAAATTTCTTTTTGTGTCAAAGTTGGTCTGGGTTGGTTTGAATTATTTGTGACTAGTGACTGAAAATCTTCTACCACTCTATCAAAATTTCAGGTTTCCGACCTCAATGCAGGAAACTGTACTACATAGAAAAACCAGATTGGGGGGGTGACCAAATTTAGTTTAAAAACTATGAACAGAAATCACTTGGGAATTGTCTATCTTAAAAATAGATTTGAGGCGATTGGTAGAACAATGCTGAGGGGCTTCTGTGTGTTGTTAGTTTTGAAGTAGCAGGGAATTTTTCCTATAAGGTTAAGTAGGAGCATGAAGAAAGAAAAACAGGAAGTGCCTAAAATCCTAGACGGTAGTCAATGATAAAGCAAAAGACCAATTGATACACAAGAAACCCAAGTCATTCCTCCATGCTTCCCGAACTTCAACCCTCCTATCCAACCCAGTCTGTCTCTTTTCCCACCTAATGGTCTCTTGGTCTATCTCTGTCCACTCTGAGTGGCCGCTGTTTCTCATAAGGACTCATGAACTAACCTTCTGTATGTGGGCTGCTGGAAGCCACTCTCGCCACCAGGTTTCTCCACACTGTGACTAGAGCAGCCTCTAAACATGTGCAATTGATGTGTCCCCTCCTCCAGGTAAGAGTTGGAGAGGCTTTCTTTTGCTCTGTCCCCTCACCCCCACCCCAAAGCCCTGTCCAACTACCAGCCACATGTGCACCCACTCCCCTCCCTGTCTCGGTTCCTCATGGGCTGCTTTTCATTTCCTGGCCCCACCAGCCGCCTTCCGCTGCAGGGCCTTTGAACACATGTTCTCTCTACTGGACCCTTCTTTTCTGCCTCCCGTGGCTTCTCTGACTTGACCAGTTACTCCTGGCGAAGCACTGTGCGCCCATCCTTTCTACCTCATGCCCTACGTGCGATTTCCTTTTCCTTTTATCTTCTTGTTTGCTTGTGTCTCTGTTCCCTTACACTAAAAACCCCACCAGAGCAGGAAATCTCTGCTTTGGTCCTGGCCCCGAATAGGGCAATCGATGAATATTTAATGAATGAACACCTATGTGAAAGGGGAAAGGAGAGAAAAAAACAAGCAAACCTTAAAGAAGCAGCCTCCAGTTTTCTCCCTATTCTTTTTTCAAAGATCTTTTTTTTTTTTTTTTTATAATTCAGTTGTTTGTAACTCACAGTTTCTCTTAGGTACTGGGCTAGTGATGACCGATATTATTAATAGCTCTAAACTCCCTTTACAAGTGGGGGTGTAAGCGTATCAGTACCTCACATATAATTCATGTTAGCAGGGCTCCTTGGCCAGCCCGCAAAGGCCAGGTTAACCCATTGTGATTTAACCACTAAATCAGTGGTTTTAGGTCTTGAAGTCTCCTAAGCTTCTGTGTGTCTTGAGGGGGACCCAGGCGATATGAAGGGAAGAGAACTCTGGTTACTAGTGGAGGAAAGGCGTTCTGAGAGACGTGTTCTAAGGCCCGCCATTTTGGTGGCAAGCATGGGACAGGTAGATGGGAATGGGGAGCCGCCTTGGTGACCGTTCAAGGGTTAAGTTGTACCAGTTGGAAGGACGGGCTAGGGTAGGTCCCCTTGCCTTTCCTCTTGCGTATGTCCTTTGAAGGGTGTGCTCTGAAGCAGAAAACCCTACTTACTCTGCTCGACAGAGACCTTTCTTGTTCTAGATCACAGAAATAGTTGTACTTTGGGCTAGAATTCCCACACAGCATTTTATCCTAACAGGAAGAAAAGGGAAGGAGTTTCCAAAGGTAAAGGGATTGATACAGAAGCCCTGAGAGAGCAAGAGAGTGAAGTCAGTTTGTGGCAGTGACACTAGATATTGTTGGTCGAAGAGGAAGGTGGATAGTGCTTGGGGAATGACGAGGCAGGAAGGGAGACCAGAGAAAACAAAGCCTTCTTGCCTGAGAGTAAGAGATGCAGACATTCTGCTATTTCAAGAACCAGGTTTTCTTTTCTTTCTTTCTTTTTTAATGTTGTATTTATTTCTGAGAGAGAGAGAGGGAGAGAGAGGGAGAGACAGCATGAGCAGGGACGGGTCAGAGAGAGAGGGAAACACAGAATGGGAAACAGGCTCCAGGCTCTGAGCTGTCAGCACAGAGCCCGACGCGGGGCCCGAACCCACGAACTGTGAGATCATGACCTGAGCCGAAGTCCGACGCTCAACCGACTGAGCCACCCAGGCGCCCCAAGAACCAGGTTTTCTGACAAATATTCCCAGAGCCCACAGCTCAGTACAAGGGCCAGTTACTTCAGCTACACCTTCCTAGAGAGTATCACTTTTATTTTAGAAAGAATCATCTGGCTGCAATGTTAATAAAATCAAAAATTCAGAAACTAGCACATTATAGAAACAGCTCCACGGCATGAATTGCTTTCCCGAAATGAGATTGTAGAGTACACCACAAAAGCATTTTTGTGAAAATTCCAGAAAAGAGGATTGCCTGAAATGAAACCCGGCGTTCTTTCCAGAGAGTTTTGCAAATACCATCAGTGCAGCGAGAAGCACAGGAATTCTGATGAGAATACATTTTTCCAGGATTCATCATCCCCTTCTCTTTTACTCGGGAGGTGGCCTCTTCTTCATGGTTGTTGGATGGAACCGGTGAACCAAATACTTGAAACCAATTTGCTGGTTTGAGAAGAGGTAATTGATTCGCACAGCAGGTGTACACTTGGAAAACTGCATTGTTTAACTCTGCATGTGGATGATTCTTGCCTCACACTCCTTTAAGTCAGGCTGACTGAGTGACGCACATGGATTCTTCTTGCTTTATTTAAGTCTTCAGAGTTAAAAAATACAGGTCTGGATGTTGCCTTGAGTTTAAACTACTTTGGGTACTTCTCAGAAAATGTCTAGTTGGGTGAGGGATACTTTTTTGCAAGTATGTGCATTATTTGTGGGGGAGGATGTTGGGAGAGAAATGTCTTGTGAATTTTGTCCAGTACCAAGAAGGCAATAGAGCAGACTCCCGAGTTAAATGAGTAGGTTTCTTGATCTTATTCAGAATCATCACTGCTTGAGCTCTTAGTGATTTGTTTATGTCTCAGCAACAAAGCCCAGTCAATGTATTATTTATATCAAATTAGAATTTCCTCTATCACTGAAGGAAAGGAAGAACAGAGAGGGTACGCTGTTGAGCACACATATACTTCTGTGCATTTTGTATTATTTTCACTAACGAAAGCTTTTCAAAGGAATAATCAATATTCAACATTTTGGGTGGAAATGAACAAAAAATACATTTTGGGTCATTATTTCTTCTGGGTATTGTTTAAGAACATAGGGGCACCTGCGTGGCTCAGTCGGTTAAGCATCTAACTCCTGATTTCAGCCCAGGTCATTATCTCATGGTTTGTGAATTCAAGCCCCACATTGGGCTGTGTGCTGACCACGCTGAGCCTGCTTTGGATTCTCTCTCTCTCTCCCCCTCTCCCTCCCTCCCTCCCTCCCTCTCTCTCCCCCCCTCCCTCTCCCCACACTCCTCGACTTGCTCTCAAAATTAAATAAACATTTTTTTAATATTAAAAAAAGAGGAACATATATAAGGGCACCTGGCTGGCTCAGTCAGTTCAGCTTCTGACTTTGGCTCAGGTCATGCTCTCACAGTTTGTGAGTTAGGTCGGCATCGGCTCTATGCTGACAGCTCAGAGCCTGGAGCCTGCTTCAGACTCTGTCTCCCTCCCTCTGTGCCCCTCCCTGAGTCATGTTCTCTCCCTCCCAAAAATAAACATAAAAAAATTTTTTTGAAGCATATGTAAGGTGATGAAGCCACATGCTGCTAAATATTCCCCTTTAAATCCTAGAAATGTAGGTCCCACCCGACGCCAAACCTTCCCCTTACACTTGTTCCCAAGAAACATTATTGACCCAGGGAAGGTTCATTTCAACACGGGGTCCACCATTTTGAACTAATTTGAGCAGGCTTTGTAGTAGGAAGAAATGATTTATTGTTCCTGGTCATCATTAACAAGAAGACCATTGTGAGCAAGTCTGCTGATAGATCTACAGCCAAAGGGGAAGGTTTTAATTTGTGATCAGCAAAGTTTCTTTCTGTTTAATGGGGAGGGACGTCTCTGACTCCTATCTGGATGGGTTTATGATAGGAGACAGGCTTTAGGGGTATTTATTGACTTCATACCAGGAGCCTTTTTAATATATAGTTATGTTTCAGAAATAAAACTCCCACGGCCCTCATTTGGGGTGAGCAGTTGGCGGAGAAAAGAATCCAGCTAATATTTTCTTCAAATATCCGCATTTTTGGCTTTGATTTTTTTTTTTTTTTTTTTTTTTAGCTGACAAGTTATTTCTCTTTTGGACCTCATGGTTGATACATAAGACGGTCACATGAACCAGAGAGAGAACTAAAATGAAAGAGAGGATCTAGTCACAGGCATGCCACAGGGCTGCAGATGAGAAACTTCCACAAATGGGCAAAAGCCGAGCCACACGTGGACAGGTAGCCATCTGGGAAATACTGATTTCCCTGTGGTGGTTATTGGCACAGGAAACTCGGAAAGGACATGGCCCCACACTGATGATCTCGTGTTAGAACACGAGGCGCAGCAGCTATACACTGCACACAAATAAACCATCACGTTTCTGAAGTGTGCAGTGTGGTACGTTTTGGTGATTTGCAGCTTTGGGCTCCTGCGACTGCATCTCTTGAGGAAACTGCGGGAGAGTCCGCGGTCACTGAGACCCAGGCAGCACTCAAGGTGTGAGCCCCAGCTTCCTAAGGACTGGAAGTCACCTTGGGATTCAGCCTCGGGTCTAGAGCAGGTCCACTGATAGGATGATATGTTTAAGACACTCACTGATGCTCCTTGTCTGGGAGCGGGAGCATCAGTTGCTTCTGCCTCCTCCCCCCCACCCCCAGCCCTACATAGGCATCATTTACTGTATGAAGGAAAAAAGGAGTTTTACCAAAGAATAGAGGGGAAGAAAAGGCTTTAGATTTTCAAAAGCTAAGACCCTAAGGACACTTAGTAACTATGAGATGAGTTGGAGCAAAACTTCTGGCCTCTAGTAGAACATGAAATTTTGCAGGTGTGCGGGCAGGGAAGGGGGAGGCACTGTCTCCATGCAGGCCAGGCGGGAGCTCCTGGCTGTTGGTAGGGAGGTGAGGAGGAAGGAAAGAAAGTGGTGGGGAAGAGGAGAAGCAGAGAAAGCCCCTGGAAGCTGCTAGCCCATCCTTCCCCTGGAAAGAGGCTTTGTGCCCAGCACCCCCGGGGGAAAGCAGTAGGTGCAGAAATCCCCAGATGCCTTGGGTCGCCTTCCCTTTCCTGTAGGGCTCAAGGAGACTGCCAGCCCCCAAACAGAAATGGCTAAGTGGCGTGAAAGGTACAGATAGTCAGAAGGACCCTGGAGGCATTGAACGTACCAGCCTAGCAGGCAGATGTGAGAAGGAATCGCCAGGGCTCACAAGGGCCACAGAGTAGTCAAAAAGAGCCCATAACCTTCCTTTGGCCTTGAAGTGAGGGAAGTCTTGTGAGATGGAGCCCTTAACCTGTGGGCTCTGGCTAAGCCCATTCGGAGGTGCCTGGGTGACTCAGTCGGGTAAGTGTTGACTCTTGATTTTAAGGTCATGATATGGTTCGTGCGATCGAATCCTGCGTCGGGCTTTCTGCTAACACCGTGGACCCTGCTTGGGATTGTCTCTCTCTCTCTCTCTCTCTCTCTCTCTTCTTCTCTCTGCCCCTCCCCTGTTCATGTGTGCTCTATCTCTCTCTGCCCCTCTGTCTCAAAATAAATAAATGAACTTAAAAAAAAAATAAAGAAGTGAATTGGATTGCAGGACACCCAGGAGATACTGGAGAATTGGTTGGTGTGGAGGAAAAAAATCCCGCTTTGGAGGCAGAAGTGTTTTGAGTCAACACAGTTCAGACCTTTGGACTTCTTTCCTGTTCTTCCCAGGCGCAGGTCACACGTCATGTGCTCCAGGTACCTTTCCTCCCCTGGGTTCTGTTAGCACTTTATACATTGATCAGGGCCCTTGAGGAAGGTGGCCTTGGGCGGCAGGGCAGAGTCCATGTCAGCTGCTAAGTGTGAACCCAGAAGCTGCCGTCTCGTGTCCTCACTGTACCTGCCATTCGTGCACCACCCGGGGCTGGCAGGTATTTTGGTGCCTGGTACATAATAGAGCCTCAACACATATTTGTCCAACTAAATTTAAAATTCCAAAACACATACTTAGAGAAACGTGAGACAGATCCTTGAAAGGATATTTAACTGGCATGGCTTCGATTCCCTCACTGCTTTTCTCTCTCACCCCAATGCTTTATTTCAAACTCATTCAAATGTACCACACGGTGCAAGAATCACGCACTGAATGCCCATACAACCATCTAGCTTGCATAATAGACTCTATTAAATGTATGTGTCTTTGTGCATTTTTGATATGTTTACCCATCCATCTCCCCATCCATCAGGCCATGTTATTTTTTCCTCACTGCCTTGCCAACACAACCAATGTTTGAAAGACCTTTGGCGTGGGGATCGGATCTGGGACTAATTCCCGAATTCAGTCCTTTTTCGTTGCATGACCCTGGGGGTGTTGCTTAACTGGACAGTGGAGCCTACTTCATGGGTTGAGGAGAGAATGAGATAATGCAGATAAAGGGCCTGCCACGTAATGTGTGTTCCATGTGATAACAAGAGAGTAAGCACGGCGTAAATATTTATTCCAACCATTGGCACTGATTTGCAATGATTTGTGCTTCTTGTGGCCTTGCTTTCAGCCCCTGCTTTGGGCTAAGTTCACAGGAGACCAAATCTCAGACTCTTTCTTGGTTATAAGCAAGAGGTCCTTCTAGCTGAGAGGTCAGAGGTGATCTGGGCTTTGGTGTGGAAACTACATTGTGAATTCCCTGGGACAGGGTAGAAACCGTAGATCTGAGAGTGGAATCACCCGATTTACTTACCCCGACAGGAAGCGGTAATACCTTACCGAAAATTCAGAAGAACGTTTGCTAAAAATGTAGTTAAGGAGATCATGTCTCCCATAGCCATAAAAACCTCTTCCCGAGTCCTTTGGTGCAGAGATTTGCATATTTTCTGGGGAGAGGCCCTCTTTAGTACAACCCTCCACTCTAAGACTGCAGACTGTCCCCACATCAGGGAGCCAGAATTATGCTCAGGTCATTTCGTTCCTAAAATGGGCCAGTAAAGTTGTGGCCGGGGAATGGCAGATGGGGTCACCTTCCTTTTGGCCTCAGACCAGGCAGCGTTTGGGATTGTTGGATGGTCGGAAAAAGAAAATCTCATCCTTTATTTCCTGCCTGTGCTGCGCCGTGCCCAGCCCATGCCGCATCATTTGCAATATCCTTCCTACCCCGTGGTTTAATCATGTTGAGTACGGGATGCTGTGAATGTTATGGTTTGAATAAAATTGGGGTCCATCCATAGGATGTTTTCTGCTGCACACTTAGACTCGGGGCCTCTCGATTGCTCATTTGTGTTTGTGGATGACAGTAGACTTGTCCCTACATAAACTGGAAAGTGCCTAATGCTCCCCTCTTCGTCATGGTTTACAACCTGCATGACCTAGCACATCAGTCTCTGGAATTCTTGTTAAAATACAAGTGTCTGCTTTCCCCCAATTCTCCCAACCCTGAGAGTCTGAGTCAGTGGGTCTTGGGATAGCTCCCTGAAATCTGCACTTACAAAATCTTTTACAAATTATTTTACTTCACAGCCAGAGCTAAGAACTACCTCTTTACCCTGAAGCTGCATGGCTTTTCTTCATAAAAGCAGAGAGGAAGCAGGGGCACCTCGGTGGCTCAGTCAGTTGAGTGTCCGACCTCGGCTGAGGTCATGATCTTACGGTTTGTGGGTTTGAGCCCTGCTTTGGGTTCTCTCCTGACAGCTCAGATCCTGGAGTTGTTTTCATTGTGTGTCTCCCTCTCTCTCTGCCCCTCCCCCACTCTCAAAAATACATAAATGAAACAAACCACAGAGATGAAGCAGGCATTTTTGAGATGCAAAATCTTCGGTGACCTTTCCGTTTTAGCTTTGTCTTCCATCAGTTGATGGGCATAAAATAGAGAGCTAGCTGAAATGAAAAGATTAGGAATAGTTCCAGAGTAGGAAGGTTGGGTGTAAAGGTTGGGCATAAACCCAGGAGAGCTCTTGAAGAGCATAGTAGCTAGCATAAAGAAGAACTAATCGAGCTTATCACAACCAGCTAGGAAAGCAGGCTGGAGATGATCAGGTAAAGGGTAGAACCCGAGCCAGAAGGGCACGGGCAGATTGAGTTACCGTATTTAATTCCACAGCATCCAGACTTCACATTCTAAAATCCCAGGCACCTGTTGGTCAAGTGCCATTTGGGATACGGTTGTCATTGTCCACGCAGAACAGATTTTGTTGTTCTCCATGGTGTCATGATTGGACAGTGTCCCTCAGAATTTCAGTCAGAAAACAACTTAAGGACTGTCTGAAGGAAGAATAAAATCCTGCTTGTTGTCTGAAAACCTACTATTGTCAGTTGCTGGTTAGATCAAAAAAGTAACATCAGACAGATCAAGTGTTACTTGTTGGGAAGAAAGTTCTGGAGAAAATAGTGGAAAGGTTTTTCAAGAAATGCTGCATTCTTGATGCTTTTGATGACACAGACACAAATATCATGTGGAAAATGGGAACCACATGTTAATTTTGAGTTGAAAAGTGACCCGGGAGAGTTGGATGTGAAGGAGTTTGGAGTAAGTTGACTGGAAGCTTTTTGTTTCCTCTTCCTTAATGGCAGATAATAGTGATACATCTTATAACCCTTGGTGTCTTACATTCAGTGTAAGAGAGTGTTTGTGTTGGTTTGTACAAAGGAGAATGCTGGATAGAATTCTCCTCTAAATAGTCCCCTGAAAAGAGCATATATAAAACGTACAACTACAGAGGGGACCCAGGGAATCACAGATCCGTGTGTAGCTAGCTTGCATAAAATAAATTCTCTCTGAAAAGAGGAAGAGCCACCACCATACATTTACACAATAATAACACTTTCAGAGAAAGCACTTTCAGAAACTGCAGCTTAGCAGTTTCACTAAGAAGGAAGTATTGCTATTTGGAATTTTTTGAAAAATACCTAGGCATGTGAACTGGAAACTGATGGGTACAGCCAGATGGGCTTTCAGAAAATCTCTCTTGTTGGAGGTCAGTTGGCTACAGTTTGTCCATAGACTCCAGTTTGTCCAGGAGCCTTCACTGATGCCTATTTTCCAGGCTTCATTTACACCTATGGTCTGTTTCATTCTAAAAAGTGTTCTAATTAGAACAGTATGATGTATAGTCAACCTCCTTAGTTTGAACACGCTACATAATTGTAGGAGGCCCAGGGAAAATGAGAGCAGGGCTTGCTCCATCCTAAGTGTAGATGCTTCATAAATGTAGTCAAATGGATGCATTAGTGACTCGGGGCCCACATCATGCCCTTGCCTCGTGTTGAGCTTGTGGCTGATTGCAGTCCGGTCTCTTCCACAAAGTCACATCTTACTTGGGTAGGACTGCTTTTGGTAGCATCTGTTCCTACTTAATTTCCCGATGTTAGAATTCGACCCATTGTCAAGAACTTTGTTGTCCAAGGTGCTGCCTTAGCCCTTCCAGCCTCCTGCTGTCTGAAGATAGAATCTTGCTTTTCTGTGTCGTTTCCGTGTTCTGATTAAAGATACTGCATGGGATCACCTGGTGACACATCACCTCTTTTCGGTTTGACCCCCATTCACATCCTGGGAGTCATTTCACATCCCAAACTCTCCTGCCCCTTGCATGATAAGATCTCAGGAGATGTCAAGCAAATGTCTGTTGAAACTTCAGAAGTCTGATGAGGAGTGTCTCTCCCTAATTTATGCATCTAGATCTTGGACCAGAAAGAAAGAAAACACAGTTAAGTGTAATGTGACTTCCTAGTGAGTGTGCTGCTTTTGGGCCCCCACGGCACCTTGGACAGGGAATGACTGACACAGAATAGGTCAGCGCTCAATGAATATTTGTTCATCCAAGCACGATTTCTTACTGAAAAACCAAGCAGAAGAGCTTGCCTGTGGTTCTTGCTGTGAAAAAAAAAAAAAAAAAAAAGCCTATTTCTTTACACCTGTCAAGGACATCTGCTTTGGGAAGTCCCACACACAGCTTAGGTCCACGCTGGAGTATGAATCGACTATTTGCTAATCATGTAAATATTATTGCTGAAACGAAAACATGATTGAAGCTGGAAGTGTGAACCGAATGCAGGAAGTGCCAGCTCTTTAATGTAAGCAATTAATTAGGCATCATCTTTACGTCTGGTGATGGGTCCCCGGGTGTTAATCAAATCGAGTATCACCAGCTGCTGAGAGAACAGGCTCATCCGGGAAGTATTCTTTGTACCGACGGGGAGAGGGAGGTGGCCCTGAAATGGATTTCCTGAGACTCCAATGCTAAAGACCTCTCTAGAGGAATTGTGGGAAACTGCTTTGTAGGCATGTGTGTAAGAGATCATACAAACATGGTCTTGAGTCAGCTGAAGTGGTAAAAAGGGCTAGAAAGAGCTGGGTTCAACTCCTGGTTCTACTTTGTTCTAGCCTCAGAAAGCCACATGATCTGTTTGAGCTTAGTGTCTTCAACTTGAAAATGGAGAAGATAACATCCACCTTGTAGGGCTTTTAGAAGCCTAAGAGATGCTGTAGATGGCAGCCTGGGCAGTGCCCAGCCTGCAGGAAAGATTCCCCGAGGCAGTCAGGTGGGTAGTGATGGTGCTGGTTAGATACTGAATTCTGATCCCGACTCGGCTGCCTCTGTGTCTTCTTTGACCTTGGACATACCCTCAACTTTCAGAGCTTGCTCTTCAAGTCTCTGAAAAGGCAGGAGCAGGCTGTTCCAGGGCTAAATGCCCACCATTCTATGGCATGCTAGGAATTGAGACAATTCTGTAATAAGTGGAATGAAACGTGGGGAAAACCCCACTGATACATGGGAGGGTGGTCTCATCAGCAAGGGTGAAGCTCTGCCGGGCCTTCCTTTTCTTCGTTTCGACCCCCAATCCCCACCCCCACCCCAGAGCAGACTGGAGGCCACCTGGAGTGAGCCCTCCTCCCCAGTCCTCACTGCCACACCTGCCTGACCGTCCTCCCAGGCAGGGGTCGCCCTGGAGAACGTCTCTGCAGGGTAGGGAGACATTCCGCACCACGACAAGGCCACGTGGAAAGAAAAAGATTTTGGGAGGGAGAGACCTGTATTGAACTATTGAGATATTTATTGATTTATTTTTGAAGTTTATTTATTTTGAGAGAGAGAGAGAGAGCACACGCACAATACACACAGGCAGGGGAGGGGGAAGAGAGCTGGGAGGGAGAGAGAGAATCCTGAACAGGGTCCACACTGTCAGGGCAGAACCTGATGCGGGGCTCCGACCCACACGCTGTGAGACCATGAGCTGAACCAAAACCAAGAGTCAGTTCCTCAACTGACTGAGCCAACCTGGCATCCCAAACTATTAGGATATTTAAAATAATGTTTCCTTTTCTTTATTTTTCTAAATGCAAATGAATACATGGCTGATGCAGAGAGCTACAGACATAAAATAGTTGAAAGCTACCACCATCAGCTATGTGTGTCCTTCTAGCGATTTACATATAAAACAAACACTACTACCCTATCTTAGGGCATACTCTTCTGGGTTTTCCCCCCACCCCGGTCCCACTTCTGCATCATTGCTGGTTTAACTTTTGCTGATTTCTGTTAGTAGCAATGCCCTGGATATTGAGCAGAGCTCTGCAAAATAGGATGCTTCCTCTAGGGTGTCTAGAAAGTAATCTATCAGGGAAGAGGAAGAACATTTTAGAATTTCTGCTTATACCTCTTCTTAAAATTGTGTGTATGTGTGCGTGCGTGTGTGTTATTTCAAAACACGTAAAAATAGGTCTGGAGGTGGACTGTGCAGAGCTGGGATGGTGGCTCAAGGTTAACCTTCAGAGACTTAACGCCCTTTCCACCTTTAAACTCTTCTGCCTCGTGTGCGGGCCTTCATTCTCGGGCTCGCAGTCTCATGTGTGCTAGCTGGCTGCTTATGATCGTGCTTTACATCTACATTCTGGGCAAGAATCGTAGGAAAGATGAAGACCAAGGGGTTTTCTCATAGCGAGGCTTTGCTTTATATTCAGCAAAGGGTGTTTTCCTTCTTGTTGGGCAAACCAAGGAAAGGTAGCAAATTGAAAATTTTCAGCCTCTTGGCCTCTATGGCAATGGAAGTCAGAGGCATAGGGAACTGGGAATCATTGGATAATCCATTGGGTCTGACACAGTCCTCGTTCAAGGAAAATGCACACCCATGTGCAGATGGGTGCGCATGCACGTAGCTTCATCAGGCAATTTTAGGGATGGAAGGAGACATACGCCATAGGGCCCAACTGAGAAGGAATAGATGCTATGCTGAGCCAGTAGCCAGGGAGCATGAGAGAAGCGACGGGAGAAGGAGACAGAAAAGAAAAGAGAAGGTAAAAATATATGAATGAGAGTGGCAGATAGGGAAAGGAGAGTGGTTACAAGCAGCAGACAGTGTAATAACAGTAAAAAAGAAGTAAAATGGCAAAGAGAGAAATAAAAAGGAAAAAGCAATACTGCGATAGGGAAACGATAAACAGTCCTTTGGGAATCTGAAGATGCAAGGAGTGGACCTCCTCTGCCCCCACCGAAGGACCGGAAGTCAGCTCTCCAGTGCAGGGCGGGGGTGGGGAAGGTGATCGGGGAGGACAGGACCATTTAGTAAAAGTTGGGCCAAGTTCTGTTAACTATTTTTTAATGTTTGATTATTTTTTATTATATATTTTATTAGAGAGAGAGAGAGACAGAGCATGAGTGGGGGAGGTGCAGAGAGCGAGGGAAAGAGAGAATCCAAAGCAGGATCCAGGCTGTGAGCTGTCAGCACAGAGCCCAGCATGGGGCTCGAACTCACAAACTGCAAGATTATGACCTGAGCCAAAGTCGGATGCTTAACCGACTGAGCCATCCAGGAGCCATGTTCTGTTAACATCTATGGAACACAGAACACACATTGGGACTTCAAGGAGTTCTGTAGAAGGTTTGGTACCTTGGAGATTTGAAATCTCATGGGGAATAGACTAGTTGGATAAGCCCAGCTCTGTAGAATGCTGTCACATGGTGTTCCAGTAGGTATTGTAAATAACTTCTAGGGGGGGTTTTGATGGCAGCTTGCAGCTAGTTGCCTACACATTTGTAGGAACGGATCACAATGTTTGGATTAATTATGCTGCAGATAACATACAATTAAGCAGCAGAATAATTAGCAAGGTCCCTGAAACCATTCTCTTGGACCTAGGACAAACTTCCCATTTGGAAAAATCATAGACCCTCCGGTACCTTTAGAGATTGTAAGTAGCAGAAGCAGAACGTTTTCAAGAACAACACGGGTGTTTGAGCCACATGTACTTTCCTCTAGAGAAATTGGTGATAGGAAGGGAGGACATTACTTGGGAAAATAAGTGTAAAAAAAAAAAAGGGAAAAAGGAAATGGTGAAAGAGAAGATGAATGCCTGCTCTCGGAAAACAGTCTGTTTCCTGAACAGTTTCCTAGAAATGCAACTGGTTAATTTTTAGAAAGCATTGCAAGTCTCAGACAGCAAGTTCTGATGCTCACAATTGCCCACAGAGGTAAGCAACTTAAATGAGTTTAATACTTTTACCAGTGTCTGACTTGGGAGCCCACCTACTATGTACACAGCCGTCTACCTCCTGCCTCTTACTGCAAGGATTTAGGGCCCCTTAGTGATTGAGGGCCCCACATGTATGACCTCATTTAATGTTACTTATCTTCATAAAGGCCACATTTCCCACCACAGTCACATTGGGGCTTAGGGCTCTAATATATGAAGTTTGGGTGGGATGGGGACCATTCAGTCCACTGCAGTCTGTTGGTAAGTATTTAACTCTGTTTCATAGCATCTTATAACCCCAGCATTACATAGGCTCAACAGCATGTGACCCTAGTTCTGCAAGAAAGAATCGTCATGCTGGTGATGCAGTTCAAGAAGACAAAGACCTGTGTGCTCATTTTGGAAAATTTACCATCTTCTGCAAATCAGTAAGACAGACACCCCAATGGAAAATGGGCCAAGATACAAGACCAAAATTCACAGAAAGGGAAAGTATGAAAAGCTCATAAGAATATGAAGAGATGCTTAAATGCATTAGTTGACAGAAAGATGTAAGTGGACAATGAGGTATCTCTTTACACGTGCCAGACTGGCGAAGTCAGGGTAAGGCCAAGGGTTGGTGGGGTTACGGGAGCATGGAGGCCCTCGTGCACTGCTGACGGGAATGTGAACTGGTGTAGAAATCCCGCATGGAACCAAAACGGGAGGCATCACCATCCCAGACTTTAGCCTCTACTACAAAGCTGTCATCATCATGACAGTATGGTACTGGCACAAACACAGACACATAGACTAATGGAATAGAATAGAGAACTCAGAATGGGACCCACAAATGTATGGCCAACTAATCTTTGACAAAATGGGAAAGGGTATCCAATAGAAAAAAGGCAGCCTCTTTAACAGATGGTGCTGAGAGAACGGGACAGCAACATGCAGAAGAATGAAACTAGATCATTTTCTCACACCATACACAAAAATAAACTCAAAATGGATAAAGGGTCTGAATGTGAGACAGGAAACCATCAACACCCTAGAGGAGAAAGCAGGAAACAACATCCTTGACCTCAACCGCAGCAATTTCTTACTTGACACATCCCCAAAGTCAAGGGAATCAAGAGCAAACATGAACTATTGGGCCCTCATCGAGATAAAAAGCTTCTGCACAGCAAAGGAAACAATCCATAAAACTAATAGGCAACTGACAGAATGGGAAAAGATAGTTGCAAGTGACATATCAGATAAAGGGCTAGTATCCAAAATCTATAAGGAACTCACCCAACTCCACACCCAAAACACAAATAATCCAGTGAAGAAATGGGCAGAAGACATGAACAGACACTTCTCCAAAGAGGACATCCAGATGGCCAACAGACACATGAAACGACGCTCAGTGTCCCTCATCATCAGGGACAAATCAAAACCACACTGAGATACCACCTCACGCCAGTCAGAGTGGCTAAAATGAGCAAATCAGAGAACTCTAGATGCTGGCGAGGATGTGTAGAAATGGACACCCTCCTACACTGTTGGTGGGAATGTAAACTGGTGCAGCCCCTCTGGAAAACAGTATGGCGGTTCCTCAAAAAATTAACAATAGAACTCCCTTATGACCCAGCAATAGCACTGCTAGGAATTTACCCAAGGGATACAGGAGTGCTGATGCATAGGGGCACATGTACCCCGATCTTCATAGCAGCACTCTCCACAATAGCCAAAACATGGAAAGAGCCTAAGTGTCCAACAGACAAATGGATCAAGAAGATGTAGTTTATCTATACAATGGAATACTACATGGCAATGAGAAAGAATGAAATGTGGCCATTCATAGCAACATGGATGGACCTTGAGGGTGTTATGCTGAGTGAAATAAGTCAGGCAGAGAAGGACAGATACCATATGTTTTCACTCATGTGGAACAGGAGAAACTTAACAGAGGACCATGAGGGAGGAGAAGGGGAAAAATAGTTGGGGAGCGGGAGGGAGGCAAACCATGAGAA